>NC_069658.1:410456186-410761686 GCF_027244095.1 Hemicordylus capensis
AGAAGAAGGGGGATTACCTGGTTGCTTCAGCATATGTCAACACATTCCCTCCCTCAAACTGGTAAACTTTCAGGGGGCTTTTGAGGTGACTTTAAAATGTTTGTGAATCATATTCCCTCCTAATTTGGCTTCACTTTAATTGGGATAACTAGCTGTAGCTGCCCCCGTGGCTCAGTGTGCCCTTCCACTTCCAGTCATCTCCGTTGGCTTTGCTCTTGACCATAATCTGATACATCAGTACTGTATCCAGTCTCCCTGGGTTGCACAGAACAACTGGCAAATAAATGGTGATAGGTAGGGAATCTCTTCTATTTTCAGACATTTATCTATTTATTTTTTAAAACATATTTGTAAAGGTAAAGTGTGCCGTGGAGTTGGTGTTGACTTTTGGGAACCACAGAGCCCTGTGGTTGTCTTTGGTAGAATACTGGAGGGTTTTACCATTGCCTTCTCCCGTGCAGTATGAGATGATGCCTTTCAGCATCTTCCTATATCGCTGCTGCCTGATATGTGTGTTTCCTATAGTCTGGGAAAGAAACATACCAGCGGGGATTCGAATGGGAAACCTCTGGCTTGATAGTCAAGTCATTTCCCTGCTGCACCATTAGGTGGCTACCACCTAAAACTTACATCTCTGGGCGTAATAAAAAGAAAACAAAATTAAAAGGCTGAAAATATTAGAAACAAAACAATTACAAAACAATAAGAAAAATATTACAATCCAAACAAAACAAAACAAAAAGGTTAAAACCATTACAATAATTTAAAATTAAAAACAATGTTAAAAACTATTAGAACAGTATCTAATTAAAATTCTAAATCATGCTCTTTCGATAGATAGATAGATAGATAGATAGATAGATAGATAGATAGATAGATAGAGATATAGATATAATGATTTAGGTGTTTTATATATATATATATATATATATATATATATATATATATATATATATATTTGAAAGAAGTCCCTCTCTAAATGCTTGGGGGTAATCAAAGACTTGATATAGCTCTCTGCAGTTTCTCCAATAGCTGACACTGCTTTTGGCTAAGGTCCAAGCAATTGGTCTCAGACTGGGCAAGTTTCCACAGCTCAGAGTGCTTCTAGAATCCAGGGCAGGTTATCTAAGAACCACAGCTGGATACTGCAGGAATGCAGATCTGACTCCTGCATAGAGCTGATGCCATATTCTTATAGCAGTGCATTTGTGGAATGCTGTGCATAATGACACCGTGCATAAGGCAGAGATCCATCAGGTACATCTGCAACATTTACCATTAAAATTGTCCTCAGAAGACAAACATTTTACCAGCATTTTCATTGCAGTTTTGCATTTTTATAGTTGTCACTATAGAATTAAGATGCTGCAAATATAACTATTAGAAGACTATTTTTTCTTCGTTTTGTTGCAGCCTCTACATCCATGTCATTCCCCAGAACTATTATTTATGCCACAATGTTCATCTTTATAACTCACACTTTCTCACCTCAGTGTCATAGAATGACGTTTTCTTGCTGGCTATCCAGTTGTGTTGGATAGCCCCTGTCTTTTGTATGGGGTGGTGACAGTTTTGACTTGTACTCAATGTGCCTGTTCCAGAAGACAAAAACAAATTAGAACTGGGCAAAAACAAACAGCAAAAACAGTGTTATACTTGGTCAGACATAGCAGTGCCAAACTTCAGATGCACTTATGTCTTTGTTTTACATGAACTTCCCCAGTCAACTTTAAGACACGATGAATACAAGAGCAGGGAAACAACACTTAAACAAGAACAGCATCTGCTCTACCTAATCATCATCACACATCAGTTCTAGACATTCATGCCTGAACTCTTCTCTTTATAATTAAGAGTTAAAGGTTATTAGAAAGGTAGTTTTGTCTAGTTCTGCAACATGATTGAAGATAGGACATGAAAAGAATAGGTCATATAGGAGTCACTGGTCTTTGTGCAGGCAGCATAAGGGCAGGCAAGCACACAAAGCAAGTATGAGGACAATTAGCACATTTATTTTCAGTATTATGAAAACACTGTATTATGCATGTATGAATGATTTACATGAAGAGACATTATAGTGCACCAGGAACCAAATCGTATACAAAAACTCAGCTTGTATTCTGCGAGCACAGATACGTTTCCTTGGCTGCTACTGAAACCACCCCACCAGCGACCCAGAAGTCCAAGCCTACTTCAAATGAAACCAACTGAACTGCCAAAAAAGGAAATTCTATCCCATGAGAAACCTAGCCCTATTCAGACATTATGTGGTACAAGTGTATGTTGTACACTTATACAGGATTTTGAACAGATAACTGCATTCATTTTAAAAGTGAACCTGGGTACAGATCCCTCAGATGCAAGGTTCAGATAGGAAGTGCACTGTTGCACTTGTGTTCAATATAATGTGTGAATAACTGTACCTGTGTACAGAGTACACTCACTGTACAGATGTTGAACATAACATGTGAATTGGGCTCTTGTCCTGATCTGTTCTGACTGGTACTACGAAGTAATGAGACTTCACTTATTTAACAGATATCAAAATACAATAATTACTTTGGGGTACACCTTCATGTCCTTGTTTATATATGTCCCATTTTCATATTTTCTTTCAAAGGTGTCTTAGACAGTGAGGTCGTGCATGATCACCCTCTCCAGTTCTCTCTGCCACAGCACACAAACTGTGCCATGCTAAGCAGCAGACAAGCAGCAGACTTGGGAGGAGGATGTCCTCGGACATCCTCCTCCATGCACTGCATGAGTGCAGTGCATTGAGGGCGGCAGTGCTCTTTCCACCCAGCTGTGTGTGTGTTCAGACTGCCTGCAGCCCGAGCACATATACGACCGGGGACCTAGGGAGAAGGGCATGCTTGCGCCATTCTACCTGGGTAAAAGGCCAGGCAAAAACCCTGGACTAACCAGTGTGACAAAACCCTGGGCTCACCTGGTAGGGCTGCGCAAGCCCAGGAAGGGCTGCTCGTGTGAACAGCCTCTATGTGTATATCAAATTTCAGGAATGTAGAATACATAATCAGTTCACAAACTAACCAATGCTGGATATGTGGCAGTTTCCAAGTGGTGATTCTAGTCCCTTTTCCCCCAGATTTCTCTGTTGAACCTTTTGGGAAATATTTCCTTGATAGAATCACTTTAATCTTTTCTTTAAAACTAGATCATTTGGGGGATGCATTCCTATCGTTTGGGCCAGTCCAAAAACTTCTGTAAACTCTAGATTGCAAGAGTGCATTAGCAACAAAACCAATTAAGACCTTGATTAGAGTTCTTCTAGATTTGTTCATCGGACAGTACATTAGGTACCAAAGGAGAGAGAACCCAGAGTAATTCAATGCAATTTACCAACACCAACACCACTCCAGTGATCTTGCAGCAGAGTGCTATTTCACCAGATTACCGTGATGCCTTGATAATTCCCTTGTAGCATTAAATGAAGGCTCCTTTCCGACTCTCACCACCGGCAGAGAGTCAATCCAAAACTACTTTCCAGCTCTGACTAAGAGTGGGGGGGAGATGAAACGCTACACTTCTCAAGGATTTTCTTCCCTTTTTTCTCCCTTTATTCCTCAGGCAGTTTTGCACAAAAACGCTGAAATAAATAATAATTTCTAAAATTAAAGGCAAAAGCAGCCATTATGTAATTGAAGTAATTCATTTTTTAAGGCAAAACATCTTCCTTATCTATAAAAGAAAAGGTTTGGATAGGAAGTCTCCTCTGACTAGTGAAATACTAATTAATAAGTTAAATTAATAAAATACCAGGGGCTTTCCAGACTAGCCACTCAAAAGCAGCAAAATGCTCCGTTCAGGCAAATCACTTTCAAAATGTAAAACCTGAAGAGGAAGGCAGTCTTGTGAAAACTAACAACCCGAAAAAACAAGACTTTTTAAACGCTGGATAAATGACGTCATAGCACTAAGTTGCAGCAATTAAATTCGAAACAGGGCATCCAACATATGAACGGCACCCTGGCGTTTTCATCGGGACTGCGGTGTCACGACACAGGAAGAGTGGAAGCACACTTCAGAGATGCGTCACGCCTCCACTGCAGGGTCTAGTCTGGAAAGCGCCCAGGAGGAGTTCACTGCCCCACTTCTAATGCCCCGCTAGAAGTGAGCTTCAGAAATACATTTTAAAATTTAAACAAAAAACCAAAACTTTTCAACAAATGAACTGAAGTTGGCTTCAGGGTACAGGAAACAAGTCTGTCCAGAGTGGTGTCAGCAGACACTCACAAAAGCCGCACATTGCATGGTTCATCTGCTTTATTTGTTGGTCTTTCCATACAGCTCTGCAGATATGACGGAGTATCCCACAAGAACATTTTTTATAGTGCAGCTTTTCAAAGATGCATTTGCTGTGTGTCAAGGGCAAATTGTCAAGAAAAATGCTGAATAATGCCACTGGCTGTATCAACAGCACCTGGCTGTTGGATGAAGTCACTGTAAATTCCTCCTTGGTTTGAACATGCCCAGACCCTAAGATAGGGAAGCTGGAGTAAATTACCATTTGGGAAAACTCCAGCAAACCACCTACAGTCCTTGTCCATCTTGTATCAGTCCCTATCAACCATATGGACCAGCAGGGACTAGCAGTGGCCAAAGAAACACCTTGCACGTCTGAAACAGCACTTCTGCCACTCCTCACAGTTAGAGCTGTCAGTAAGTATGTTACTGGTCTCTAAGTATCTAACATTCAGCTTTTGCTGCAGAAGGATTCAGCACAACTCCAAAGTTAACTACCTTACCAAAACACTTGCCCTACTAAATGGTATCCACTGGATGTGACTGGATTTTCCTTTGAGAGCAACCGAGCAACCACTTTTACAGCTAACACATGCACACGCACAAATAAATATCACTGATATGATGGCTGCGCATCAGAGATGAAGTTCACAAAATGTGAACAACCCGATCTGCTGAGAACTGGACAAAACTGACTTAATTTTCAGGACTGGAAGCTATTGGTACACAGCCATCAGCACCGGCCTAATCTGCAAGGACAATAAGAATGTTATCAGAGGGTGCCACTTGAAAGGAGAAAGAACCAGCTTGAATATCAAAGACTAGAGTATAAGCAGTTGGAGGTGGGTGGAATGGGCTAGCTGAGTCCAGCTAAGACCAGTATTATGACAGATGTTTCCAGCTGTGTATCAATGACCTTGGGGAAAGAATGTGCAGCTGAAGATACAAAATTGGTAGGTCAATCAACACAACAAAAGGAGGGTGGGGGAAAAGAGTGACCTAGTTAAATGAGGGGCATGAGTAAATACTTGGATAAACAAAACAAAACAGAGCCCTGAGACAGCAGGGGAAACAGACAGAGAGCCCAAGGAACACCCAATGCGAGTCAAGAATTCAGAGACAGACTCTTCTCAAACTTCCCAGACAAAGTCTTTGTCAAAGACCAGGCTTAATGAATGAATGAATGAATATGTCTAACCTTTGGGGAAGCAACTGTGGCTAATTAAAGGAATTAAGGGCATATCTTCATGGGAGTTGATCCTGATTTAGTAATACATTAAGCACCATGAAGGGGGAGGGGAAATAGCAATAGCAATAGCACTTACATTTATATACCGCTCTATAGCCGGAGCTCTCTAAGCGGTTTACAATGATTTAGCATATTGCCCCCAACATTCTGGGTACTCATTTTACCGACCTCGGAAGGATGGAAGGCTGAGTCAACCTTGAGCCCCTGGTCAGGATCGAACTTGTAACCTTCTGGTTACAGGGCGGCAGTTTTACCACTGCGCCACCAGGGGCTCAAAATGTGATATGATGAGTGGTACTCCCAGCTGCTGACCCCATTTAGTCCAACTTTGCTTGCCATAAATGCACATTTCTGGCAGCAGGGAAAAGAGGCACAGAGAGAGGAAGGTGCACACATTTCTGTCAAGTGGAGGAGGATGAGGAGTAATTGACGAAGGCAGCTAGGAGCAGAGGGAGTCAAGGTGGCATCCCACACCAATTAATACATAGAGAAAGCTGCAAACAGAATGAGGAAGGGGCTTTGCAGGCCCCTCACTCTTCCTTCCACAACTTTAAACATTTTCTTCTGACAGGCGGGTCAGGGTATGAGGTGGGATATCGAGAAACATGGAGCTGTTGCTAGCTAGATTGGGACTTCATGTATCTGCCATCATTCCAAGGGCAGAAGCAACACGGGAGATGGAGAAGCAGAAAAAGAAGGAAAGCAGAACATGGGGTGTGCAGCACTGAGCAGGAAAGAGGAGCCTTCTGGCACACCACTTTGAATGCTGGCTCTCCTTCCTCAGAATGCCTCATCTGCAAAACTAGTGGCTGAGCAGGGCCTGAGGTGAAGTTGCAATGTCTAGCTGAGGAGAGGAGAGGTCTAAAAAGGACATCTCCCAGGAGACACCCTAGTCCTCTCCTCTGTTCCATACTTCCTCTTCCACTCTGCTCCCTTCCGTTTTAATTAAACGCAGCAGCAGGAACAGGAGCAGTAGCTGTGGAGGCTCCTCATGCCTTGGCCGCCAGGTGGCGAGGGGAGTGGCAGCAGAAAGGCATCGGGCACTGCCAGGTGGCATGGGGGCATAGAGGAGCATGAGATGGAATGGAAACAGCAGAGCACTCCTACAAGCAGCAACTGGTTACATCAGATCCCCAGAAAGAAAACCGGCTGGAGGGGAGAAGTTTAGTTCACCCTAGTTATAGCAGAGAGAGAGAGAGAGCATATGTGAGAAGGGCAAGCCCATTAAATAGTATCTTGAGGCAGACATTTAAGGTTCAAAGGCAAGTCAGGTTTATTGGGGAACTTACATACTGGGATAGAAAAGCTTGTCTCCCTGTGCTTTCTGTCTTCAGAGTGCAGAGCAGAGAGGGCGAGAGAGAAAGAAGCCGCATGGCTCCTGGAGTCTGCAGCAGAGACAGTCAAGTCTGGGAGCAAGAAAGGGAGAGCGAGAGGCCCTGAGAATACCAGTCTACCAATCATAGGAAGGCAGATCAGAGCAAAACACCACAAGAGGCGGGATCAAGAGGAAGTTCCTTCCGCACTGTCTCTACTCCTAATGCACCTACTGGTCACTAGGAGAAAAGGTGCAAAGAGGTGATGCAACTGGAGATCTGCTAGTGCTTCTATACTTCCTGTGTTGTGACACTGCAGTCCCTGCGCTGACAGCAAGGTGTCGTTCACATTTCCAATGCTTTATTTCAGATTTTATCTTTGCATTATAGTGCTACAATAATGTAAGCCCACTGCAGAAAAAATAGCTGTATTTTCCTGTTGTAAGAGTTTGAGATTATGGGGATTATGTTCAATACTATCCTGCCAAGCTGAAGCATTTTACCCCTGTTGTAGCATATAATCTGGAAAGCACACAGAAAGGCCCTGAGCTGCTTCAGCTCTCTAATCAGCTTCTCCACTCTCTCCAAGATTCAGTGTGTTTTTCACTCAGATTCTTTCCCAAGCTGCTTCTCTTGGTCTTTTCACACTCACACATCCTCCTTTCCATCAGGTGGAGGATACATGCCATTTACAAGATGGCTCTGATAGTTTCCCCCAACCTTTTAGGGAAGTCTCTCAACTACAAGTTCACCTTAAGAAACATCAACTGGCTACCTGAATCCTTAGCCTAACAAAACAATGGACAGCCAATATTTATGACCACAAACTCATGCCAGTTTGCATTGCTCTGCTAGTGCAACAGCTCACAAGGAAGTCAATGGGGGCGAGGGGAAGGCACGTTTAATTGCAACCAAGAGTAGCCCCAGGTATTTTGCAGCCCCAAGTAACTGTGCTGTGTAGTCCAAGAGGTGACACTCAGGATTTCTTACAGGGGAAGGCTGATGGGGCACAACTCCTTGATGTAAAGTGGGGCAGGGCTTTAGTCTTCCTCACAGTCTTCTCTTTACCCATTTCTGCACATTTCTTGATGGATGTGCAAACATTTTGGGGCAGGGCTACGTGGTACAAATGTGTTGCATTTGTCACTGAAAACAGCATCCCTATATCAAGTTTTCCCTCTATAACCTGTAGTCACACTTACTCTGAACCATTATGACATCACATGCACATAACATCACACACTTTTCCTATTCCTGCCGGCAGCAGCCAATGTTGTGCAGCACAACACGGGAACAATCAATGTCATTACATCTCAACAGCAGAGGAGTATCACTGCATTTTATATAGGGCTGGAGCAGAGAGAGAGAGTTCACGGTGTTGCTATTTTTGGTGGCAGCCCCATGCCATTCAGAACATATAGTTTTGACTGGAGATGACCACTCGAAAAGAGAAGGAGAAAGACATGATTGCCTCATCAGTATTTACCAAATTAGGATAACTGAGGAGATGTGATCATGCAAACATCACTTTTCGCAAAAGTGCACAACCAGGTAGCTGGACATGGAGGTGGAATACGCTGCACTCAATGTCTTTTTAGCCAGGAGCAAATTTATATACATTATTTCAACAAAGAAATGACAAAAAATCAACTGTCCTTGTTTGATTCTCAGTATTACCAAAAGGCTTCTCGCTGAGGTCACTTGGCAAGCCCTCATCTTTACGAGTGATAGACCTGAGTCAGCTTGAACTTTTTGCAAAGGATTTTGTTTACTCTTGGAAGTCAAGTGCGTCTGATGTGGCTTGTGAAACAGCAAAAGGTACTTCTTCGAAAGGACACTGTGCTCTGCCTGGTTTAAAAGAGAATTGGGTTTCATGGTCAGAATGGCATTTGAGAAAACAATAAGAGGACCATGGAATATGGAACTTGAAACCTACCAATATCAATGCCACAAATAATCCATAAGGACATAAGAAAAGCCCTGCTGGATCAGGGCAAGGCCCATCCTGCCTCACAAAGCAACCAACCAGACGCACTTGGGAAGCCCACAAACAGGGAAAGAAACTCTGGCCATACCTGTGAAGAGTTATTTTTCCCCTGTGTCTGAAGCTCATCATTATGGATTAAATACGGAGCATGCTCGGAAGACAGGACTGACGTCATTGTAGTTTTAATTTCCTGCCTCCAGGAGGTGCCTAGACTCCAGCTCCAGGAGTGTAGCAAGGAGTGGCAGTAGTAAATACAGGAGAGAAATCCCTAAACTTCTGAGAAAAAAACAAGTATATACAAGTTGAGAGAAATAAGGGCAGAGAGGTTAGCGAGATGGAAGTACCATATGTAGGGAAGAATGACCAAGAGCAGGGGAAAACTGGCTACTAATAACTCCACAGAGCTGACTCTACCCCAAAGCAGTTACCCATAGTACTATCCATTGGTCATAAGAGAAGGTAACGTCCACGTACATTCGGGGCTGACATGATGAGTTCCAGACACAGGGGAAAAGAACCCTTCACAGGTAAGACCAATGTTTCTTTCCCCCCTGTGCTCATCATTATGGGACATGCTCAAGCAGCCTAAACATGAGACGGAGATGTACTTATATGACCTGTTGAAGCACGTGGTGTCCGAAAGCCGCATGTTGTGCGTGGAAGGACAAAATCTTATAGTGTTGAATGAAGGGAGCGACAGAGGACCAGGTAGCAGCTTTGAAAATGTCAGAACAGTGCCTAGGCCGAGAAAGCTGCCGAGGTTGCGGCACTGCGTGTAGAGTGAGCCATGATTCCCCCTGGTACCGGGAGATTAAGGGTCTTGTATGTAATGCTCTCTGAGCCAACAACACAACATGGCTTTAGATACTTTTTGACCTAGAGAGGAAGGATGGAAAGCCATGAAAAGAGAATCAGACTTGTGAAATTCCGCTGTGCGGTGGAGATAGGTGAGCAGAGCCCTGTGTATGTCCAGTTTATGCCAAGTCCTCTCTTTGCTGTGGATGGGTGCTGGAAAGAAGGAGGGGAGGATGATGTCCTGTGAGCAGTGGAAAGTCAAATTGACCTTGGGGATGAATGTGGGATCCATCTTCAGTGTGGGATCCTCTGGCTGGAACAGGCACAATTCCTTGTGGGCCAATAGGGCTCCTAACTGCAAAACCCTGTGGGCCGATGTGATGGCCACCAGGAACAGGACCTTATAAGAGAGAAGTCTGATGTCTGACAGGGGCTGGTCAGTGCATTCTGGACCTTATACAGATTCCAGGATGGAAAATTCTGGATAGGGGGAGGCGAGAGTTTAGAGGCTCCTTTTAGGAAGCAAGAGCAGGCGTGGAGCCTGACCGCCAGCAGCCAGTGTCCGGCCGCCATGGCGGCCCCACTCACCCCACCCCCCGCGTCTGTCAGACATGGAGTGTGTGGTCTGGCTCCCGAACTGAGCCGTATGGCTCCGTTCAGGAGTTGGAGTCCGGCCGGTGCTGCATTCACAGCCTAGCCAGGAGTGGCTCTTCCCTGCCTTTAAGGTGGCTCTTCCCTGCCTTCCCTGCGCAGCCCCTTCGGGAGCTAGACTGGGGCTGGCATTGCATTCGCAGAGCAGCCAGGAGCGGCTCTTCCCTGCCTAAAGGCAGCTCCTGGCCTCGCTGCAAACACAGCGGCCATTTAACTCCTGAACAGGGCCTGTGCAGCGCCTGCTCAGGAGCTAAACCAGCACCCAGCATCTGACATCAGACGTGGGGGGGGGGGGGCATGTCGGGGCCACGAGGTGCGGCCCCTGATTGATGGCGGCCTGGGTTCTTGAACCTGTTCGGCCAATGGTGGCTCCACCCCTGAGCGAGAGATGTGAGAGTGAAGAAAAGATAGGCCAGGTTCTGCTAAGTCAAGGACAGCGGCCAACGCTGAAACCTGGTATCTAAAGATACTGGGACTAAGGAGAAGGCCTCTGCCGGCCTGAAGGAAGTCGAGGACATCAGGAACCCCTGCAGTGAGTGAATTTAAATGCTTCCTGTGGGCCAATCTACAGAATGCTGCCCATGTAGCCTGGAAGATCTGCTGGGTGGACGGACTGTGAGAGACTAGGATGGTATCTTGGACCGGGGTCGAACACCCCTTGGCCGCTAGTCCATTGCACTCAACATCAAGGCACAGAGTTGGAGCCATCCTGGCTCTGGATGTAGAATGGGCCCCTGAGATAGAAGGTCCCTGTGTACTGGGAGACGCCATGGGAGCTGTGTGAACAGGATGATTAGGTCAGAAAGCAATGGCCTCCTGGTCCATTGAGGGGCCACCAGGATCAGGTGAGCCTGCTCTTTCTGGTGACCTGGTTGATGATGTCCGTTGGTGGAAAGGCGAAAGGGAGATATAGGATGATAGGAAGCGATCATATACTGAGTCAGACCATTGGTCTATCTAGCTCAGTCTTGTCTTCACAGACTGGCAGTGGCTTCTCCAAGGTTGCAGGCAGGAATCTCTCTCACCCCTATCTTGGAGATGCTAGGGAGGGAACTTGGAATCTGGATGCTCTTCCCAGAGCGGCTCCATCCCCTGACCTTTGGGCCAATTGGTGCTGAGGGCATCGGTGGCTTCTGCCACTGGAGAGTGGTATTTTGAGAAGAAGTGCAGGAGCTGGTGATTCAGAGGAGAGGCGAAAAGATCCACTAGAGGCTCACCCAGGTGTGCTGTGATCAGCTGGAAGACCTCTGGATGGAGGGTCCATTCTGCCGGGTCCACCATCCTTCGACTGAGCCAGTTGGTTTGATTGTTCTCTGTCTCGCTTAGGTGTTCTGATGTAATGGACAGCAAGTGAAGTTCTGCCCACTGAAAAAGGTGGTCGATTTCCTCCATCAGTGCTTATAATCTCATGCCCCCCTAGCAGCTGATGTGAGCCTTCATGGTGGTGATGTCCATCCTGAGGAGCACATGCCGTCCCTGAAGAAGATGTTGGAATTCTAACAGGGCAAGTCTTGCTGCTTTGAGTTCCAAGTAGTTTATGTTCCTGTTTGCGTCTACCTGTGACCATGAGCCCTGGGCCAGAATGCCTAGGCAGGGAGTGCCCCATCCCTTCAAACTGGCATCTGTGTTCACTGTGACCATTGTGGAATGATTAGTGGTAGGCCTTTGCTCATAGCCAGAGACATCCACCATTCGAAGGACCTGCGTACCTTCTTGGGAAGAGCAAGTTTTGGGCACTATAGTAATGTAATGTAATGTAATGTAATGTAATGTAATGTAATGAATAAATAAAATAAACCTGTTTGTGCGTACCTGCCATAATGTTGTCTTGACGTGGCAAGAGGAGCCACTGTATAGGGCGGGAGTGCCACATGGACAAGGGTGGGCATTCCATGCACACTACCATGGATCCCAACACTTGTGAGAGGAGCATGAGGTCTGCAGTATGGGATCATAGGAGTGGTTGAAGAAGAGACATGAGTTTGTTCCTCCATTCCTCGGTTAGGGAGACAGAGTCCTGGGCTGTGTTGAATACTCCCCACCAGGTGTTGAAGCATCTGGACAGGTGTCAGGTGGCTTTTTCCTTTGTTCACTATAAAACCATGGTCTCTGAGGCACTGAAGTGAGTGGTGAACTGCTCTCTTGGCTTGTTGGAGAGAAGGAGCTCGGATGAGGTCGAAGTATGAATAAATATGCGCCCCTTGAAGGTGTAGGTATACCTTGGCGCTGATGATAGGCCGATGGGGAGGGCCCTGTATTGAAAATGTTGCAGATTGCAGACAAAGCGTAGGTACCTCCTGTACGAGGGGCAGATGGACACATGGAGGTACACTTTGGATAGATAAACTGATGCCAGAAAGTCATGAGGTCGGGTGGCCTCCTTGATGGAGTGGAGGGATTCCACCCTGAATTTTTTCTTCCTGATAAACTTGTTCAGGCGTTTAGGTCCAGGACCACCCTCCAGGATCCATCTTTTTTCAGGACCAGAAATAACAGTGAGTAGATGCTGGAACATTCTTCTGTGGAGTGTATCTGCTCAATTGCCTGAATCTGAAGAAGATGATTTATGGCCTCGTTCATCAGTTGATGTTTGGACACTCTGGCGGATCGAGGAGTGACCATGAAGGAGTCCAATGAGGTGGTCATGAAGTTTATGGTGTAACCGAGGGTGATTATGTCTATCACCCATTGGTCTTGGGTTGTAGACATCCAGGTGGGGATGAAAAGGTGTAGTCTGCCCCCAACCTGACTGGTGTCATTGCTTTCTGTTCTGTTGGAAGTTAGATGAAGGTCCTTGGAAGCTTTGGGACCTGCCGTGGCCTCTGAAGTGCTGCCTCCACTGAGGTTGTCCTGTACCTCTGAAACTGGATGTGCAGAATTCCGAGGGAAGGAGCCTTGGTATTCCCTGAAAGGGCAAAAGGAAGAGGAGAACATCAAAGACTATGAAGGGTTGCAAAACGGTTTGCCCTGTGCGTCAAAGGTATGGCTTTCTTTTTGCCCTTGGTCTCTACTAATATGGGTCCAGCACTGGACCAAACAGGTCTGATCCAGTAAAAGGACTTGGGGTCTACTTGCCACGATCTCAGCCAGAGAGATCTGCACACAGCCCCCCCGGCTGCCATTGACCTGGAGGCCTGCTGCAGGCAGTCCAGGCTAGAGTCCACCATTAGGGCTACTGCCTTGGCTAGCTTATTAATGCCTTGGCAAAGCTTGACATTTTCAGGAGGGACCAGGGCTATGAACTACACCACCATGCCCCATCCTGGACTGGCCAACCTGTCAAGCCATGCAGTCGATTGGGGGCAACCTCGATTCCCACGCTGTCCCTTGTTCCCTCCACCTGGCAAGCAGCAGGACAAGGGCACGGGATGACAGGACGGGTACTAAGTGCTTTGCTCCCCGTGAAGGAAACAACAGACATGTATGCTCGCAAGCACAAACACTCCTGGTGCAACATAAGCAGGGCACCCCATCACATCACCGGGAGGGGAGCAAATGCCCGAGGGGGGGAGGGATCCCCAGGCATTTGCTTTCAATGCCCTTTCCCTGCTGAAGGAAGGCGGAGCGCTCTGAAAATGCACAATTGCACTTGGCATGCCCCTTCAAGATCATGGCAAATCGTGGCCAAGCCACTGACACGGTGATGCTTTCCCCAGAGTCAGGCTATGGAGCTGGCTGGGATAGGCCTCGGACACCGATCGGCAGGGTCTCTCCTCTCCTTCAATTGGAGTTTGGCTGGCTGCGGTATAGTGAACATCTGTGAGTGTAACTGTGCATTAAGTATATGAAATACTAGCTAACAGGATGGGGAAAATTACTCCAAGTAGTCCAACTGAAATTAAAAGGACAAGTTAGGCAATGAGTAATTTTGCTTATCCTGTCAGCCAGTATTTATATACTTAATGCACAGTTACACACACAGACACCCCTGCTAACTGGGCAAAGAGACACCTTTCAAAGTGGCGACTCTCACATATTTATCAGAGGGAGAGCAACTGTTTTTATCCAAGCCCACCACAGTGTTTCTCCAGTGGTTGTTGCTGATATTTACCTCTTGTTTCTTTTTAGATTGTGAACCTCTTGAGGACAGGGACCCATCTTCTCGTTATTCTTTTTCACTATAAAGTGCTTTGAGAACTTTTTCACTGAAAAGCGGTGTGCATTAAGAAAAGGATTTATAGGACTCGGGAGGCAATGGCACCATTCTCATTAGCTCTGGTTAGGACTCATCACCACATTTTAAAGAAGAAAGACAAATATGATAAAACACCTAGGTATTGCAATAAGATTTGAAATCAGTGTCAAATGAGGACAAGATTGAGTCAATGGAAAAGCTTTATGTAAGGACCAATTCTGATATAAAGTTGCTCTTCAGTGAAGATGTGCCTATGGAGGAATACAGAGGAAAAATATGTTAAAAGATCAGAACATAATCAATGTAGGCTGGGCAGGAAAGATCCACAAGCAGGAACTGGCAAGAATCTCGCTCCTGACTCTCAGAAGTATGATGTGTCCTCTAATCCAAAACTGTTCACAGGTATTCTTCCACAGACGTTATTCCTTGGAGAAAAAACCACTCCGTCATTAATCTGGAAGACCCTACAGTTGAAATCTGAGTAGTACTGCAGTTGCCATCACACCTGAATGTCCTAAGCACAGTTCTCCCCAAGTTGTTCAGACTTGACTCACATTCAGCTGGCATACATTTTGTTATGTTTGCACAGGTTTGTATTATTTGAAAAACGAGTGTTCTACCCATCAAGAAGAGAGTAATGGCTTCAGGCCATTACTGAGTTCTGCTCTGAGAACTAATACTCAGCCCCTTAGCATGGCATGAAAGGGCTTTGTTAATTGGTGGCAATTCATATATCCCTATCCCACACCCAACAGTTACTATTATGAGAAGTGCAATATTGTCCATAAGGACACTCTACACAGCACTATTCTGAGGCCTATTTTCCTACATTCTCTTTTTGATTGATGTCCTCCCCACAATAATGGATGCTTACTTTTCTTATAAACCAGTTTCCCAGGAAGGTGTAAACTAGTTTCTCAAGGAAGAATAATGTAAAAGTAAAACAAGAATAATCTGCTCGTATGCAGCTGAAATCAAGTCTTGAAATTCCTATTTGTGCAAGAGCATTACCCTGCTAACTGAGCAAAGAGGCACCTTTTTAAAGTGGTGATACTCTTTATTTAGCAGGAGGAGAGCAACTGGCCCCGTCCATCACCCGCACAGCATCTCTCCAGTGGTTGCTGCTTGTGTCTATTTCATGTTTCTTTTTTAGATTGTGGGCCCTTTGGGGACATGGAGCCATTTTATTTATGTATCTATGTAAACCACTTTAAGAACTTTTGTTGAAAAATAGTACATAAATATTCGGCGCATTCATCGCATTCGTACCAGGTCCCTGAATCACTGCACAGCATGGGTCTCATCAGCAGAGCACCACCTGCTCACTGATCTTAATTTTAGCATTTATGTTTCAAATGGGATTTCAGGTTTGCCAGAATTCTTCTATTGGTTTATCTTCTGATGTGAAATCAAATCCTGAAAATGCATCTGGGACACCTAGCAATATTTTGAACCATATCCCCCAAAACTGGTAAACCATTTCATGCAAGTAAAATGTGCCTTGACAAAATATATGAAATCTGTTCCCTAGGAGGTACAGCTTAATTCCAATAAAATCTGAATCAGATTGTTCCAATAAGGCATGTCTAAAAGAAAAAGTAAAAAGATGATTTGTTAGTCCCATCAAGCACATTATAGTGTTTATAGAACTATTTCCAGGAGAGCAAAACATTCATGTAAAATTGAACACCAACTGCACAGAGATACTTGAAACCTTGAAAGTGATAGTGGTAAACATCTAAGCAGCAGCGCAGTGCTACACTTGATCTTAGCCAAAAGGCTGAGAAGCAAAGTTGGGCAAAGTTGGAAATGCTGGCACTCCAGGCAGCTGCCCAGTTTGACTCTATGGTTGGGCAGACCCTGGCCAGTGTAATTCAAGAAGAAGGTTATATATAGTGCATTTTGGCAGGGTTAATTATTAGGTTATTTTGGGCAAAGGCAACTAGTAGTAGTAGTACTACTTTATTACAGCCAACGGCCACTCAATACAACAAAACCACACACAAAACTACACGTCACTTCAGAAACATCAAAAGAAACTGCAATAGAAACAGTACAGTAAGAGTATCATACATGAAGAATTTTGTCTAGATAAAATCTGTTCACTCTCCTACTATACTATGCCCGCATCTAACCTCTCAACATGTCTTCTGCGGAGTTTACTTGCAATACAAAGAAACTTGGCTACTTTTGTCAAGATGAAATCATCCAAGTCTGCAAGTAAAAACTCCACTTTCTCCTGACCTGAGGTCAATCTGCAATCTCTTAAAAGGGGGGAAATTAATTCTGTTCTTAGCTCCTTATAGAAACAACAATTCAACAATGTTTGGTAGATTCAACCTCTCCTGCATGACACGGGCACAATCTCTGGAGATAAGGGATTTTCAGAAATCGCCCTTCCAGGACGGCTGAAGGAAGGGCATTGAACCTGGCCGTAGTCATTGCTCTACGGTGTTCAACGAAGGATAGCTTTGTCAAGTATCGAGCTGGGAGCCGACTATCAATTTGGGCCCCCATAAAAACCCCAAAGGCAACTAAGTTCCTTAGCTGGAGGAAGAGCACAAACAGTAAGAGTTATTTGTTTGTGGGAGGGGCCTAAATCCTTATAAATGGCAGGTTCCTTGTTTAACAAACAGTTTGGTGGAGGAATCTCTTTTGCTCTGTATTTGTCATCTACCTTCAATGTGTGGACCAGCAGCCTCCATACGTTGGCAATGTCCCTCTGCACACTGACTAAAACCAATTTCTACAGCATTCGCCGTGAGGTAAATTTGCACTGTTTTTCCTAATCATTTTAAAGGTGGGGCACTGAGATTGACTAATCTGGCCCAGAGTAGCTCAATGGGTCCCTGTCTCCCAGCTCCAAATTCCCCCAGTGCCTCCTGGATTCATATCAGAACTGTATTCAAACACCATGTTAATCAAAGAGTTTAAACATCTGCCACATTTATCAATCAAAGAACCTGGTTGCTTCTTTACATATCTGAGGATGTCCAAACCAGATGTGATGCTGGGAGATCCATGACACGAACAGCCCTTTCATGAGGCAGGGCACCTCAACAGTGAGCATGAAAAGGGGTGCAGGGGGTGGCAAGCACAGCCCCCCCCCCTGCCACCATGAGCACCACCCCACAGGTTTCCCTGCTGCCACTGTCTTTCCTCACCCCACTGGGGCATGCTGATCATTTCCTCCCACCAGTGTGTGCCTCTTCTTTTCCCTCTTCCCTTGCTTATGTGAGCTAGCTATGTCCCCACCTGGTTTGGTGGGACAATCTGAGAGTGTTGAGGTATTGCTGCTGCTACCTCGGCAACATAGCCTGAGAATTCTGAGCCCCCACCTTCAGCTGGGAACAGAAGTCATACTGTCTTCTGCTTCAGGCAGCAAACTGTCTTGGGCAGCCCCTGATCCACGACTGGATCTCCTACAGTTTTTCAAAAGATAAAAGCAGCTGCAGGAGGCCAAAGAGGATCAAGGCTGCAGCATTTTGCAGGGCAGAGATTAGAATACTTTCCCTAGCACCACTTTCCTGATCTAAATTTTCACCCAGAAGGTATTTATCCCACAGGAAAAAACTTATTGGGCAATTAGAATTGGGGAAATGGAGCAGGGAGAGGTGATTAACCCTTCCAGGACTACAGGCCCACTCCAATTTAGCTCCCACTACAGCTGTTTTTCTTGGGGGGGCGGGGGAATAAGGGGCAATCCAATCACATATCTCTGAACCCTATGATCCCTTTCTCACAACCATTGAGAAAGGGCAAGAGGTTAGTAGGGAAGAAGCCTCAAAAAGTTTACCTCCCCGTAGACAATCAGGTCCTTCCCTGGGCAGATCACCTGCCCACTGCCAGTTGCTCCGAGGGTCAGGGTGCTAGATCAAATCGTCCCCTATCCCCCACTGGGGCTCCCATAATGCAATGTGGGGGGGCCTCCATAATACCCCCTCCCCTCTTCAGTGCTGACCGGGAGCCCCGCAGTCAGCCAGACATTGAAAAAATGGGGTTAGGAGAGTGCTTGCTCTCTTAGCCTCATTTTAGAAGGAGGCTCTGTAGGTGTGTTGGCCGCCATGGTACCACCGGGATCAGCCCAATCCTGGCGGTACAAGTGTATGTGTAAACCTGGGCTAGGCTTCCTTAGTCCAGTTTTGCACATGTGTGTGAATAGCTTCTATGTCTGATTTGATCTTTAGTTTGCATGAGGAGGAGGAGGAGGAGGAGGAGGAGGAGGAAGTATTCAATGCAGATAATTATTTGAAGAAAAGTTGGTAGTTTTAGAACTGACTTCCCTAAAAAAAAGTTGCACACTCCAGGAATGTGACTTGCTATTATGAATCCTGTTTGAGGAATTTCCACAGCAATGCACTTTAGTGCATGATCATATGAAAAGATATGTTGAAAATATCACAGAGTCGTAATACAGTCTTTCCCCATCGTTCCAAGCTCTTATGCCTTGCTTCCAAGCTCTTATGCCTTGCTTCGGGCATTGAGGTTGTTAGGAGGAGGCAGGAGGAGGAGGAGTGTGTCATGTATCCACACTCCTCTCCGCAGCAGAGTTCCTGGGTAGAGAGAGGGAAATTGCTCAGCAGGTAGGAGGGGAGTGATGGATTATTGACAGCAGCAACAAATCAAGTTAATCCACACCAAACCCTTTCTTAGAAAGCCATGTTTCAGTTGCTTGCCAAAATGTGAGCAGAGACATTGCCCTACCAGCCTCCCTGGGGAGGGCATGAAAAAATCCTGTCACACATCCCCAACCTACTGAACTTCAGGCAGCAGAACATACAGTCCACAGGACCTCTGTAGCTATATGGGGTGCTTGAGCAAGCTCATAAGGAAGGAGCAACTCTATGAGATAACCTTTGAGACCCTTTGTGGCCCAGGATAAGACCAGAACTTTGGACTGAAGCAAAGCTGGTCGCCTGTGCAACTCAAACAGTACTGAGGTGATACGATCAGAATTGCTCATACCAAACAACAGTCTGGGAGTTACATTCTGAATCAACTTCCAAATGCCTTTCGAAAGCAGAGCACATTACAATAATCCAACCAGACATAATAAAGAAATGAATTACTGTCGGCAGATCCAGTTTCTCCAGGTAGGGACACAGGCCAAAAACGAGTCTAGCTCCATTGACACAAAGGCATCTGTCAAGTCCAGTAAGGTAAATGTTATTCTGACATTTTTACAAATCCGTATTTGCAAGCACACCTTCAATGAACTAAGAACTAAGCAAATAAGTTCTGTTCTGAATGAAACGCAGTGGAGGACTCACACTGAATGAAGCCTAAATGTTGACTGGCCATTGGTTTCAAAATAAAGCAATTTCACTCAAGTGTTCTGTGCAGTATAGATGCCCCTAGAGAAAGAAGATACTCCTATTAAAGTGGGAGCTTTAGAAGCAGAGAAGAACCAGGGAATAAACAAATTTAAACCCCAACTAGCCAAGGAATTTGTTCAATATAGTTTGTGTGGTAGCAAGCAGAAAGAATCGAGGATGAATAAAAAAATAACCTTTATATGCAATTCTGAACAGAGAGTTTTGCTCAATAAAAAGCCATCACTTTGAGAAAGCCTCTTCCTGATCCCTATTAAAATTGAGGATAAGACATTGAATACGTGGCAGAGGTATATAAATTCTATCTGGGCCAATAAAAAACCAAGAATTAAGTTCAGGGTCATGCAAGATGTAAAAGAATGGGGAGGACTGACTGTTCCTAATTTGAAATTATATCATCATGCCAGTTGCTCGACATGGATTTTGGACTGGATTAGAGAACCATATGGTTTGATGATGGCTATGGAAGAGTCTGACCTTCCAGAAGGGCTACATAAGTATTTATGGACTAATATAAAAAAGAAAGATCATGACATAAAATCTCATACAATTAGAAGTAGTTTATTACATGTTTGGGACAAATATAAGAACAAGATAAGTCTGGAGCTATTGCCTTTGGCATCTATCTTAAACATATTTTTTCATGGAGAAGGAAATTCTAGAAATTTTGCCCACTGGAGAGAGAAGGCATACAACTTGCAAAGTTTAACTACAGGAAAAACAAAAATGAAGCCCATCCAGACTCTTGCTTCGGAATGGTCCAATGAGCCCTCATGGTTTCAATATCTACAAATTATTACTATAATGCAGAAACAAATACAAAGACAAGGTGGCAAACTTAGAGACTTAACAGAATTTGAAGTACTGATTACTAAAAATACCGATCAGTTACTGGGATTGATATATAAGTTGCTATTGAAATATGATTCAGAAACAGAACAGGTAAAAGACTGTATGATTAAGTGGATGCAAAATTTAAACAGGACAATTGATATGCAGCAATGGGAATATCAATGGAAGGTAAACATCAAATTTACAGCAAATAGCACCTTAAGGGAAAATTGATATAAAATGTATTTTTGCTGGTATATTACTCCCATGATGATTGCAAAGATGGATAGTAATTACTCTGGAGATTGTTGGAAGTGTAAGAGCCATGCGGGGACATTTTATCATATGTGGTGGACATGTAACAAAGCGCAAGAATTCTGGAAAAAATTCACTGTAAGATGCAAGAAATTTTAAACATAAATTTCCCTTATTCTCCAGAGGGTTTTTTCTTTTTGTTAAATATAACTAAATCCTATATTCCTACCAAGTATATGGAGCTGTCTACATATATGACTACTGCAGCCAGGATCTCATATGCTGCTAAATTGAGACAACAAATAATCCCAACTGTAGATGAGTGGTTATTAAAGCTATGGGAATATGCCTCTATGGCTAAGGTTACTGCTTACTTACGGAATACTTTAGATGAAACATTTATTTCTATTTGGGAACCTTTCATAATTTACAATTTAGCACAGGGTCAACACCCTCATCCAAGATTTGTTTTTTCTTTCTAGAATAGATGGCCAATTAAAGCGTTATCTCTGTTGTTAATTTTTACAATTCTTGGCAAAGGTGGTTTTCTGAGTGTGTCTTTTTGGAAGGTGGAGAACAGAGGGCTGCTGAACCTCTGATTGATGTATGTAATTATGAGATGTCCAAGAGATCTTAACTGTAAAGTTACTTTTATCTTTCTTCTTTTTCCTTTCCTATTTCTGTTATCTTGTTGGAAAAATAATAAAAAGATATTGTGAGAGAGAGAGAGAGAGAGAGAGAGAGAGAGAGAGAGAGAGAGAGCCTCTCGATGAAACCATGGGGTGTTAGTTACCAACCAAAGCCAGCTGGCGTTCACTATGTGAAATTATTAGAAGATCTCCTGAATTGTCCAGTAGCCCTTTTGTCCCCATTGCTTACTGGTACTATGCTTAAGTATGCATACTCACCTAATGATGTTGAGTTATTGGGTTTTGAGAGCATGTTTCAGCTACCACTGCATAGCACTGAAGCTGATGTGTAACATCGAAACATTTGCTATTTTACCATCTGTTTCCGTTTTATTTTATTTGCTCATTAAAAAGAGGTCTTGAAAAAAGCTTGTGTTCTTCTGGAGAATATGTATTTCATTGCCATTATACTGTCTTATTCATAATTCCAGCAGATGTACCCCTCTTTCTGCCACATCTCATTCTGTTCTGTTCCCCTTCTTCTGTTGCCTCTTCTCTGTCAAATTTTAGAATTTAAGTTCCCCAGGACATGGACCTGACCTCTGATATGACCTCTGATACTTTGAAAAGTATCTCATAGATTGGCAGCATTATATAAATAATAACTGGAAAACAACATTATTGTGACAACCAATATCCTACAGATATGCTTAAAATTAGGTCTACAAAGACATGCAACTGTTTCAGACTTATCTAATCCTTTACTACTGATAGCAAAGGACAACAGAAAGTCAAGCCATATTTCTCAGAAGTTCTTCACTGTGAGAGATACATGATATGCTTATTTTTAATGTGTAATTAAAATGGCAAACTTTTGAAAAGTTACCTCTCAACCCCATGCACTACTTAATATTTGGAAGCCATATTTTTATATGTGGCCAAAGACCATCCATTAAAGTGCTCTTGTCCTCTGCAGTCATAACCTCTGTACTCCCACCTACTGCCTGCCAATATCCGGTTCTTCTAATATGACCTCTCTCAATTAAGACAAAGTATATAACCTCTCAAATGTGTTTCTGAATGGAGTCTCCATTTAATAAAATGTGATTGTTAGATTAAATAATAAAATAGTATTTGCATTGTGTGCATAATTTACATAGTCTACTTTTAGCCAATTAGGAGGAATTTCTTTAGGCTACAGATTTTTTAGGCTATTCCTTAAGGTTCCAGTAGTTCTTAGGCAATGCAGAAGTTAGTTTTACTACAACCAGCTTTTGATCATCATGGGCAATGTGTCCAGTTTCCATAGTCCACAAGTACATTAGGCCAAATATGATAGGATATAGAGAGAGCTCAAACACAAGACAGGCAGGATTAATGCTCCAGGGCTCAAGAATCCAGATTTTAAATTGCAATGGAAGGGGAGGGGAATGTTCAAACAACTGTGCATGTTCATTTTATTGATTGATTGATTGTTAAATTTGTATATCACCTTTCATTAAAACAATCCCAAGGTGGTTTTGCATGTGTTTGTGTAAGGAGAGGAGTGCTGAGTTCAATAAAACAAAATAAACCTAACCAGAACACAGTCTTGAAACAATGCCATTACACATGCTTCAGAGAACAAAATGAGAAATTCAGCACATGCACATACTTTTTGAGTCATACTTTTTGTTTGAAGTGCAAATAACTTATCTGGCCAAAAGGTGTTCTTTTTCCAGAAGCTGAATAAACACCTGAAATTAGCTTTTGACTTTGTTTTTTTTGGGGGGGGAGGGGTAATCCGGAACGCAAACTGAAGTCAACATTCCTGCTCAGCTACAGTTTCACTTGGTGGCTCTGGACAAGTCTATGCCTCTTGGCAGCTGGAACATTAAACATGCTGTATGGATCACTAACAGCAATTTTTCTCACATGGGAGACCAGGGAGAGGACCTTTTCAGTGGTAATGCCCCATATGTGAAATGCCCTTCCAAACAAGTTAGGGAGGCAAAACATTAGGATCTTTCAGGCACCAGGTCAAAACATTTGTATTCAACAGGACTTTTAACAGATAATTTGTGGAGTTGAGGGTGGCTGCTTTTTATTCTTCTGGCTTCATTGTTAGAGGTTTTTAATGAGTACATTATTGGTTTATGTTTCTTTTTTTAAAAAAATGCATGCACATATAAACTCAGTTTATCCCAATACTGCAACAGATTTTTATGAATAAGATTAAAGTGGTTTGTCATATAAAGTGCAAAAGGCATCCATCTTTTCCAGCAAGTCTCAAAAAATTGTTTGCTCTCATGCAACCTGACTTACTCAGTTGATGTGATGTGATGTGGAGAACGTTCTGAGCTCAGAACGTTCCAACTCAAAATGGGCCATTTCGAGTGTTCCAAGAAGGGATGTGCACAAAATGGATTTTGTGTTTTGTTTCAAGCTTGAAACAAAACACAGGTGGCTGAAATGTTTCATTGAAACAGCGGTCAAAACGGTTGTTTCGATGGAACAAACCCTGAAACATTTCAAGTGTTTCGGCCATAGGGAACAATGGGGGAACTCAAAACACCCCATTTCCACCCCCATAGGTAGCTCCTAGGGACACCAAAGTGGGTTGTGTCGTAGGGCATGATGGTGCTAGCTACCACCCAACCCACAAAAGAAATGGGCAAGTGAGCAATTTTAAACAAATTTTAACCTTTCCCCTCAAACCCCCATAGGATCCTATGGGGGTCTGAGGGAAAAGGTTAAAAAATGTTTTATTATTGTTTTTTCATCAGCAAAGCTATGGGGAGGAATACAATGCTGGTGTTGAACAAAGACAGTTGCTCTCTCCCTGCTAAATATAAGAGAGCCACCACTCTAAATGATGCTTCTTTGTCCAGTTATTTATTTATTTATTTATATTTTTTATATTTTATTTCCTCCACGGAAATTTTATTTCCTCCATTTCCTCCAAGGAGCCCAGAGCAGTGTACTACATACTTAAGTTTCTCCTCACAACAACCCTGTGAAGTAGGTTAGGCTGAGGTTTGGCCAGTTAGCAAGGGTGCAGGAAATTAAGGCCTACTTTTACCTTCTGCCCATCCCCAGTGTAAATTATAGAAATGCACACTAGACATGGGTTAGCTAAATTATTGTCTGGGGACTGTACAGATTGGGAGAGGGGCAGAACTGTATAGATTCTTTGTGTACTACACACACTATAGATTCTCATAAATAATTTGTGATAAAGGTTCGTGCAGAACACATTTTCAGAGCAAGCTTAGGGCTGCTTTATCGACTACATTTTGCACTCCTTAGGAACCCATTTCTAAGCACGAAAGGCAAATACTGATGTATAACACCTACATGTGCAAATTGTAGTTGTTGCCTACTAATGATACATAAGTAGCAGCATCTAAGAAAGAATTAGGCCCCTGCTGAAATGTATGTTGTAAGCAAAACATACACAACACATGATGTAATTCAGGTGTAGTTTATTATATGTGAATCAGTTCCAGAGCAACTTTAATGTCCCTGAGGGCTCCATCCTATCTCTGATGCTGTTTAACATCTATGTGAAACCACTGCGTGAGATCATCAGGAGATTTGGAGCAAGGTGTTATCAATATGTTGATTACACCTAAATCTATTTTTCCAATCAAGAAATGGCATAATGCCTCTAAATGCCTGCCTACAGGCAATAATGGAGAGATAATAAATTGAAACTGAATCCAAGCAAGGAGGTACTCATGGTACTCATGCTTCTGAAGGGCGTGATAGATCCTCATGTTCTGGATGGGGTTGCACTCCCGCTAAAGGATCAGGTGTGTAGCTTGGAGTGTTTCTGGACCCAGTCTGGTTTCTCAGGTTGAGGCTATGGCCAGGAGCAGTGTTCCCTCTAACAGGGACTCCCGGATGTTGTTGACTATAACTCCCAGAATCCCCAGCTGCAATGCTTTTGCTTGAGGAGTACGGGAGTTGTAGTCATCTCATCTGGGAATCCCTGTAAGAGGGAACACAGTCCAGGAGCGCCTTCTATCAACTTCGGTTGATACGACAGCTGTGTCCGTTCCTTGAAGATAATGATCTCAGAACTGTAGTATACTACAGTTCCTTTGTATATAGTTCAGAAACTTCAGTTGATCCAAAATGCAGCAGCTAGATTGGTTTCTGGGATATCTTGGAGAGACCATATTATGCCTGTCTTAAAACAACTGCATTGGCTGCCAATAGATTTCCTGGCAAAATAGAGAGTGCTGGTAAAGGTAAAGTGTGCCGTCAAGTCGATTTCAACTCCTGTTGCCCACAGAGCCCTGTGGGGTTTTTTGGTAGAATACAGGAGGAGTTTACCATTACCTTAAAAGCCCTAAATGGCTTAGGACCAAGTTACTAGGAAAGCACCTTCTTCTGCATTATCCCCACCACACATTAAGGTCATTGAGAGAGGTCCGTCTCCGGATGCCACCAGCTCGTCTGGCGGTGACTTGGGAACAGGCCTTCTCTGTAGTCGCTCCTGGTCAATGGAATGCGCTCCCTATAGACGTTCATGGTTTAACACCTTTCTCTATATATATCCGTTCAGTCGTGTCCGACTCTCGGTCACCGACTCTCTGTGCACCTTTACCAGACTTTAAAAGAGCCCTTAGCCAGGCTTTTAGTAATCTTTGTTTTAAATTGTTTTAAGAGTTTGTCTTATTTTGTGTTTGTTGTGTTTATTTTTGTGAACCGCCTAGTGCCTTTGGAGTCAGGTGGTATATAAATTAATGAAATAAATAAATAAATGTGTAGATGCCCAGAAAGGCAATGCAAGTTTCTTGTGTAAGCATAGAGATTTTTGTGAGACAGTTGTATAAAGCAGACACTTAAGTTGGCCTAGTTGCTTTAAGAATCAAAATCAAATAAATAAATAAGAAAAGAATGGTCCAGGACAATATCAGTTGCTCTCTCTACCCCACAGTCACTTAGTGGCAATGGGCCATTGATTCACAGGATATCTCTGGCACTAACAGGATCCCTCAACATTAAAAACATTTTAATAAAATAAGTTTTAACACAGGAAATGGCATTCCCTGCCGCCACATTCCACAATGGGTGAGGGCCAGGGTTGTGCTCCTTGCACCATAGACAGGCATGGGGGCTGCCATTTTGCCTCCCCCTTCACATGATTACAACCAGCCAATCAAGCGGAGGATGGGCTCGTATATGTGGTCAGCCTGCTTGTTTCCCTGTCAGTTGCTCTTGGGCAAGGCACCCACCCATGTGCACTGTGCTCAGTAAGGGTTATCCAGTCACCATTTGGGGCCCAGTAGGAATTTTTTTTGGTTGCACCAGATTGGCACCGGGTGCAGCCATTTTTGCCTACTTCTCACTGAGTTTTATTATAAGGGTTCTGCCGGATGCAGGATTGTTTGGTCACTTGGCAGGAGAGTGTGGTTTGTGACAGGCTGTTTTGGTAACGGTGTTGGGCCAGAGGACCATTTAAGGTGGGAGGGGGGCAAAGAACAGCCCTTCAGGGTTTTGCAGCTCAATGGGTAGGGACTGGCCCCTATTCGGAGGGTGGCTTGGCTCACCAGCTCAGAATTGTGCGGCTTGGGTTGGGGTGGATCAGGCTGCCCTCCCCTCGGCAGGGAAGCCCCACAATGAGAGGATGTCAGGACTTGGCGCCTGGCTGAATCGGCGCCTGGCCCTTCACCCTGGTGTAGAGCGGTCATCCTTACGAGGCTAACCCACATGGGTGGAGTACCTGCACTCTGGTTAGTTAAATTCCTCACTGCAGATTTTGAATATTATTTATCAATACAATTCCCCTAGTTACTCCAATTGTGTGTGTCCTGACTTTAATGGGACCTGGGGGTGCTAAATGTTCATCCTCCAATGGTAGAAGCTCATCCTATTGCAGTTGGCAAGAACACGTTTCACTGTTTTAGCTCCAGTGAAATCTAATGAATGGTAAATCCACACACATCCTTCTCACACAAAGAAATATAAGCTACACTTTGCCCTGTCTCTCTTCATTTTCTGCAGCCAAGTTAAATCTTTTCCAAAAAGACTCAACTAGGTGGCAAGAAACCAAAACCCCGGCTCTTTTTTTAGGCAAACATATGGCTTGCCTTCTGTCGGACAGTTGCTGTCTCCTGTGTACATCATTTCTCTCTGAGGTACTTTAGTTCTGCATTGCTTTATTGTGATTTTATGGATATGTGTTTTTATGTTTTGTATGTTTACTGTAAACTGCTTTGAGAACTCTAGAGTGGAAAGCCCGGGTAGAAATCCAGCAAATATGTACATAAAGTAAGCCTGGGGTGGGAGGAAGAATAGAGAATAAATTTACCAGTCTTAGATGGATAAAGGGTGGTGTCCATCTGACAAAGTATGGCAACTCCTACCTTTCAAGCACCAAAATTCAAAGCCAATGGATTTTAAAACTGCCCTAATGTGAATCACAGATAGAACAGCAGTTTTATATTACCTGCCTTGTTGTTTTTGCTTACATTTGGGCATGGAACCCGGAAAGGAAGGTGGCACAGGAAGTTAGAGCTCCTCCTAACATTGTCCAATGGTGTACTGAGTGTCCTGACCCATATGCTCAGGCAAAAAAAGAATGCTGTAGTTAAGGCTGATTGATAGAGAGGGAGAGGCACAACCTGCATTCTAGGACCCAGCAGCCAACTATAGAACCATGCTTATTATGCCAAGTTGGGAGCAAAGTTTAACCACAGAGCAGCTACTAAAAAGTAGGTGAGGTTCATCATGGCCTGACTGTCTTAGCCCTCACCTTAAAACCAATTCCAGGGTCCCTGCATTTGGGCTTGTCAGCTCTTAACCACCCAGCCTTCCCAACATATCTAAACTGCTCAAATCAAGAGCAGCTAGAATGGCAATTAGAAAAATACCGGTTACATTCTGCAGACTTACAGTCCTATAATCCCACCTGTTCTCAGAAGTAAGCCATTTGTTCCTCCTAGTGTTTTCTCTGGCACTTTAAGAGCCAGAAATCTCACTATAGTGAGAAATCTCTCTCATTTCGTGTGTGTGTGGGGGGGTCACCTAAAAATGAAACCTGTTGTTTTATGAAGAGTTTTAATGAGGCATTTTAAAAATACACATGAAAACCAGTCCCCTGAATACTTCTTGTTCTGAACTGAAGAGGAAGTCCCTTAAACAAAAGCTGCCTGGCAACAGTAGTTAGTTTTCGACCCTAGACACAAAACGAAGGGCGGGTGTGTGTGTTTCTCTTGCTGCCCTTGCACATCAATGAAAGTGGGGATGGGCAGAAAATGCTTTGTTAATTAACCGGTGCCAAATTAGCTCAGTTTGTATAGCTTAACCTCTTGTGCTTAATGTAACTGGGTTCTAGTTCAGGGGGGCTGAGTGTGGGAAAGAACTCGACAGCGTACATGTGACGGTCAAGAAACTCATAGGAACCATTTATGCGCTATGATAGCAAATGTTTCTGATAACCCTGCAGATAAAACGGCCTTTATTTCACAGGCATAAAAGAAACGGCAGTTTAAGGAAAATCTAAATTCTCACATTAGAAAGAAAAAGAGAGGGGGAAGGAGTAGGCCGTCCTTCCGGAAAGCTTCCCGAACCGAACGTTCAAGGTAAGAGCCTGCAAACTGCTGACGAGAGAGAAAAAGACGGGTCACTCTTTGCAGGAAGAGATGCTGCGGGTTTAGCCTCGCGCAAAGCAACCACCGCTACTGCCCAATGAGTCATCAGCCTTACCCATTGCAACAAGCAAAGCGCAGCTTCCGGGAGATTACGAGTCTCTAGTACTTACTTACACAGCAGCAGCAGCCAGCACACACCCAAACTGGCAGAAACCTGTTCTGCCCGGATCGGCTCTCGCAGCAGCAGCAGCGAGCCTCAACCTGGGGAAATGGAACGCGCTCGCGCCGCCGAGAGAGGCTCGTGCCCGAGGCATTTGTACTAGAACCGTCCGCTAGGAGGCGCTTGCCGGGTGGGTCTTCCGGCTCAGGGTCCAGGGAGTACATACAAGCGTGACCCCAAGGGCAGAATTCTTCAAATGTGGGGGCACAAAGGGGCATCTGTGCTGAAGAAAAAACTGGGGCATCTTCCATCAACCTCGAGGCCTATTAATAAGCTGCAGGGCGGCTCCTCTAACGCACAGATGCACCCGCACACGTCCTCGGAAATGACGGGCATGTTGGCGCTTCCTCCACTACCCGAACTACTGCACTGTGCGGTTTGCGACTCGGGTCCTCCTCGCCGCTCTGCACGGGGATCGTGCTGTTGAAGCAGAAACACCATCACCAGCGTGTCTTGCAGGGCTGCTACGGAGCCCACTATCAAGTTGCCCTGGTGGGTTCGCCGCGGGTGTGGAGTTGAGCAGTTAGCTGCCGCGCGCCGGCCCAAGCAGCATCTGTCGCGGGATGCTCTGGCGGATCGGATTCCCACCGAGGCTAGAAAAGCAAGAAAATGAATGTGAGGGGCAACCCACGCCTCCTCTCAGGTGCAGACAGGGAACCGCGCGGCGCGGCTGCTAAGTCCACATAAGACATGCAGCAGATGAGTTGTCTTCAAATATATATTTAGCGGGTCTTCTTATAGCTGCTCTTATTATGGACTTGCAGAGACTGCCGTGTGGAGTGAGAGAGAAGAGAGGACCTCTGATGTGCTGATGGATGTGGGGGAAAGTCAGAGCCAAGAGGCTTCCCCACGTAGGAGGATTCCTGCCTGCTTTAGCCTGCAGTTTACCTTGCCTGACCTCACGAAGGACGCACATTTTGCTCTTGCAACGTAGGGGAGCCCCCCATCTTGGCTGGACGAGGGGGACCCTTTCATCGCTATTATACCCTTCATGCATGCACTGATCCGTGCCATGTCATGAGCCGAACTCTTACCCAGAGACCACCATAGTAAATTCATGCTGCTGCGGCAGCAAGCTGGCTGGTGGCAGAGATAAAGGGCCCTCAATCCTCCTGATGATCAATCAAGTGGGAGTGGCGTTTGCTGAGGCCGTGGCTAAATAAAAAAGCTTAAGAGGAAAGCAAGGAAAGGGAAAAACAGGGGAAGTGGAGCTAGTGTATATGCGAGACAGCCCAGAGAGGAGCGCTAGGGCACCGGTCTGTAGACTGAAGGGGGAGGGGGCATTCTCCATGGGATGGGCAGGATATGCAGCCACACAGGCTTTTGGAGAGGCCGTGAACAAGGGCCTAGCTAGGGGTGTCCTGTGGCTGAGGTGAGTTCTCCAAGCTTGGCTCCTAAAGGCTGAAATCCTAAAAAGAGTTTTCAAGGAGTCTCATTGAATTCAGTGGGACTTACTCCTAAAATTGAGATCAGGAATTGTTACCATGGAGCAGCTGCCAAAGCTCCAGGGCCTCAGGAGCCTTGATCAGCTGCTGTTAAAGTGCAGCAGCCCCTGGGCAGTTTGAGAGGCTCATGTATGGATCTCCCACAACAATACCACAGTTACCTCCTCAGACTCAGAGGGCAGCTGCTGCTCACTTGTGGAAGTGGGCCAGAGATGTTCACAAGGAATGGCTGCCACTGCCTGCAGTCACTCGCCTTGTTCTGGGCAGGCAGTACGTGTGTGTATGCACGTGTGTAAAGGCTGTGCCTCCTAGAGGAAGAACTGAGCAAGAAGACCCTAAGATCCCTCGCCCCACTCCCTCTCTCTGGGCAGCATGGAGGGGAGAAGGGGGGGGCTGTGGAGCTGCCCAGAGAGAATCAGAGAAGGCATCAGCTGCTGCCTGCTTTCAGTATGGAACACCATGCCACTGCCCCATAGATAGCGCAAGCTGTTACCTCTACCTGCTCACTCACGCCTTCGCTCTCTCTCCGTTGTGCAGCAGAGGGGACTAGACCTAGCCCATGGCTGCAGTGCCTGACCCTAGAGGAAGAGGCACAGGTATGCAGGCAGGCAGTAGCCACCTCATCATCTGGCATGCATTGCTCGCCTGCACTCTCCTCTGGGGCACAGCAAGCCCAATCCTCCCTACTGCACCACTCAGAGAGAAGGGAGCAAGTAGTGGGGGATGGCTATTCACACCAGTAGCCTTTAGCTAGCATTTTCATTCTTCATGACCTCTCTCGCTGAGCCCAATCCTCCCCACCACATCACCCAAGGAGAGTGAGCAAGCAGTAGCACACCCCAGCGAGAGAGGGCAAACCACTGGAAGCAGTGGTGGCCAGTCCCTGTAAAAATCACAAGATGCAACCTGCTCACTCCTCCCAGAAGCACCCTTTCCCCTGGACTTTGGGGCCAAAGTCCAGGGCCTCCACACACACCCGCCCCGCCCCCCAGATCCTTTGTAGTCTGCCTCTGGTGGTGTGGTCACCATGCCATGCCACTGGCCCACACTGTCATGACTGTGACCTGTGCTGAGTCAGTTTGGCCTCCGCTTTGCAGACAGAGGGAGGAGGAGAGAAAGAAATATGTGGGATGGGAATAGCCCCAAGAACCCACGTGTTAAAAATGCTGTGTGTGTCATGGTGTATGTTTAGTGGAGAAGGCTTAACCTGCAGCCAGGGGAGGAACCTCCAAAGGACTTTAGCTCCAGGCTCCAAAATTACTTAGGTGCACCTCTGATTGGTCTTCGAGCTGAATAATGGGGAGGATTGGGGATAGGCCCCCAGACACCTCTGCTCACCTCTCTTTCCTGGGGCGGCACAATAAGGAATGCCCTGCTCTGGAAGCCCGAGAGCAAGGGGGGCAGTGGTGGATACTAGCACTGGCTGGCAGTCTCTCTGGGATCCAACCGATGCTGCCCAGAGAAAGCACATTCCAACTGCCAGCCTGCTCAAACCCCACCCCCATGGAGAGGACTGGGCTAAAGGGGTGTGTGTGAGAGAAGAAAATTAACCAAGTAGATTTTGCCAAGCGCCCACCCACCCCACCCCACCCCACCCAAAAACTGGTGGCCCAGCATCATTGAGTTCAGTTATATGACCCCTTTGGAGGTGTAAGTATGGAACATCTTCCATTCAAGAAGTGGCACTGCCGCCAGGTCGTGGGGTGTATGTGTGCGCTATTTGGAAGAGAAAGAGCTCGCCCCCCTAAAATAAGCAGATGTGCGCGCGCCGGGGGGGGGGGGATTTATTGACAGCAAAGAAAGGGAAGGGGGAAGGGAGATGGCACCAAAAAAGTTAGACGTGGCACAGCCAGCCAGCCGCAGCAGCAGTACTCTCAATTTCTCCACCTTTTCCGGGGTTTGCAGCACGGGTCTCCTGCATTTCCCCTCGCTCGTCCTCACTGCTGCTCACGGCCCACGCTGCCGTCCGGCGCGCACACAGCGCATCTCCCCCACCTCCGCCAGTCAGAGCACGCGGAAGCAGCCAGTTCTGCGACTGCAATTGCAAAGCCGGGTCCGGCGCGCACATGGCGCTGCTGAGCTACAGCGCGCGCCGGATCCGCCGGCAGAGACCGGCTCCAGCCGGTATAAAAAGCTGAGCTAGAGAGACTGAGACTGCACACGGAGCACTTGCAAAGGGACCAAGCAGGAGGAGGAAGGGGGCTATTAAAGAGAGAGGCGGGAGCGGGTGTTTGGTGGAAGGGGGCCCTCAGCCAGAGCGAGGGGCTGGGGACCGTGTCACTCGAAAAGCCCAGGCGCAAAGGGAGCACCCAGCTGAGCATGGGGCAGCCTTGGCACTGCCAGCGAGAGCCGAATGTTGGATAGCGAAGGGGGCAACTTGCTCCTCGCTTTCCACTGAGGGGGTCCGTTGGGCTGCAGACGGGGCGAGTGTGAGGCGGCGGCTGCTTCCCACCTCCAGTGCCAATTCCTTGGCTCCCGCTTTTAAGGGCGCGGGGTTGGAGGGCTCCGCACGCACAGCCCTCTCAAGATGTTACTGATCAGGTCATAGGCTAAAGCTGCACTTCTCTCTCCGCGGCTTGGGGGGCTAGTTCTTCCTCATCTTTCTCTCCCCAAGTTGCAGCAGCATCTTCTACCGACCTGGTAAGTGACTTTTATTCCGGACCCTGAAGTTTGGTTGCCTTGCTGCTATTGCCTTTTTTTTTTTTAAAGGGTTGTTTCCTGCCTGCCCCCGCCTCCCCCACATATCTAAAGAGCATCAGTCTCTGCATTTTTTTAAAAATAAAATAAAACTAGCGCCATTTGAGGAAGCCTACTAAATTGTTTTAAAGGTACACAAAGTGATGGGAGAAATTATACCGCTTCATGAGGGCTTATTCCCGCTCCCTGCCCCGGCATCATATGGAAAGTAGATTTTTCCCTCCCTCATCCATAGTCTGGAGCCGTTTTTCTTCCCTTTTCCTTTTGGAGAAAACATGTTGTCCCCCAGAGGAACCCCGTTGCATACATTTGTTACTTAGTTAATTGTTTATGCAGCGCTAAGGACCTGCGCATCTCTGCATTCCACCAAGGTATCAAGGCGCCTTAAACCGGATTGAGGATAACCGCATGGCGCAACGTGGCCGCCAAAACTGTTGTCCTCTCTGTGAGGCTGCAAATTCTGCATCTGGTCGCGATTCAACAAAGCACTTACACCTCACGTCTTACTTAAGCCCCATTGTATTTGCTGCAATCAAATATCTTCTCGAGCAGCGGCAAGGACTGAAACACACTTCGTGTTTTGCTGAAGGGGAATCCCCTGAACAGAACCTATAGTGCAGACAGTTCCATGCCCATTATACACTTTACCGAAACGGATCACGGTAGCGTTATAGCCTGTCTTGCCCTGCTGAGATTAGCAAGGGCATTTGATCTAGGCCAGATCTGCTAAGACACTGGAGAATATTGAGAGAATGGGTAAGCAGCATACTACAAAGGCTGTATCTGCCATGTGACTATGAAAACATTTCCCCCTCTGCCCTAAGTTATGAAAAGTTCAACTGCAAATTCTCTTTTCAGAGGATTTGTTACAATTTTAGCAGGGGACAGTTTAAATGGATGGAAGATATTTTTAGCCAGTGTGTATCAAGGTAGCAATTTGAAATGCAACGAAGAGTCTTGTGGCATCCCTGAAGACTAACAAATCTATTCTATCAAAAGCTTTTATGGATTACAGTCCACTTTATCAGTTGCATGATCCTTGGTTGGCAAGTACAGAATTTAAACTGTTAGGCTAAAAGGCTATATAATGCAAACGGTACAATCTGAGACCATCCCATCTGTAAAACTTAAATGTGTATAAAATAAGCACAATGATAAGTCACAACATCTGTAACAAAATCCTACCTTTGCTAAGTTAATTCACCTTGTAATGTGACAGGAAAACAGGCTTTCTTGTCAAAATATATTACATGTGGTGAAAATACTAGGCTTCTATTTGAATTCCTCTGAGTGCAAGCTCATCAGGGCAAGGGGTTGTATAGTACTGTGTTTCATAAGCACCTGCACATTGCAGATATTGCTAGAAATTATTGATAATTGCTGTTTCCAGCTAATACATTCTTTTAATAAGATTTACATTGCACATCTCTGCCTGGTATCTATTTGTAAATATGTATTCTGTCTTTCCATCAAACTATGTACAAGATGACATCACAATGCCTTCAGATAACAGCTTTGATATATTTTGATGAATCTAGAGGTTATCTTCCTTTGACTTGGTTCTTGTGAGCCAAATTTAAAAACCTTCCTCCACTGTTCAGCTTTCAATCCTATGTTTCAGTCTCCACTTTTACATAAGAGCCAAGTGGAATTAATTTCAGAAGGTAATGCTATACAGTCTTAGGTTCAGTTACTAGGCAATATCTCCTAAGATTTGCTGACCACTGCTTCAATACATTTGATACTCCCTCTCCATAAGAAATCCTGAAAATATTATTTACAAAAAACTACCAGTGCTACTGCTATCTCTGAGACCCAGTTCTATACAGAGGTAGGTATGCCTAGAGCCATTTATTTCAGTGGGTTTAGGTGCACCTAAGTCTGCATACAATTTGACTGTCAGTGAGATAACACAGAATTATTCCTTATGAACACAACACATATTATACTGTACAAATAGATCTACATAGGACAGGTAGGTAAACTGAAATTAGTTTTAAACTGGGACTAAGCAGAGCTTGATATGTAACAATGAACACTGTCTTATTTTCCAAATGTGTGTACAGATACTGCAAAATAAAATGGGAGAAAAACTAAGAACCTTGTTATTGAGGTGGAGTTCAGGGGGAGAAATTACATGGGACAAATGATGAAGGCTTGGTGAAAGAATTCTTACATGATGAATACAGTGTGAGGGTCTCAGCCCCCTGGGAAACTACAAGACCAGTGCCTTGGATGGACCAGTTCTCTCCCCACTCCTTTTTAAGAACCTAGGACCAATATAGCCACATCACATGCAAAATTTGCTCGCAAAGTTACATTTGTTCTGAAGTAGTATGAAAATATACTTGCTACCCGGATGCATTTTGGCTTTTGTGTTATTTCAAAATGCTTCAGTTATCTGGGAACTCTTTGCTCCACCACTGGTGCCCCCCACCCCACCCCACCCCCCACTGTCTGGAGAACATCAAGACCACCTCATAGGTTTGCTGGGGATGGAATGTGACTGAATAGTTTACATGTGTCCATGGTACCATTCCAGTAAAATGCAGAAATTTATTAGTGATTTTTCTAGCTAATTTTTTTATCCCAGTGTGACAAACAGAAAAATTAGAGAGCTGACAAAATTATAGGACATCTGCAGTGTGCAGAAGGGATAACACAGTTTTGTGGGTGGGTGTGGAGTCATAAGCCAGATGCTTGACTGGTTACAGTACTTCACAGAAAGGCAGTCAGCCAATATAGTATTCAAGAACAGATCTAAGGTAAACTGATATTCATGCCTATAACTTCATAGAATACACTGAAATGCTAGCAGCACGTGAACAGTTTAAAATAGACAGATATTTCCAAGAACCACTAGAGGGCAATGAGAAGTGGATCCAAATAAATCTGAGCTATGTAAAGCAGCAGCAGCACCAGGCTTGCTTGATTTTGTATTGGGAGTGAACTAGGTCACTCAAAGGTTCCTTGTCAAGCACCTCCAATATTGGCAGCCACTGTAAACACTAGGGCTGTTCTGATGCCTTATTTTTTAAGAAGTGCAGTAATATACAAAATCTTCCTGTGGATCATTTACATAACTTTCCAGCTATGCAGAAAACGTGTGGAATTGCTGACAAGCTTGAGACTCAAGTTTGAAAGGAAGGCATGTTGAGTTCCTAAGGTTTTTCTGTTATGTGACTGCAAATGCAATTCAGAATTACAAAATTTGGAGCATCCTTTCACAGGGGTTTGTGAAATTTCACAGGGCCTTCGGGTTTGTCATGGGTTTTTCACAAAATTGCCTCCTTCCCACTGTATTTAAGTCATATGACTGTTCCTTAATTGCTTGATCTTGAATTGAAATGGCTGGTCCTTATGATGAGAGTTACTTTCTGGTTCTTGATTCAACTAGTACGATCTGATCATAAAAGGACAAACTGCTGCTGAGATACTGTATCTAATCCTGAAGCAAGTCTTGCATACTTTTTGCTTGCCAATGTTCTGTACTAGGAAAGTCACTCTTTGTAATGAAGGCTGCCATCCTAAACATACTTACCGGCAAGTAAGTCCCATTGAACTTGGCAGGCTTACTTCCAAGCAGGCATGTTTAGAAGAGGGCTTTACGATATATATTTTAGAAGATGTCCTGATCTGCCTCCCTCTCTCTTTTATTCTAGATCAAAAATGACTGTCAAAGCAACAAGAATGTCATGCCTTGCTCCAAATGTTTATACTAAAGTGCCTGATGGAGGATGGGGATGGATTGTGGCTTTTGCTTTCTTCTTTGTGGAGGCCCTGACATATGGCATTATCAAGTCTTTCGGGGTCTTCTTTACGGACCTGATGCAAAGCTTTGATGAAACCAACAGCAGGATATCATGGATAATCTCAATATGTGTATTTGTACTAACATTTACTGGTGAGCATACAAACACATCTTGTGTTGAAGCTATAGCCTTTGAAGAGCTTGATCACATGCAAAATCAGTAGTGCCTCACGCTGCATAGGACCAGGCTGACATGATTATGTGGTCATGTCTGTGTAAATGTATTAATGTCCTGTAGCCAAATAGTTACTGGGTTAATAGGTAAGCACAGGTGCACCCACATACAACTTCTAACTACCCCTACTATAAACTGTACAAATTGCAAAAAATATACATGCAGTAGTCCAATTCAGGCATTCAGCCTGATTACTTGAAGAGGGAGCAAGAGTGGGTTGATTAGCCATGCCCTTGAAACTCCTCTGAACCCTCACTCCACTTTTCCCAGGTTCAGCACTTGTCTGCAGAAGTAAGTGCTGAAACTAAGAAAGAGGTTCTTCTCCCTGTGCCCTTTTAAAAACCAGCCAGCATTTGAAATTGCAGAGAAACTTTCCATGGGTTCACAACTGCCTCAGCAGACCAGCACTGATACCTGGGCAGGGGAGCTAGGGGATGCGGCTAGTTTGGCATATACTCCCAGTAGCTCCCCTCCCAGTGTTCAGCTTGAATGTGTGTGCGGGGGTGGGGTGGGCGGGGGAATGCCAGAACAGTCAGATTCACTTGACACCCTGCTCATCAGGACCCTCTTTAAAATCTCAGCTACTTTCACAGACTTGGTTCATTATGGAACTGGTGCAGCAACTGAAGGGAGAGCTGGCATAAGTCACATGACCAGTTGTGATGACTACTACTGCTGTCTCTCATCAATATGGCAGAAGTTCAACTTAAGTGTCACTACAAGAGAGAAGAAAAATTGTTAGGGAAGGGAGCAAGGGGTGTAGGAAGGCAACACACAGAAGGCACAGTTACAGATATGCAGTCAGAGTGAGTTGGAGCACAATCTTCTCCTGCAGCAAGGCCATTGAGATTAATGGGAGTTGCACAAGGGCAGATTGAATGATTGCTCCCAGTGGATTCTGTTCATTCGTGTTTATCTGAAGTGAGACAATCCTCTTCAGACCAGCTCTTCCTTATGGAAAAATAACTTGGAAAGAAGAGGGCAGAACAGTGAGGACTTGTTTCTGACACAGAGTTGTTTTCAGAGTTAATTAAATCACATTAGTTACGCTTATTCGAGAGAGGCTACTTTTAATCTGCTTGTGTTTTGTTTTTTTAAACAGCATCTGCTCTACACAGTGGTTTAGTTCAAGTTTACTGACAAAGGAGGAAAAAATATCCCTGGGAGGGTTGATGCCTACATTTTTAAAAAATCAAGCATATACAAGGCTACTCCTTATTTTTAATGATTGGGACACTTCCTTAATTCATGTTACCTCCCCTTCTAAAACAAGTGTTTTAGAGGGCACAGGAAAACTTCTTGGGACTTTTCCTAATCACAATTATACTCTTTTTACAAAAGGATGACATATAGAGTCGCCCTTTGGTTGTGCCTTCTTTAAGACATTAGCCAATATAGTATTTTTTCCTTGCATAAGCTTGCATCTCATATTATAAACCCAACAAAGCCCTTCTTGCAGCCTAAGTTTGCAGCTTCTCGTGTAATTTAAAATAGGTACAAGAAAATAATCCCTCCACTCTTCTTTTACAGCTCCTCTTTCTACAATACTTTCTAATCGTTTTGGTCATCGTCTGGTGGTAATGATTGGAGGATTACTGATCAGTACTGGGATGGTTGCAGGCTCTTTTGCACGCACAGTTGTTGAAATGTACATATCTATTGGTATAGTTTCGGGTGAGTTGAGTGTTCTATCTTTTAGTGAAATGGCCAGCAATAATTTTGCAAGATAAACTTTTATATTCAGGGTTGTAAACCTGCCAGGCACCTAGTGGCCAAGGTGCCTTTAAAAAAATGAAACTGGTATCCAATGGGTCTTGGCTTTGTGAACCATCTGGAGATGCTGAAGGACTCTGGCGTTTGTGAACATAATGAGAACACAATTTTGAATTTCATCACTGATTAGCGGAGTACATATTGGGATCTTTACTGCTAAGGAAACTGTCACAATACATCTGAATAGTTTGAAAATTCTACTTACTGTTAGTAAGAATTGGCCAGGAGTTCATAAATGGAGGATAGAGATCCCAGGTGCTGGGTGCTACATCCAGAGTGATTTAAACCACAGAGGGGAGACAAAATGGCAAGGGTCCAGTCCACTATCAGCATCTCCACAAAGTTCTTTGTTTTTACACTGACACTTTGTCATTTATTCACAGGCTTGGGATACTGCCTTACTTTTCTTCCAACCGTCACCATTCTATCACAGTACTTTGACAAAAAGCGTTCATTAGTCACAGCAGTGGCTTCTACAGGAGAATGTTTTGCTGTCTTCTCTTTTGCACCAGGTACTGAAATATACTTTTTGGAATTAGCACTGACCACACGGTAGCTTGAATTTTACATACACCCTTCTCAGCTCCATTGACTGTATACTGCAAGTTTCCTATATGGAAAAAATATGAAACTTAATCGCACACAAATGTTTGTGTGGGTAAGAGGCACATACCTAGACACTGGTGGGAGGAGCCTAATCTGCTTTGGCTAGGTTTTCCAAATTCCCTGGTCATGGAAGCTTGCACCATTTAAAGCTTGTATCTCCAGGTTACATTAGTTATGTGGATGTTCCTTCCAGTGGCTTGCAGCTGGAGTGCAGATCAGTTCTAATTTTGCAATGCAGCAGGAAGAGATGAGTCTATGGTAAGGGGATTTGTTGATCTACTAATTCCCAATCCAAAATTTCATTCACTAGAGAACACTACGGTAGCTCCTGGGTTGACTCTTGTTAAGATCAAGACATTAAGTGGGGGCGGAGTGCAACTGAACCAAAATGTTTCTGTATTTAGTCCTACAACTTGATGCTATACAAAGGCACATACTACTTCTTTCTTTTTACACAGCTATAGAGAAGGGGAGCAGTTGTATGTCATCTCTATCAGAGACAATACAACTTTTAGAAAGTTAGGCAAGAACAGATATAGGTCAGACTTTCAGAATGTGTGCTCCTTTGCTAGGGCCAAAGATCTTCTTTCCATCCAGGAGCACCTACAAGCTAGGAAGTTGGGGGAGGAGTGTGTAGAAATTCAAGACTTTGCAGAGATCACAACCTCTCTTTACTTTGGAAACAAGCAGAAGAGACACAACAAATCACATCTTCTCTAATTATAATCTAGACTAGCATGGATGGCCAACCTAAGGCTCTCCAGCTGTTGGACTATAACTCCCATAATCCCCAGCTGCAGTGGCCATTAATCAACATAAATGTTCAGACAAAGAAAGAATGTATTTGGGCTAGCACTATCTTTACAGAGCAATATGATCTGGTGTGTTCTCAGCATATATTTTCCAAGCTAAAAATAAAGCTGAGAAGTAATCCTAGCTGCATAGGGTAGAATGCAGTGTCTACTTGGAAAGTTATTTGGTATATAAGCCAAGAGTTCCTTACCTATGGAACCCAAACCGAGGTCTTGCAAGATTGAATAGCCTCAAGCCTACCCTGAAAGTGTTAAGAGGTGTACTTTCTCCTCGTTTTTTTCTAATTTGGAAAGCTGACTTTTGCCTTTATCCCCATCATCCCCAGCTGTGTCACAGAAGAGAAAGCCTGCCTTACTACTCACGATCATTTAACCCATCTTATTTATTTATTAGATTTATGGTTGAAGGAGGTATATATTCCCACAGTAAGGAAAAGAGGATCTCTGCACCTCCTGTTAGCCACACATCCCCTTCCCATGGACCAAGTCTGCATTGGTCACTACCACTCAACCTTTTTGCATGTGCAGCATATGTGGGCTGCTGCATGTTGTACAGAGGCAAGACAATTCACCCAGGCAAAGCACGTTTTGGTGCATGAAACCTCAACACTATGCTAAATCTTACTGTATCTCAGAGTAGGGATGTGCACAAAGCATTTTGGCACCTCTAATTCGAGGCACCAAAACGCTTCAAGCTGCCCCAGCCAAATCATTTTGGTGGACAGCAAGCGGGTGCTTTAAAAGGAGGAAGGCAGGTCTTCTGTCCCCTCCTTGGCATTGTCAGTATTAAATGCTGCGTGGCACGGCTGCAGTGCTGCTCCCAGAGGGCAGTGGCAGCATGTAAATGGCACCCACACATGCGCAGGCACCATTTATGCACAGATGCCACCCGTTTAATACTGACAGTGCCAAGGAGGAGCAGATAAGACCTGCCTTCCTCCTTTTAAAGCACCTGCTCACCATCCCCCTGGATGTGCACAAAACGTGTTGTGCACTTCCCTGTCTCAAAGGTCCTACCTCTCACATGGCTGGTTTGCAGTGAACTGAACCAGGACTGTAGGAAGCTTGCCATATTCTAACTTAAGAGACCCTGTGAAAATTTTGACCCAGAATCTGACCCTAGTATATTTCTGGAGTATTGTAAATTAAGAGTTTCTGTTCTGTAAATGAAGGATTGTATTTTACTTTTCCCTGTTCCATAGCTATCACTGCTCTGAAGGAACAAATTAGTTGGAGATACAGCCTCCTGTTTGTTGGTCTGCTGCAGCTTGGAATCGTTGCCTGTGGATCACTACTGAGACCAATCATAATCAAAGCACAGGAAGTAGTGAAAGTATCCCCAGTGGAAGAGCAAAAAGAGACAAAGTACATGCTTGAAAATGAGCAGACACGCACCTCATTAGATTCCATTGACTCAGGAGTAGAAGTAACTACCTCACCTTGCAACATGCCTGGAGTTGCCAAATTGGTACTGAAAAGTGAAGAAGAACCAAAGGAAAACACAGAGATGCTCGTAGAAGCTAGGAGCATCCCTAAAGAGGAACCAAAAATCCAACTCCTGGATTTCTCTGTGATGAAAGACTATAGCTTTATTTGTTACGCACTTTTTGGTTTGTTTGCTACTCTGGGATTCTTTGCTCCTTCCCTATACATAATTCCTCTCAGCATGAGCCTTGGCATTGACAAGGATCGCTCTGCGTACATACTGTCAGCCATGGCGATCTCTGAAGTCTTTGGCAGAATCAGTGCTGGTTGGGTCCTCAACAAAAAGCCTATCCGAAAAATTTACATTGAACTCATCTGTGTCATTCTGCTGGATATTGCCCTCTTTGCTTTCCCTCTTGCTTATGAATTTTGGGGGCTAATGACATGTAGCATTTTCTTTGGATTCATGCTTGGAACTGTGGCAGGGACACACATTCCCATGTTAGCTGAAGATGATGTAGTTGGCATTGAGAAGATGTCATCTGCTGCTGGAGTTTACGTATTTATTCAAAGTTTATCAGGGTTGGCTGGACCACCCCTTGCAGGTAAAACAAAGGATGTCCTGCTGAGATACGAATGCCTTGTTCAGTGTTAAATTAGAGTTTGGTGGTGGGTGACAGCTAGAAAATGGGACAGGTGGTGCTTTGTGTAAACTACGAACAGCATGGATAGATGTAAACAGAAGTAAAAAGAAACCTGAGCATTCCTGGGTATCAGCTCAGCACCTAGGACATGAACAATCAAAAACAGAAGGCCTCAGGATGAAGGAAAGTTCTACCTGTGCACTAACTCTATTAACTTGATTTCCATTAACTCTCAAACAAATTAGCCTAGTTGCTATCTAGGGGTGTGCACGGAACCGCCAACTGCGGTCCGGCACTGGGGTGTGGGGTACCTTTAAGAGCGGCGGGAGGGTTTACTTACCCCTCCCGCCGCTTTCCCGCTCTGGCACCGTAATGTTCAAAGTAATTGGGGCGGCAGGATACCTCCCTGCCGACCCTTCCCCGACGTTGCTGGGAAAACTTCCCAGCAGTCCTTTGTGCGTGTGTGCGCACGTCACAGAGACGTGCGCGCGCAAAGGACTGCTGGGAGGTTTTCCCAGCAACGTCGGGGAAGGGTCGGCAGGGAGGTATCCTGCCGCCCCAATTACTTTGAACATTACGGCAACAGAGCGGGAAAGCGGCGGGAGGGGTAAGTAAACCCTCCCGCCGCTCTTAAAGGTACCCCCGAACCGAACCACCCAGGTCCGGACCGGTCCGGAGGCCTTTTCAATGGCCTCTGGACCGGTCCAGGCCCATCCCTATTGCTATCACCCAGGAAGCTTTCATCAGCACCAAATGAGCACAGACTACTTCCAAAAATCTGTACAGATCCAATATCTTCACAACATTCTACCTACACATTCAGGCATTCAAACATTGCCTAGTGATTGCCTTCTCTCCCTGATGCACACATTTCAAGCCTCACCAAGGATAACAGACAAAAGAAAGATTTTTACCACTGGCAGTATTAATACAGTATTAATACTGTATAGCTCTTCTAATTAACAAAGTACTTTAGAATATCTGTTGGAGTACCTCTACAACAAACATGCAAGTCAAGTCATTATTATTTCTGTTTTACATCTGCGTAACTGAGAGGGAAGGCAAAAGTCTTTGGGCAGAGGCCACACACAGTGAGACCTTGGCAGAGTTAATACGTGAGCCCAAGCCTCCAACACCAATCTACATCTCTGCCCATTCAACCACAGACTCACACTCTTGTTGGGGTTAAAGAATAGGCAAGTACCTGGATCAGGCAGGCCAGCAATCTTCCTGAAAATTCACAAGGGAGATGCCTCAGAGCTCAGGTCTATGAGACAGAAAGAGGCATTGGCCAACACATCTAACAATGACTGATAGGACAGTCTCCATACTTGCTTAACAGCCACACACAAAAACTAGGGTCAGAGAATGAGATGTATTTCCTTTAGCGGCTGCTTCTTGCTTACAAGACCTGCCATATTTCTTGGGAGCCACTGTTCTCCACAGGTTGTGTTGTCTCTGCTACAACATGCTCAAAGCCTTGCATTAGGGGAATCACTTTTTTAGAATGAATTTCCGTTTGTCCTGGCAAAAAGGAATTAAAATATAGAGTTGTTGGAAACTCCTATACTCTGTAAAACAGTGGCAAGTTTGCTCATCAGCTGCAGTTCAGGAAGCAAATTCAGCAGCATTCCTATGACTGTTTACAAGTCTGGGCTCAATAAGGATGGTTGGGCTGAGGTCCAAAGCACTCATTTGAAAGTACATTCACTGAAGGCAGTGTGCACGTCCATCTTGTAAGCAATTTGGGCAGTGTGGCTATGGTCGAAAGGACTATACACACACTTTTTACAAGGTTTTCTTTTAAGGAGTTATTCTCATGGAAACCTGCTCTCGCTTGAAGATTTAATAATTTGCATGAGAACAATTTAAAGGGGAAAGGGGTGGGGGTGGAGTACTATTATACACTTTTGGCATTCCCCCACTTTGTATTTCCCCTCAGTGTTTGTTTTTTTAAACTCAGACTGTGTCTCACAATCAGCCTCAGCAAGCCCCATGGAACAGATTGTAAGAATTTCAGGGCAATCCTGGATAGCTAGCTAGTACAGGTTGAGTATCCCTTATCCAAACTGCTCGGGACCAGCAGTGTTCTGGATTTTGGACTTTTCAGGATTTTAGAATATTTGCATACTGTAATGAGATATCTTGGGCATGGGATCCAAGTCTAAACATGAAAGGTAACTGTACACTGTTGTTGTTTTTAAAGGTTTTATTTAAAGTCTAGCGCCAAAGCGAGTGAGCTGAGGCTTTTTGCTTTTTGTTTTGTTATGAGGCGTTCAGCCACGAGTCGGTGATGCGGGCGCACACCATGGTGGTTTCCGGATTTTGGAGCATTCCAGATTTTGGATGTCCAGATTAGGGATACTCAACCTGTAGTTATCTATCCTAGTTAAATGCTGATTAGATGAAGTGGTTTGACCAAGATTGCCCTGAAATTCTGTGTTCTCACAATTGGCTCTATGGGGTTCACTGATCCTGATTAACCTTTTAACCAGGAACCTTGTGACTGTGAAAACGCAGCCTCAGCTTGGATCTTCTATAGAAAATCACAGTGCATTCAGAATGTGTGTTTGCTCCTTTTTAACCACAGTCTGTAATTTTAATAAATGTTTAACATATGTGGCAGAATGCCAAGTGAGCTGTAAAATGGGACAGCATGGGAGAGTACAAAATGAAGTTTTTAACTATTGTTTAATGTTTCCTCCTCTCACAGGTATACTAGTGGATACCACAAAGAACTACAGCTCTGCATTCTATTCCTGTGCTGCTGGAATGTTCCTGGCCGCTGTCTTCCTTGCTTTGGTGAGGCCTTGCAAGAAGGTACAGTGTCAATGTAAGGAACAACCAGCAGAAGAGAATGTCTCAGAGCCTTTACAGGATATACCAGATGACTTTATAGAACCGGATCTTGGGAAAAATGAGGATTCTGTAAAAGGATGTGATAACATGGCCTGAAAGAGAAGAAGCAGAGGCTGTGTTTAAAGACTGGGGGAGAAAGCAAGTCAACTCTGACCCACCTTCTAAAACCTACACTTTAAAGGGAATGCAAAATCAAATGTGAACAGAAGCTATGATTCTTTTCAGAAAGATGCGATTATTCTTTCACCATTTTTGTAAACAACTGGAATGCTGAATTCCATTGATTACTCACATAAGAGCACTCCTACCCAGCCTGAAGATGTGGTTCAGATTTCCATATTCCTAAGAAGCAACAGGCAAGATAAAAAGAATTCTATCAATTTGAAACCATGTGCAAGAAGCTAACAATTACTCAGAAGAAAAGCATGTATAGGCCATGTAACTAAAACAATCATTGCAGTCTTTCTTATTGCCTGCTAGCACCTCGCATCCAAAACTTTGCTGTCAGTCAAATGTATAAGAATAGTGACACAGAAGAGTTGATTTGGTAAAACAAGTTTTTTGTTTGTTTTCTTACCAGATGAAGTTAGTTATTTCAGATTATTAGCTTCAGAGAACACTGGGGTAAAGGGTGGGGCTCAATAGCATATTTAGATTTAAGAGAGGTGTTTCTTTTGTTTTTTAAAAACTCACTTGAACTCCATAAATGCTGGGAAGTTGGGAGCTTACCACCTTTAAAAAAAAAATGGCCAGTTATTACATCATATTTCATTCAAACTTTAAATTTCTCTCCAGACATAGCCCAATCCTATACACACTTACTCAGAAGTTTAAGTAAGTGTGCACAGAACTGCAGGCTTAAAGAATATTATTCCTTTTTTAGTAGTCAGACAAATCAACATGACTGTATTGTCTTCTAATTTAAAACTAGTATTAAGTTATTATAGGAGTATTAGAGGCTGCCTTTTAAGGCAAATTTGTGTTTTTAAACTTTCCACCAATATTTTTAAAAGGCATAGGTTGTCACGCACACACACATTTTCTATTAAGTTTTTAGACAACCTATATTTTTTGAAAGACACATGCTGTTTGGAACACAGTCCCAAAATAATAGGACTGTCCTGGTTGGTAACACAGTAAAGACAGGATCTTGTTTGGCTCCAAGTACTGTAGCTTGAATCAGTGAAACATTTAACATATTAGGCACTGTGTAGTAAAAACTGAGCCTATGCTTGAATGCTTTGCTGAATCAAGTAAGAGAATTTTTAGGAGAAAATCTTCTTTCATTGTATTTTGTAATATGTTGTGGATCAGGCCTTCAGCTTACATAGTGGGACCCATGGCTGTAGGCTTGGGCCAGCCTTGCACCAACTAAGAATGAAGCCTGTATGCTTTGTTCTTACCACTGGTGACCCCCATGCAATCTCCCATGGCAGTGTATGGGACTGCTGGCTAACTCACAGCCCTCCCTGAATTGCATGGAGGCTCCCAATTGTGTGAGCCATTGCACATATGGCCCCTGCTATTTGTATGACTGCAACTACCTTTTCTGGAACCATTGTGATCAAATGAATGACAGGGGCTCCCCTCCACTGTCAGCTCCATGCAATCCCCACTGGGCTGTGACACCACAAAGAGCTGTCCAAGTGATTGCGTAGGGACCAAATGTTTGAACCCAGTGATCATGTGGGGGCCAAATGCATGAACCAGGCCTTGCAGCTTTGTGTATTCGTAAGTTTTCCATTCACCATAGCTGCATTTATATATATATCTGCATTTTCAATGAATCAACAGAACCTAAGGCAGAAGAGAAAAGCAACTTTTAGAAGTATAAAAAAGTATTGCAGTTTACATTATTAGAATACAAAAAGTATACAGCTGTCATAGGATCAAATAACTGATCCTAAAAATTTCAAAGCTACTACCCTGGATGCCAATCTTGTTCCCACTTAAGTTGGTATGGATTTTGCCATTGACTTCATGTGGAGTGTAACTGGACCACACAGTTATATTTTTCTCCCATTTTCAGTCAATTATGTGCAAAGAAAGGGAAATCTAAAAATGGCAACATGTTGGCTGTTCACTCATTCTTACTTTTAACAGATAACTTGCTTGCCCTACTTTTATGCATCTTTTTGTCACTAGGCAACTCAGGGGGACAAAACAAGAAAACAAAAGTCTGTTTTGGTTTCAGAGTAGACAGAGTACAGCTTTTTTTAAAATTCTCCATATTTCAGTGGGAGTGGCATTATATGCAGACTGCTCTGCTAAAATGTTTGTGTTATCACCTGCAGACAATAGGGATGTGCAAACAGGTTCAATGTCGAATGGGTTCAATGAACGGGGTCGGTTCAACAGTTCAGGGTCAAACTGAACCACCCCCTGTTCAGTCTGACCCTGGACCGCTGGGGGGAGGGGTTTGTGAGTTGATTAAAAAAAAAATTAAGTACTCCCTGGCTATTATATAATCCTTGGCTATTGGCCACTGTGGCTGGGGATTACGGGAATTGTAGTCCAAAAACAGATGAGGGGGCAGAGTTGAGGAGGCCTGCCTTAAAGCCTCTGCAAGGATTTATTTTTTTAAAAACCTGCTGACCCCTGAATGCAGATCAGTGGAAATCCTTGCAATTTCAACGTGAGGACGACTTCAACCGACCACCCCAATCTTAAACACATTTATGGGGATGCTGGTTGATTTCTGATGGAGTATACTCTCAAGTGTTTTTGGTATCAGAATATTAAGCTGTGATCCTAATAAGCATAATTATTTGGTTGATTTCTGGTTGATTTCTGATGGAGTATACTCTCAAGTGTCTTTGGTATCAGAATATTAAGCTGTAATCCTAATAAGCATACTTATTTGGAAGCATGTTCCACTAAAGTAATTTCAGTTTGGGGTGTTAAGATATCCAAATATGGGAACAGGTGCTCTCATATCAGAGTGGTTCTAGTAATCTACCCTCCCTCACTGCCTGAGAACTATGGAGAACACGTTGCAGTTTAGTGTCTTTTTTATATCTTCAGCACTTTATTACATACAGCAGAACCTCGATAAATTGCACCAGTTACTGGGCGACACACACCACCACCCACCATGGAGGTGGCCAACTTATTTTTTCCTGAACTAGCGAGTAAATGAACAAACATGAGACTGTGCTTACAACAGTGTATAATTTATTTATTTATTTATTTAACATGTACCATCATTAATTATTCATCATTATACCTCTAGCAAAGCCGTAAATATGCTCTTTGATGTCAATTGCAAATTTAATGAAGTCTTATTAATACAAGACCTCACAACAGTACTTCTACTATCATAACTTTGCTAAAGGTATTATGACAGGGGGCATATTATGTGTACATGGGAAAACTTAGTTGTCCTGCAGATTAACGAGGTTCTACTGTATTTTTTTTAACAAGAATTTCCACAACTAAATAATGTATACAAACTGCATTGTACACTGTCTATGTACATCCCATAACAGCATGGCATGTGCATTTGTGTGCATAAAAGACTCAAAACCAGGATTAAAAATGAAGATAGCAGGATTGCTGGTTTGTTCTGTAATTATTCTGTTCTGGAAGTGCTACCAAAACACAAAGTTTTGCAATAAAAATCTTTTTTTAAAGAAAAAACTTGGGCTTTCGGTTTAATACTCCTCTTTATTACTAAACTTTCCAGTTCATCCTTTAGCCATGATACTATTAATTTAAAAGGTATGGCAATCTCACAGACACAGCACATATCAAAAACTCTTCCATACAAAGGACTTAAAACCACCATATCAATAAATCTGCAGAGATTAAGCACAGACAGAATGAACTCTTCCCATTTTACATTTTAAAGATACAGATTTGCTCTTGTTAGCAATGCATGAGAGTCTCGAAACCAGCTCAAAACAACTTAAGCCTTAAGAGCTACTTTCATATACTATGAATTCAGACAAATTAGGAACATAGGAAGCTGACATACAGGTGAAACTCGGAAAATTAGAATATCGTGCAAAAGTCCATTAATTTCAGTAATGCAAATTAAAAGGTGAAACTGATATATGAGACAGACGCATTACATGCAAAGCGAGATAAGTCAAGCCTTAATTTGTTATAATTGTGATGATCATGGCGTACAGCTCATGAAAACCCCAAATCCACAATCTCAGAAAATTAGAATATTACATGGAACCAATAAGACAAGGATTGTAGAATAGAACAATATTGGACCTCTGAAAAGTATACAGTGTACTGTGCTTGATTGGCCAGCAAACTCGCCTGACCTGATCCCATAGAGAATCTATGGGGCATTGCCAAGAGAAGGATGAGAGACTTGAGACCAAACAATGCAGAATTGCTGAAGGCCGCTAATGAAGCATCCTGGTCTTCCATAATACCTCATCAGTGCCACAGGCTGATAGCATGCATGCCACGCCGCATTGAGGCAGTAATTGCTGCAGAAGGGGCCCAAACCAAGTACTGAATACATATGCATGCTTATACTTTTCAGAGGTCCGATATTGTTCTATTCTTCAATACTTGTCTTCTTGGTTCCATGTAATATTCTAATTTTCTGAGATTGTGGATTTGGGGTTTTCATGAGCTGTACGCCATGATCATCACAATTATAACAAATTAAGGCTTGACTTATCTCGCTTTGCATGTAATGCGTCTGTCTCATATATCAGTTTCACCTTTTAATTTGCATTACTGAAATTAATGGACTTTTGCACAATATTCTAATTTTCAGAGTTTCACCTGTATACTGAGTCAGACCACCAGTCTATCTAGCACAGTATTGTCTTCACAGACTGGCAGTGATTTCTCCAAGGTTGCAAGCAGAAATCTCTCTCAGCCCTATCTTGGAGATGCCAGAGAGGGAACTTGGAACCTAGATGCTCTTCCCAGAGTGGTTCCATCCCCTGAGGGGAATATCATACAGTGTTCACACATCAGGTCTCCCGTTCATATGCAAACAGGGCAGACCCTGCTTAGCTAAGGGGACAAGTCATGCTTGCTACCACAAGACCAGCTCTCCTCATTATAACAGGAGCGGAGCTAACAGTGTAGCTCAGGGGTGTCAAACTGAGGCCCTCCAGATGTTGCTGGCCTACAACTCCCATCATCCCTGACTACTGGCCATGGTGACTGGGGATGATGGGAGTTGTAGGCCAACAATAGCTGGAGGGCCACAGTTTGACACCCCTGGTGTAGCTGGTTCCAAGGTATCCCTGGAACACGGGATGCCTCACCCGTGTGGTGGATCCTGCCATCTCAAGCATGCCTGTTTCTCACTTTGCACACCTGCCCGGGTCTGTGCTCTGCCTGAGTCTGCCTGTTGCCGCTTGCCATTCTTGAGACATGGGGCTGTTCCCTGTCCTTGAACTGTAATGTAGGAAGCAGCCTGAAGCTAATTAGCTTTCTTACGTGACTGCAACTATATGACTTGTGAGCAAAAAGGATAGGTTATGCTGATCTTCACTAACTATTTGGTTCAGCTTTAAGGTATCATTTGTTCAGTCTATGGCTGCAATCTTGGACACAGCTGGACTGCTTCCATTCCATCAACTTCAGCAAGGTTTAAGCTGCCGGTGTGCTGAAGCACAGATACTGGCTATAATGGGAGGAGGGACATGGCTCTGGAAATCTGATCAGCCTTGAATGCATTGTGGTCTCTAAGACCAACCTAGGCAACAGCATGAGCAGAGTCCTGAAAATCAGTTTCTCCTATGAAAAGCAAGTTTTTAGCCCATGTGGTTTAGAGGCTTTGCTAAAATATAATCGGGGGTGGAGGAATTACATCAGTAAACCTAAGTATCAGCCAGTTCTCCAAGGCTCATCTCTCACTCCCACCTACAGATATATTTCCTTCCTACATCATTCCACATGTTTCAGTTCCAGTTCCTCACAAATAAACACAAAATGGAACGGGGTGGGGTGGAGAGAAGGCAACAACCTCCAGAAGAGAAATTGCTCAGAAAATTAACTGATTTGATGTATATGTGCCACACTTGTATAATTTCTCTCAAACTGTAAGCACTGGGTGGTTGTTGTTGTTTCTAACTGAAGGTCTGACTTTTTACTGCCAAATTTTGGACTCCTTGAGTAGCATTTAGACTAGTTAGCCATGACTAAGCACTACTGAATCAATGAGACAATTTGTTCACAACTAACAGGTAAAGTGTGCCGTCAAGTCGATTTCGACTCCAGGCACCCACAGAGCCCTGTGGTTGTCTTTGGTAGAATACAGGAGGGGTTTACCATTGCCGCCTCCTGCACAAAATGAGATTATGCCTTTCAGAATCTTCCTATATCACTGCTACCCAATATAGGTATTTCCTATAGTTTGTGAAACATATCAGCGGGGATTCAAACTGGCAATCTTCTGCTTGTTAGTCAAGCATTTCCCCTCTGCGCCACTTAAGGTCCCACTAATTTCAATGGGACTTAGTCATGAGTAATTTAGTCTGGATGCTGCCTCTTGTCTATGAAAATAATCAAGCTCCTCTTCATTGTCTTTCTGTATTAACATGTACACCACATATCCATTACGAATTATGATAACTGCATCATAATTTGATGCCTATTAACTCGGGTATACCTGGTGAAACATACATAGCCCATGCACAATTGTCATGTAGTGTGAAGCCGACCCAATGGCACACAAGTTGTCAGAAAGTATTGATAGCAGTCACTACTCAAGGTGGCTGAAAAAAATGTGGCAAATAATAGCTAGAGGGGTTTTGCTTTTAAATAGGATCCACTTTAGAGAAAGCAGCCCCACAATGTAACAAGCTGAAGTTTCTCTGACAATGGCTGGGTTCAGACGTACACTCTAACTACAGTTAATCCTAACTAGAGTTACAATTCCTCACTCCAATTCACTCCGCAGTGTACAGCAAACTGTCATTAGCCGAACTGCAGCTGAGGGAGAGGGGAGCTCCTCCCTGCTGCTTGGCCTCCCAGTCCAATCCCAGCCAGCTCCACAGCCAGACTGTCGGCAAAGCGTCACTGCATCAGCCACTTGGCCATGAGCTCCAGCAGGGCGTGCCAGGCAGGACCCTGCCTTTTCGGAGCGCCCCACCCACCCTTGGCAAGGGAAGTGCATTGAAAGCCAGTGCTGCTTCTGCCAGCCATATGCAGATGAGGCAGGGCAAAGGGTACTGGGGAGTCTGTGCCAACATGACCAGGGAAGATGATGCAGGGGAGACTTCTCCAGCAGACCCATCACTAAAGCCGCTGAAAGCAGTTTGCTGCCCAGAAGGCTCACGCTTTCATGAGAGGGCCAGTCTACTGGGAATAGGTCTGTGTCTGTTAAGGCATTATCCCCACCTGGGGACTGTGAGCTCCCAAACAGACCATCAGGGAATCCAAGGGGGCCCTGCTCTAGTGGGGCCCCTGACTCTCTGTGTTGAAAAATGGGGGGAGGCCCAACTTCCCTCTCCCCAAATCCTCCTGTAGCCCTGCATGTACCACAGGGGATATCCCCACACCCCATGTGCCATAGCCTGGCACCTAGGGGTGTGTCCGAACCGGTCTGGAGACCATTCTAAAGGCCTCCGAACTTCCAGACTGGTTCGGACTTGGCCGATCCGGGTCCGGGTGGGGGGTCTTCCTTTAAGGGCGGGAGGGCTTGCTTACCCCTCCCGCCTCTTTTCCCCCTCCAGCACCCATATTCTATTGTATAATTGGGGCGCTGGAAACCAGCCGCCCCAGCCGCCTCCGCCGCCCCCCCCCCCCGTGAGCGGATTAGGGGCAAAGGAAAGCTACTGCCGCCCTCCCGCCCCCTCCCTCCCACCCGATGCCCCCCCCGAGTGCTCACCACGTTTGCCAAAAAAAGAGAGGAGCTCGCGAACAGAGCTCCTCTCTTGCCAAAGTCTCAGGCCCAACTGGGGCCTTGGGAGCGCGCGCACGCGCGATAGGACTCCGGATCTAATGGAACTTTCGCCGGAGGCCCGGTCTACCCGTCCTCTTCCCGGCGGGTAGACCGGGCCTCCGGCGAAAGTTCCATTAGATCCGGAGTCCTATCGCGCGTGCGCGCGCGCCTAAGGCCCCAGTTGGGCCTGAGACTTTGGCAAGAGAGGAGCTCTGTTCGTGAGCTCCTCTCTTTTTTTGGCAAACGTGGTGAGCACTCGGGGGGGGGGTGGGGGGGGGGCGGCGGGAGGGCGGCAGTAGCTTTCCTTTGCCCCTAATCCGCTCACGGGGGGGGGGGGGCGGCGGAGGCGGCTGGTTTCCAGCGCCCCAATTATACAATAGAATACGGACGCTGGAGGGGGCAAAGAGGCGGGAGGGGTAAGCAAGCCCTCCCCGCCCTAAAAGGAAGGCCCCCCTTCGGTGCCGGTCCGGACTGCTCCGGACCATGCACATCCCTACTGGCACCCAGAGGGCATCCAGATGACCCCTTTTCCATTGCCATGGCGCATGCGTGGTGTTGGTGGATGGCTGGACTCTGGCACAGACCTTTCCACCCACTCAGAACTCCCGGTTCCCTATCTGTCTTCCCGATGCATGCAGATCTGCAGGCACGGGGATGGACGGGAGAGGGGAGCCCCCACTCTCTGGACACCGCCAGAAAGCAGGATGGCCATTCTGGGGCACTGGAAAGGGTACACCTGTGCACATGGATGTGCGGGCAAACGGGGCACGGTATCACAGCAGCTTGTCCATGGTCCCCAGGACTAGGAATGTATTCCCTGCAACAGCACTCCCCACAGTTGTGAGCCAGAAACCATCCTCACTCTGTTCAGAGCACCCATGGCCACTGCTCTTGTGAGGGAGGTGTTCCGTGGAGAAGGGGAGATATTGTCCTCTTGAATCAGCTGTGCTTTTCCCAAGCAAATCACTTCTTTCCTTTCTATTCTGATGGTCCCACTGACCTCAGTAACCTGTCCTGCTCATGAGCAAGCCTCTGAGGGCATGAACCCCCCAAAGGGGAAATGGATGGGAGTCCCTTCCCCACCTTTTCTGTGTGAAAAATAGAACTCGGCTGCTCCAGCTTCGCTGCTTGGGTCTGCCATACAGACCCTGCCAATAGCAACCCCACATAAGCCATTTTCATGGTCAGTGCAGGCAGTGGGCCGCAGAGCGGACCCTACCAGCCATTCAAAATTCCTGGGCCGGCATTGCAGCGTATGTAGATCTCAAGGCGCAGTGATTCCCAGGAGAGCCCCAGTTTCCAGCCACCCCGGGATGGCTGCACTGCCCATTGGGGGCTGCAAGTAGGAGTACACCTCTGCACACTGGTGGGTGGGTGGGCAGGGCACAGGGTTTGACAGTGGCTTGGCGGCAGTCACCGAGACCAGGAGAGCACTTGCCCAAGTGCCCCTCCCCGCAGCTTTCCTGCATGGAGGATTGTTCCTTGCTCCCCTTAGTCTGCCACTCTCAGAAGAGAGCGACCCATGGGCAAATGGGCAGTTCTGCCGTACTCCGAACCACTGAGGCCACAGTGGTGACACCAGTGGACTGCCCTGGTCATGAGTAAGACTTAGGGAGCAAACATGCCCACATGGGGAAGGGGGTGGACCCCACCCCTTCTGTGTGAAAAACAGAATTTGGCTGCTCCAACTTCCCAGCTTGGGTCTGCTTTTTGGCTTCCCCCTCCCAGCGCCATGATGTGGTAGCCTGCTTGTGCTTCCACTTGGAGTGTTTGTGCTTGTGGACATCCAGGACTGTTGTTCCCCAGGCAGCTTGGTGGCTTGTCAGGCTGGCCAGTCCAGGATGGGGTGTATTGGCATCCCTCTTGAATGGCAACTCCATAGCTGCATGGCTGACAAGAAGGGTGTGGCCTTTTTCCGACTGGCTGCCAGTGAGAAGAGCCAAAAGCATGGACCAGCCATGTCCTCAGTTGGTTCTGTGCCACTGCCTCTATGACTGGGGTTTGGAAATAGATGCTTAATGCATCACTGAGAAATCTAGGGAAGGCTTCTTAAGAAGTGATCTAATCATTGCCTCCTTCAAACAAAGAGGCATCCTACCCTCCCTCAGTGATGAGTTAATGATATTCACTAGGCCATCTCCAAAATTGGCCTTGTTACTGGAGAATTGGGAGGTAGACGGTACAAAATCATTATTAAAAAGGGATCAGGGAACAAGAAAGTTACAGATGATTTAGCCCAACCTCTGTCCTAGATAAATTGGTGGATAAAATGATGGGTTTTGTACTTCTCCAGTAGCAAAAGAAAGAGAGTTTTCCCTGGGAATTCCACCCCAAGCCCAAGGAGGTTCAAGCTTTGTAACAGAGAAGGGTGGTGGCGGCAACCATTTTTGAACCTACCGAGAAAAAAGAAGAGTTTTAGGAGTAGCCTTTGCGAGAAAGCTCAGGAGGGATGATTTAGCATTTCTTTCCTTCACGTGAGCTTGCTCTGAGACAAAGGCTATAATCCGCTACAGTCCTCCTTTTGGTACTGAAACAGTATAAAGGCAGTCCACAACTGTACACACCAAGGCAAAAGCTCTAGCTTCACGTATACACTGATAGAGTCTAACTAATCAGGAAAGATCTTGGATTTGGTGAACTCAATGAAAATATCAAATCAAGATGTGGTGGCAATGGGAAAAGGCAAAGTCCATGCTACGGACTGTTAGGAAACAGACTGACAACAAAAATAGCCAGTGTTGCAATGCTCTTAAGCAAATCTATGGTCAAGGCCACACTTGGAATACTGTAGATGATTCTGGTTGCTTCATCTCAAAAACATTACTGTAGAGATGGAAAAGGCACAGAAAACAGCAACCAAATCTTGCCTATTTGAAAAAGCTGAAATGCTTGGGGATTTTCAGTCTAGAAAAACAAAGCTAAGAAAGGACATGATATAGGTTTACACAATTAAGCACAATGTAGAAAAACTGGTTAGCAAGAACTATCTTGCACTCTGGAACTCAAAGTCACTCCGTGAAACTGACTGGCAGGAGTTTCAGGACAAAATACTGACACAATACATAATGCATGTACAATTTGCTGTCAAAAAGTGCGGTGGAGGCCGCCACTGGCTTAGATAGCTTTAAGAGGATTTGATACAATACAGGATAGTCTACCAGTGGCCAGAACAATTAAATGAAACTTCAGGAATGCCAATTGCTGGAGGTCACTCAACAGTGGGTGGCTGCTGCTTTCACACCCTGCTTCTCGATTTATCAGAAGCACTGAGTTGGGCACTGCTGGAAACAGGATGCTGGACTAGATGGACCCTTGGTCTGATGCTGTAGGGGTTGTCTTATATTAACAGCATGCTTTGCCCATTTTGTGGTAAAATGAAAAAGGGAGAGACAAACAGGTGGGCACAAATAGGAGGGGCACAATCCTCCAGCAGTTCTGTTTCAAAATAATTTACACTTGTACTAGAAGATGCAGCAGCAGTTCCTCACATCCTGTACAACCCAACATTAAAAAGGGAATAAGTAGTTTGCACACAGATTAATTGCTACCACCCCAAACTACCCCAGCAGCAAAGCTGAGCTCAAACACTATTTTTGCAGCACATTTTCCCTCCATGTATCTACTAGGGCTGTCCATCACATTGGCCCAATAATCGGATCAGAGCCAATGCAACTCCTATAAGGGCATTTCTCACTGGTAACTATTCAGATGAAAAATGTCTCTGATATCACCAGACAATTAGATACAACACCAAATCTTACTGGTACCAGATCAAATATTATCCCTTATCTTTTAACAAAGAGCCAAATTCTCTGAATAAATTGGTTGCCTTGCAGACAACCGCAGGGTTTCAAAAGCTCACCATCCCTTTCCTGGTACTGCCCCCAATGCACTAGTAATGGAAACAACAGCATGATGCTGGCCTTTTTCCTAGCACATTACTAAGGAAAAAAATTAGTATTTTTTACCTGTAATTATAGGGTGTAGCCATTTTCTCCACAGTAATGCACCAAGAAGAGGATGCAAATTCATGATGTTACTTTCTTTCCTGGTGCAAAGTAGAATGATACCAGGAAAGGGCAGGCAGGGATTTGATATGCCATGTCTGCAGCTGCCCAGAAGACAGGCAATTTCTTCAGAGAAGTCAGTTCTTCATTAAAAAGTAAGCATCCCATTGGGTCCTGATGCATTGTGCGCATAATGCAATAATGGCCTGGATTGTTATCAGTAGCAGGCCAATAATTCAGCCCATGCATAGTCCTAGTATCTACAGTTTTGGGGATATATAGTAATCAGAATCTGCCCATTCTATTAACATCCACTCAGATAAAAACATAACAAAAGAACAGCCCTGCTGGATCGGGCCCAAGGCCCATCTAGTCCAGCATCCTGTTTCACGCAGTCACCCACTAGATGCTTCTGGAAACCTACAGGCAGATAAGCAAGTGTTTCCTTGGGCTTTGCAGACACATTGTACCACAAAAGATTTAAGGGACTTACACAAGTGTATATGAAATGGGCTGAAATGTTAAACATACTTATCTATATCTTCTATATAATTATTTCTCGTAGACCTGCTGAGAAAAATGCGTGGTGGAAATCTCGCGAGAGTGGCGGAACCCTTGCAAGGTTCCACGGCCACGGCTGCTGACGGGTCGAGAAAAAGCGGCTGTTGCTGGGCCGGGGACGAGAAGCAGCCTCCGGTGACCCAAGAAGAAGCGGCTGCTGTGGGGCCGCCGGCGGACCGTGGGGAAAGCTCGGAGAGGGGGGCAGCCGGCCAGAAAGCTGGGCGTGCCGGCGTGTGTGTGTGCGCGCGTGTTGGGGGTGTAAACAGCGGCAGTGGCTGGGCAAGCCAGAGCCGCAGATGCTCAGAGAGAGAGAGATTGGGGGGGGGGCGGGCGAGTTGTGGGTTGGGGGGAGAGCGGCCGGCGGCAGCCGAGGGAAAAGCTCGGGGAGGGGGGCGGCTGGGCAGAAAGCCAGGCATGCCGTCGTGTGGGGGCGGGGCGGGCAGCGGCTGGGCGAGCCGGAGCCGCAGATTCTCACAGAGAGAGAGAGAGAGAGTTGGGGTGGGGGTGAGCGAGAGAGGTTTACCTCCTCCTTCGTTTGTGAGAACCACCTCTTAAAGAATACGATTTCGAGTGTCTAATCTTGCCTGATGCTAGAACGGCCGCTTTGCTGAACAGTTAGAGCAGAGGTGCGCAAACTTGGCCTTCCAGATGTTGTTGAACTGCAACTCCCATCATCCTCAGTCTTGTTGCTGGGGATGATGGGAGTTGCAGTTCAACAAGTTTGCCCTGCGCTGGTCGAGAGGTTTCTCTGCCGCCCCCTGAGCGCAGTGAGGAAGCGGCCTTCCTCTTTTTCTACAAGGAAGCAACCAGCGACCCCTGCAGACCAGTCCCGCTCCCTGCGAAGGCACAAATTGCGAACTAGGCCACAGTCACACCCACCAAGCACTTTAGCGCCGGACAGGGCTGTCAGTTGAGTGGGGGGGGGGGGGGGCTAAACAAATGGCTTCCCCGTCAGGCAATGCCCAGCAACAAAGCAGGAAAACTCCACGGCACCGCAGTCGTCCTCCTCCCCCAAGCACAGCCTACCACCTTGCGTTACCCAAAACATGCCTTCCCATCCCCAGCCAGTGTTTTTAAGTCATTAGTATATCGGGCTATACATCTCCCTTATTTTAAGAGGCACGTCTTTGAAGTGACCCTGCATTTTACTATCACGATCCCATTGCAGGACATTCACACTCCTGAAGTACACTGTTCAAATGCCTTTCATTCTGGTTTGGGGGCATTTTTAAAGAATTGATCAAATTGATCTGCTACCACCCTCCGCGTTTCTCACAGCCTGAATGCACCCAGTTTATGAGGCGCCTCACTTCTCACGAGGTAGGTGCAAACGCTCAGGTTGGGCCTCACCCATTAACTAGTCCCCTCAAAGCGATTAGCTTCCCTTGGGGCTAAGCCAGAAAGCTCTACGGGTACAAAAAAACTGTCCCAAGGAGCAAGATTGGATATCCACTCACTCGCTGCGCCACAGTTAACCGAGCCTGCCACGGCCGCCGCTGCCACTCGCAGACGATACCATGTTGCACGACCAAGCGGCACGTGCACGGTGGCCGAGCGAGCACCTCCCCTTCTCCCAGGTTTGGCCCAATGGGGGCGCGCCGAGCCCTTCTCTCCCACCCCAACTGAACAAGCGGCCGCTAGGATCCGCCCCGCACTGCACTGCGGAACACTCATTGGCAGCGGCGGGAGGTGCGAGGGGCTCTTTCTTCGCAGTGGCCGTTGCCATTCACACTCTAGGGGTCAATTCTCGGAACCTCCCCGGCTAGCTAAAGATTGACACGAGCCACGCCCCCCCCTATCTTCTGTGTAGGCGCCCATCTCTTTACCTCGTTATTTGACCGCCACTACGAACGTTGGTTTCTGAGAACCTTCTTTCCTCACTTTTGCCTGCGACTAAGCTTAAAGGAAAGCTTTAGGTTTGTTTACGCCATTTCCCTCTCTGTTTTGGTTAACTTTATTCGTCCTTGCTCTCCTCCTGTCGTTTCATCAATCTGTCCGTTTTGTGTCTTGCTTGGTGCCTGCCCCGCCCCCCTTCGCCCAAGCCCTTGGCTTATGGCCGTGGCTGCTACTTTTAAACCGTGTATTTCCTGCAATTCCCTACTTCAGACAGCCACCGACAGCGCCTGTGTTTGGTGGTCCCTGGAAGAGAACCACCCACGGACCTCTGCACTATTTGCGCAGGCCTCCCTAAGCGGCTCGCTCGCCGCGACCGTGCCTCACAATTTCGCGCCCTTTTGTGAAAGAAAGCCCTGCTTGCCCCTGATACACTGGCCGAAGCAGCAGCTGCCGCTCCTCAGTATTGCTCCTGCCGTGCAGCCCCCTCCGGCTACGGATTGATTAAGTGCCGTCAAGTCGGTGTCGACCCTTAGCAACCACATAGACAGATTCTTTGCAGGATGATCTGTCTCCAGCTTGGCCTCTAAGGTCTCTCAGTGGTGCATTCATTGCTGTCCTAAATTCCATCCACCTTGCTGCTGGTCTTCCTCTTCTTCTCTTTCCTTCAGCTTTTCCCAGCATTATGGATTCTCAAGGGAGCTGGGTTTTCACATAATGTGTCCGAAGTATGATAGTTTGAGCCTGGTCATTTGTGCCTCGAGTGAAAATTCTGGATTGATTTGTTCTATGATTCATTTGTTTGTTTTCCTGGCTGTCCATGGTATCCTCAAAAGTCTTCTCCAGCACCAAAGTTCTAAAGGGTCAATATTTTTTTTCTATCTTGCTTCTTCAAATTCCAGCTTTTGCATCCATAGAGTGTCATGGGAAAGACCATTGTCTTAACGATTCTAATCTTAGTGGGTATAGACACGTCAGGGCATCTAAATATCCTTTCCAAGGCCTTCACTGCAACCCTACGAAGTGCTAGTCTGCGGCATATTTCTTGACTGCTGGATCCCTTACTGTTGACTGTCAATCCTAAAAGGCAGAAGCTATCTACCTCTTCAGTGTCAGTTCTGAGGCTGGTTGCTGTACCCGTTGTCATTAGTTTAGTCTTCAAGTTCTTTACATTTAGTCGTAGTCCCATTTTTTCCACTGTCTTTCCTGATGGCTCCCTTATGAGCTCTAGCACAGCTGAGGAAACTTGCCCTGAGGTGCCTGCCCCACCTGTTACTCCAGTGGCAATCACCGTTGGAGGGCCTTCTGGAACTCCTATGTCAAACCGCCTGCACCCCACTCTGTACCTGCAGTGGCAGACAAGGCCAGTACAGGGGAGCCCTCCCCAAAAGAAAAAGTCAGCTAAGCACCCACAGCCCAAGCAATCTGTATCAGTGGCTACCTTGCCTCTCCCTCAGGCTCCCTCCCACTCACTGTCAAGGGAGAGCATCATGCCTGTGCCCCACCCCAATCTCGAACAAGACAGTGAACCACAGAGACGCTCTGAGTCTGAATCTACTCATGAGCCCATCTGTCCTGAATACAGGCCTTGCTGTAGTGGGCACTCCCCAGGCTATTACCGAACTCCACCTTATGGGAGGGAGGGAGCATTATTGGAGAACTCTAATTCAAGGCTATTATGAACACCCTTGAATGGACTATATGCAGGTGCAGCTGCAGGTTGAACCCTACTGCCCGTTACTCCAGGATGCAAGCATTGGGAGGCAGATGACTGGGAATGGGCTCCTCTTGTCTTCGGGCGTATAGCCCTCACGCGCCTCACTTCCTATCTCCATCACCTCCTCCCAGGAGAGCCACCTCACTCAAAGGCAAGGCTGTGACCACTCCCCAGCCTACTCTGGACAAGGGCAAGCAACCTGTGCAAATTATTATTATTATTATTAATCTAAACTGGGGAAACAGCATTTTTGGTCACAAGGACAATCAAAGTCAAGTTATCAGCCCTTTCGTCAGCAAGACTATAAATGCAACCACTACCAACCAACGCTCTCACAGAAACCCAAACCTGCTTTCTCCAAGAGGGCATGACTCCATGCTAACACCAGGCTCCCATCTTCTTCTGTTTGCAGATGCTTGGCAGGACATCACAACAGACTCTTGGGTATTGACCATTGTGAGAATGGGATATGCCACAGAATTAATTCAGCTGCCATTCTTCCTGAGGATTTGGAAGACCACTCCATCAGGGTCATATTCTCAATTTCCCAGGGGGGGCACAGGGCACATGGGAGGAGGAGTCTTGTGGTAGCAAGTGTGAATTCTTCCCTTTGCTAAAAGGGTCCACCCTGGTTTGCATTTGAATGGGAGACTACATGTGAGATATTCCCCTTAGGGGATGGGCTCTCTCTGGGCAGAGCACCTGCATGCATAGAGCACTACTAGCTTTTCTCCTTGTTATACTACTTCTAATCAGAGAATCATAGAGTGAAAGGGCCATGAGAGGCAGCTATACCTCCTAAGAACTTGCTTAGTTGCTACAAAGACAACACAGGACTGACTGTGTTGATCAACTGAATGATGAACTTGAGCATGAGAGCTTGCTGATGCTAGCTGGCAGCCTGGGGGTGGGTGGGTAGCATTGCCTCCTCCAGGAAATCCAGAGGAGGGCTTGAGCACCACCATCCCCACCTGGCAGCCCGGCAGGGGCATTGCCCCCTCTGGGAAATCCTGGAGGAAGTGTGAGCCCGGATGTCCCCACAAAGTTTAATCCCCTGCACTCCATTCACTGACATTGCTGGAGATTTGTCACCTTCTACAGAAACATGCCATTCAGCCAGTGTGCCACACCGTCTCTTCTGGATTCTACTCCAGGTACTTCACAATTCCCAAACGGGATGGCGGGCATCACCCCATTCTGGATTTAAGAGCTCTCAACGAATTTGTCTGCTACCACAAGTTTTGCATGATTTCCTGAACACAAATCCTTCTTTCCCAAAATGCATGGTTTGTCTCTCTTCCATCCAACCTTCCCGCAAGAAGTATCTATGTTTTTGTGTAAGCGACAAAATTTACCAGTATATGGTCTAGCCTTTTCGCCTATCATTGGCACCACAGGTCTTCTCCAAGTACATGGCTGTCATGGTGATCCACCTGTGGAAATACGCCATCCGTCTATTTCCGTATCTTGACAACTGGCTCCTGGTGACAAAAACAAAACATCAACTTACAGAGTACCTGAATACTACGTTGGCTCTCCTAGACCACCTGGACCTGCAGGTCAATTGGGAAAAATCCAATCTCACACCTACAATTACCATAGACACCATTCTGGACTCAACTGTGATGGCTTCCCTACCAGCCTGCAGGGTGTTAGCTATTTGGAGTATGGCCCATCATGTCCTCTCTACCAGGATTCACAAAGCCCTTTCTATTCAAAGTCTCTTGGGGTTCATGGCATCCACGACTGCCAACCTTCGTTTAGCCCACCTACACATGTAATACCTGCAGGCCTGGTTCTTGACCATCTTCAACCCGAACAAAGGCCAACCTGAGAAGCAACTTAGGCTTCCTCACCATGTACCCCTAACCCTTGCTAACTTGGCAAAGAGTTAAACGTGGTGGAGTTAAATGTTTTAACGTGGTGATTCTCTTTATTTAGCAGGGGAAGAGTAACTGGCTCTATCCACCCTCAGCACAGTACCTCCAGTTACTGTTGCTGGTGTCTATCTTATGTTTCTTTTTAGATTGTGAGCCCCTTGGAGACAGGGATCCAACTTATTCATTTATTATTTCTCTGTGTAAACTGCCCTGAGCCATTTTTGGAAGGGCGGTATAGAAATAAAATAAAATAAAATAAAAAAAGCACATGCCTCCATACTGTGGTGGACAAGGAAATCCAACCTGAAGGACAGCTGTTTCTTCCACCTACACCAGAAGCCACAATAACAACTGATGCCTTCAGGTCTGGCTTGGACACTCACTGTGCTGACCTCACCATCCCTGGCATGTGGACTGAGCGGGAGAACTGTTACCACATCAACGCTCTCGAGCTCCTGGCAATATGGAAGGCATTGCATGTGTTCCAAGCCCACGTGACACAGGAGAACTGGTCTTGTGGTAGCATTCATGACATGTCCCATTAGCTAAGCAGGGTCTGCCCTGGTTGCATATGAATGGGAGACTTGATGAGTGAGCAGTGTAAGATATCCCCCTTAGGGGATAGAGCCGCTCTGGGAAGAACAGAAGGTCCCAAGTTCCCTCCCTGGCTTCTCCAAGATAGGGCTGAGAGAGACTCCTGCCTGCAACCTTGGAGAAGCTGCTGCCAGTCTGTGTAGACAATACTGAGCTCGATGGACCAGTGGTTTGACACAGTATATGGCAGCTTCTTATGTTCCTAAGATAGTCTTTGTTCTGACAGACAATATAGCCACCATGGCTTGTCTAAATCACCAAGGCAGCACCCATCCCTGTACACTATCGCCCATCTCCATTCATCGGTGTTAATAGTGTCTGCCTCTCCACATCTGAATGGTCACAGTTCTCAGAACTGGTACAAAGAACATCCATGCCAATTACCTGAGTCACAGATCCCAAACATCCCATGAATGGATGCTAAAATGCTCTGAGCTCAGCCACATTTTCCGAACAAAGACCTGTTTGCTACAGTGAACAACAGACAGTGTGCAGCCTTCTGCATCAGGGGAGGTTATCACCCCCACTCACTAGGCAATGGCCTCCTCCTCTTGTGGTCTGAGGGACTCCTCTATATGTTTCCCCACTGCTCCCCAGGGTTCTGCAAAAGATCCAGACCGACAGGACCAACTGCCTACTAATAGCCCCATGGTGGCCACACCAGCTGTGGTTCACCCCCCTCCTGGAACTGTCTAATTTGACATGGATGCACTTACCACTGCTTCCGGATCTACTTATCTTGGACCAAGGGGCAGTGTTCCATTCAGATATGGAAACCCTTCACCTCACGGCTTGGTGCATCTCCAAGGGCATAAAGGGCCAGGAACTCTTAGGTGTGTTAGAGGCTTCCTGTAAACCTTTTATATGTCACTCCTATGCTGCCAAATTGAAGCAATTCTCCTTTGCAAATTCTCAGGGATTACCCCCCGCCCTCCCGCAGTGCTTTGATTGAGTTTATCCTCACTTATTTGTTACATTTTTAAACGTTAGGTTTATCTAGTGCTTCTTTAAAAGTTCACTTGGCAGTTGTTGCTGTATATATGGGTAAGCATTCTATTTTTACCAATTTTCAAGTTAAACAATTTTTCAAGGGCCTTCTTCAATTATACCTACCCTTGCCTAGGCTTGCTCTTCCCTGGGACTTAAAGATGGTGCTTTCTGCACTTATGCATAAGCCACTTGGACCTTTAGCTACCTGTTAATTTAAGCTCCGTTCTGTTAAAACTGTCTTTTTTCCTTGCCATTATTTCTGCCCATCAAGTAGCAGAACTGAGAGCCCTACAGGTAGGCCTTCCTTTTCTACCCTTCCGGGGTGACAAGGTCTTGCTCTGGACAGATTTTTTCTCCCTTCCAAAGGTGGTTTCTCAGGACATATGCTTCCCTGTATTCTTTCCATCCCCTTCATTGTTTGTGGAGAGAGATTGGCATAGCTTTGGTGTCAAGAGAGTGTTGTCCTTTTACCTACATCGCATGTGGGCCTTCTGAATCTCTGTTCATCTGTTTTGCTGGTGCAAATAGAGGCAAACAGGTGTCATCACAACTTTCATTCTGGACAACTACAGCAATCAAACTTGGTTAATCACTTTATGGACTGGAACCACCTCTACTTCTGTGTGCCCACTCTACCAAGGCCATGGCAACTTCGATGGCATATCTCCAAGGAGTCCCTCTTGACACGATTTGTCGGGCTGCTAGATGGAAAGGCCCTCTCTCCTTTGTCTATCATGATGCCTTGGACACCAGGTCTAGAGGTGACTCCCAGTTCAGTTCAGCAGTTCTCCAATCTATTCTACACTGAAGATCTCTTCTTCCCAGGTTCTGCTGCACCCACCAACCATGAGAGTAGCTTGCTAATCACCTAGAGTGTGAATGACAACGGCCACTACAAAGAAAGTCAGGTTGCTTACCTGTAACAGTAGTTCTTCTAGTAGCCCATTGTCCATTAAAACAACCTGCCCTCCTCCCCGCTGTAGCAATCACCTGTATAGGTGTGTTGTAGCAGTCAGAGACTGAGCAGTCAGTATAGCTGAGTGAGGGGAGGTGCTGTTTGTCTAATGGGGCTGTTCACAGCTGTTAATCTTGCATTTTGAATTAACACTCATGTTTTCAGACTGCAGCTTTGTACACATGTAAAGTAGGATTCCAGTCTTGGTAATGTGGATAGGAGGCCAACTAAACTCACCAGTCCCATGGTCCTTCCACATCATACCCTGTACCTGCCAACTTAAGCCAGGCTTTGCCAAATTTTATTTGGATCTAGAAGCCAGCCCAAACATTTAGGAGCCAGACAATGGACACTTGGCAAAATTACCAACCTCAGTAATTTGGTACATTTGGAAAGGGAGGTTAAATAGGCATCTCTTTATCCCTTTTGCAAAGCATACTTAGAAATGGGGCTGCTTGGAACAAATACAGATTTTATTAAATAACTCTACCTCTGAATATCCTAATCTAGGTGCCACTGCTCTCTGGCACATGGGATTTGTCAATCCCTGATTTAAGATTTGTCAAAAGTCTTGCACAATATGCTGCCCCATCTTGTTGCACAGATGTAGCTGGAATGCTTACATTCATTGTATTGGTATAGGGGGTGGGGGTGAATAGGGCTCTTGACTTCAGGTTGCAAGCATCAATCCTATGCACACTGACCAACTAAAGTGAGGCTTAAGTGTGCATACAAGTGCAGCCTCAGGGCAAAAATACACATTAGTTTGACAAACAAGTACTTGCAAACCCACACATGCTGGGTTTGTAGTGCAAAGGCTGGGAGGGGAACTGGAAAAGAGAATCATAGGCACCTATATGTTTTCCACTGTGGGGCTAATCACAGCTTTGAGGGAAAGCAATTTAGATTGGGAAAATGGCACAGGGAGAAAGGGCTGCTACCTAGTGTTGCTGCTGCAGTCCAATTCAGGAAGGACTGGAGCACCACTGTTTTAAACATCACATCTAGAAATCCAATCATAGTTCTCCTGAGTCTTGTCTGTTTTGTCCCTTAGTGTGGCAGCTCTTTGCATGCATGCATTCTGCTTCCGTAACTTTCTTGTCAGGTGTCATAATCTAAATGAAATAATAGTTACAGTAATGATTATTATATTTTAAAATGATTTATTATATTTAAGCATATTTAAATTTTAGAATCCTATAAAGCCATGTTGCGTTATTTCTCTCACTCTCATCTGAAGAACAGTAGATTGTTTAGACTTTTATAAAAGAACCTGAATAACAAACAGTGCATAAGGTTCTGATGAGAGGCACATAAAGGTCTATAATGAACAAAAATTCACCATTAACCTCCAAATTTATGCACAGTGGGAAGTCTGACTATTTGGGTAGCAAGGAGAACAAGTAGCAAATAAGCAAGGAAGTGTAATAATAGGATTATAGATGGAAATGGAGTTATTATGTGGCCTTGGGAATAGCACTTACCTCCTGCACACAACAGGAAATAAAATGCATCACACCTATTAAATCTTAATAATTTGCTTCTCTGTTTTCATTCTCCTCCAGTTCCAACCTTAGGGACCATTTCAATTAAAGCCTTTTTGAAAAGACTGGGTAAAAAACAACCAGCTCCCCTCTGGTCTGCTACACAGTCATTTTCAGAACTGGGGTTCTTTGTGTTGAGATATGCACAAGAGCCAAAGGTTGGTAATGGTTGGACATCAATTTGCTCCTTACACAGGACCTTTGTTTACTGTACTACTTCTTTATTAGCAGGGTTTCAAGCTTTAACCCAATGATTTTATTTCTGCAGGACATCTAGGCATTTGAAAATCCAGGTGTAGCTTTCCTTAAATGCTTCCACAGGCTTCTGTAAACCTAACCTAGCTTCATTGCTGTGTTGGGCTTGAGTTCCATTAGCCTCTTCCTCCATCCACCTCTGCAGTGCCTAGAAAAAATGTATTACAAATTAGTAATACAGTATTACAAATTAGTAATACAAATTAATAAAAAGACTTATGAGGATTTATCTCAAATGGGCATGAAATTTAGGATGGACAATAAAACCAACTGGTTTGGCATAGAATCATTATTCCGTATCAATAATGAATTCTTTCTTGTGCATATCTCAGACTACAATTTCCTCTAAAGGTTTCCAGTCTCTTGGCTCCTTTATTTCTTGAAGATAAGAAGAGGACAAAGAGAAGCAAAGAAACAAACTATAGCAACTCTTCTAAATCACACTGAAGTGAAGAAATGTTCCTCCATGCTATGTGTGGCAAATTGATGTTTTTGCATAAAGAGTAGCATGTCTTAATACACAAGTGGGCTTTGAGCAATTCACATTAACTAACTGTATCTGTAACATGATTTAGGATGTTCCAATCTCATGATCTGAGGTAATTATGGGTTGAAAGCTAGAGGACCAAGAAGCTAGTTTCCCAATATTGAGTGGTACACAAGAAGCCAAGGGAATCAAATAGAGGACATTGCTTAACTCCTCTTCAGTGAGGGCACTTCAAGATGGGTACAGTGGCCCAATAACTATATATGTGGACTGTTAGCATTACTGTTCCATCTTTTTTGAGAGGCCTATACCAGAGACCACAACTGATACAAGAGGAGTGAAAGGGGAGGGTCAATCTACTATGTTCCAAAATCCATACTATATCTGCTGTTACATGGAAGGACCATCTTATTTCCTTTTCTATGTAAACCACTTTGAATTTTTTTTTAAATTTAAAAGCTGTATAGAAATATTCATGATGATGATGATGATAATGGTGATGATGATAAGGAATGTTGCAATTTCACATGTGACCATAACTTGAAAACATTGAGGCTATTCTCACAATGGGGGGAAACCGAGCTAAGGGAACCCAGCCAGGTTTCCCCCCATGGTGAGAACCACTGGGCTCGTGGGTGAGCCCACTAGTTCAATGGTGGCTAGCCCGCCAAACTAGCCCTCTCCTTAAATGAGGTTAGTGGAGCGACAGCTCCACTAACCCCGTTTCCCCAATCGTGAGTTGCCACAGTGCAGCTCCGTGCTGCGACTCGCAGGGAGACTCCTGACTGGGAGGCTACAACAAGCCTCCCAACATTGGGGAGCTCCCCAGAATGTCCCGCACACTTGCGTGGGGCATTCTGGGACTTCTGGGGGCCTAGCGGCCCCCAATCCCCGCAGCCCCAACCAGCTCCGTGATGGAGCCGGTTATCGTGTGGGTGGTCGATCTGGCCGCCCTAGGCTCAACTGCTGTTTGTGTGTGGGGAGAGCAGCCTTGACCCACTCTCCCCACCAAAACCCTCCCGGCTCTACACACCGATTGCGTGTAGAGCCTCAATGATTGGCTCGTCAAGAAGGAGCACATCTGGAAGTGCCCTTAAAAGCACAGGACCTCTGGTAGTGCTGATGAAGCCTGCCAAAATAAGGAGAACTTTTCTGCTGCTAGATTTCTCTCACATTTGTCTGAAGCATCCAGAGGCCTCTACAACTGGATTATGCAGCCTGAGGAATTAAGAAAGGCTTGGTCAATGGGTCCTGCTTTTACGCTACATGTGGAGTTGGACAATACATTTCCTTGCTTGTCAGATTGACTGGTGACATATTTGCACCATGTTTAGCACAGCTCATTTTTCTGAACCTGTTTAGGCAAACTTCCTTTTCCTGCAAATACCTCTGGCTCACTTCTGTTCTTGGCTTCTGGCATGTACCTTTGGATTGAAATGCTGATGGCTAATATACTATGGATGTTTGACTGTAGAGGATTCAGATTTCTAAGATGAGTTCTTACGATATTTTGTGGCATGAGAGCCACAGTAACACCACTTCTACCACCAGGTAGCTCAAAAAGCCCAGGACCACACTGTGGCTTCTTCCCATGACAGATCCCCAACAGTTGATGCTGGTTGACACAGTGTGGTCTCACATTACTTCAGCAGCATGGGGAAACGACAGGCTGCAACAACTTCCATGTTGATAGGATAACATGAGCATTGAGCATTCATCCCACATTTAGCAGTAGGACGCTAAATAAGAACATAAGCCCTGCTGGATCAGGTCCAAGGCCTATCAAGTCTAACATCCTGTTTCATACAGTGGTTCACCAGATGCCACAGGCAAGAGCTGAGGGCATGCCCCCTCTTGCTGTTGCTCTTCTGCAAATGGTATTTAAAGGCATCTTGCCTCTGAGGATTGAGGTGGCCTATAGCCACCAGACTAGTAGCCATTGATAGACCTGTCCTCCATGACTTTGTCTAAGCCCCTTTTAAAGTCATCCAAGCTAATGGCCATTACCACATCCTGTAGCAAATAATTCCATAGATTAATTATGTGCTGTGTGAAAAAGTTCTTCCTTTTCTTGTTCCTAAATTTCCTGGCCTTCAGTTTCATGGGATGACCTCTGGTTCTAGTGTTGTGAGAGGGAGAAAAAAATTTCTCTACTCCATGCATAATTTTATACATATCTATCACATCTCCTCACAGTCACCTCTTTTCCAGACTACAAAGCCCCCACATGCTGTAGCCTTGCCGCATAAGGAAGGTGCTCCAGGCCCTTCCAGATCAGAAGGATGTCTGGCTCCATTCTGAATGAGAAACTGTTCTGTTGCAAAACAACTTCTTTTGTACCTTGTATCTGTCCATAATGCTGAAACCAAGGGCAGACTGCAGCTTGCGCAGACAAATGGGGCAAAGGTCCAATGGGCGTTGATCTGCTTCTTCCAAATGATTGGACCCCTGCATGACACACTGAAACCACTGGCAGTGGTGGAGCCCAAAGATATGCCCAATCTCATGAGTCAAGGTCTGAAACACAGATGTGGTCAATTAAAAAGCAAACGGAAAATTGTTCTAAGAGTCTGACACTCACCATACCACTGTACAGTTATAGCCCTTATGTCTCAAGGTGTACACTTTTAATATGGCGCCATCTGGTGGGAGGTAGAGAAGACAATCATTTTATGGTTAAAGGACTTGTTCTGACAAAGTACTTAAAACATCCAAAACCCGATACCATCTTCAAATATTTTATACTATGTGTAAAATAAGAGCAACAGACAAATGTTGTTTTGAACTCTTAATATTTTCATCACATTTAGTCTTTCATCATGAGCTCATATTGGACATCTGCATTCTTCAGATTTTTCTTCCTTTTCCTATTGTTTCTTTTTGTTTCCCTGATACACATTCAAAAACAACATCAGTTTAAAGATCAAAGTGATGCTAAGCTATCCAATGTGGACAATGGGGTCTTAGGACAAAGGGTGATATATAAATATAAATAAATACATGAGTACATAAATATCTCGAAGGCTTTTATATTTTATAAATTGAAATTTTGTAAGCTGCTTTGTGTATATTTTTAGAGAAAAATGTGTAGAAATTATTTTTTAAAGAAATCTCTTTCCATGTTTTAGTATTTTACCTAGCTAGCATAACTGGTTTGCTTTTAGGTTGGGCTACTTTGGAATATACCAGGCACCTAATAGCACAGTGGGAAATGACTTGCCTAGCAAGCATGAGGTGGCCAGTTCGAAACCCTGCTGGTATGTTTCCCAGACTATGGGAAACACCTATATTGGGCAGCAGCAATATAGGAAGATGCTGAAAGGCATCATCTCATACTGCACGGGAGATGGCAATGGTAAACCCCTCCTGTATTCTACCAAAGAAAAACCACAGGGCTCTCTGTGGTCACCAGGAGTCGACTCCGACTTGACGGCATACTTTACCTGTGCTTTGGAACAACTGATATTTAACATGTTTTTAGTATCTATTTATTTGATTTCTATACTGGCCTTCCAAAAATGGCTCAGGGTGGTTTACATGAAAACAACACTAAAATCAATTAACTGTTAAAATCAAAAACTGTAAAAACAACATAAAACCATTATTAAAACAATTAAAACAGTTTTTAAAACCCTGGAAAACCAGGCCAAACAGGTAGGTCATGAGGGCTCTCCTGAAGGCCAATAATGATCTCAGACTGCAGATTTCTGCTGGGAGTACATTCCACAGCCCAGGAGCAGCCAGAGAGAAGGCCCGCCTCTGAGTCGCCACCAGACGTGTTGGTGGCAACTGAAGACGGACCTCTTCAAATGACCTTAATGTGCAATGGGGATCATGCAGAAGAAGGCGCTCTTTAAGCTAACTCAGACCTAAGCCATTCAGGGCTTTAAAGGTAATAACCAGCACTTTGTATTTTGCCTGGAAACATAACAGCAGCCAGTGCAGCTGTTTCAAAACGGGCATAATATGGTCTCTCCGAGTTGCCACAGAGACCAATCTGGCTGCTGCATTTTGAACTAACTGAAGTTTCCAAACTACGTACAAAGGCAGCCACACGTAAAACGCATTGCAGCAGTTGTAGAATATTGTAGAATATTTATTTCTATGATGTAGAAATTAAAGAGCCTTTAACGGATCAGGGCAAACAAATGTGAAACTTTGATTTTTAAATATTTTGGAATTCCACAAAGCTAAAAAAGAAAAGAAAAATCAGATTTTTCACACGGAATTCCCCTGCATCTTTCTGATTTCCCACAAAGATTACCCTAAACCAATGTTCACTGCAACAAGTTAAAGCAACTTAAGCTAGTTTTGACCTTGGAGAGAAGGCAGTGAGCCTAGCCCGATTTCACCTGACCGTGAGAACCACTGGGCTTGCAGGCGAGCCCGGTGGCCTCCAGGCGGTTAATCCGCCAAACCACCCCTCCCCTTAAACCGGGTTTGTGGAGCGAGCACTCCGCAAACCTGGTTTTTTAAAATTGTGAGTTGCTGCTGCTCTGTGCCGCGGCTACTCGCAAGGAGACCCCTGACCGGGAGGCTGAAAAGCAGCTTCCCAGCTCGAGGGTCTTTCCAGCATGCCCTGAGCACTTGCGCAGGGCATGCTGGAGCTGCCGGGAACCATGCGCATCCCCAACTCCCCAGCCGGCTCCGTGACGGAGTCGGCAGTTGTGTGGGCAGCCACTGTGGCTGCCCAGAGCAGACTGCTGCTCGTCTGCAGGGAGAGCGGGCTTAGCCCCCTCTCCTCACAAACCCTCCCCAGGCTCTTCTCACAGATTGTGAGAAGAGCCTCCTTGTTTCCTGGAAAGATGTGAATTATCTGTTGCAAGTCATCTTTTTTAAGCCAAGCAATAAAGAATGTGGGTTTGTCAATCACAACAGTTTCAACAGCATAGAAAAAGGAATCACTGGCTGACATATTGCACAACATTCCATCTGAGTTGTAATGCAGCTCTTTCAAGAAGGTGCAAAATTGTGCAAATGCAGTTGTATGATGGACAGCCATTATTTCCAATGGCCATTCAGAACTCTTGTGAAATTGCATGTATGCTTTGTTAAAACACAGAAGCAATGTTTCACAGTATGTCAGCCACTGTTTTAACAGTAATATTAATAGTGCATCAGTCACATCTAAATATTAATTTTAAAACACTGGCCAACATGTTCTGCAGTGTTGGGAGGGTGAAACAAGGGCTGTTCTCTCACCAAGACGCTGCTGCAGAGCTCATCCAAAAGCTTGTCCAACAGCTAAGCACATGTAGAGCAATGTTCTCTGCTCTCCCCTCCCTCCAAAAATGTCTTGGCTTCCAGAAATACATCCCTGAGGGAGAAAGATGAGGAATAAGTTTCTTGACTTCCAGGAATACATCCCTGAGGGATAAAGATGAGGAATATTTCTGGAACTCTTTTAGGGGGAGGGGAGAGCAGTGAAAATAGCTCCCTCTACCCTTCTGTGCTTTCTCAGCTGTCAGACAGACCATGTTGGCCCCTGCTCATACAGCATACCTCCCCCATGGTGCAGTCTTGATCCAGACCAGATTCATTGTGGCTACTACTGAAAAAATAAAAAGTAAGCATGTTATGATAAAGTTTCTTTACCTCCACCTTTCAATGCCCAACTTGAAGACAATAATGTTGAATGTTCTAATTCCAACTGTTTTTACTTTAACCAATCTAAGTCTGATTTACACAAGTACAAGTGTAATTCAGCTATAAAAATGTAATGCCAGGAATCCACAACACACTCACTTTGCAGGATCTCAGCAGCAGGATACTTGTGATCTCAGGGGTGTAATAACCATCAAAAACAGAATAGTCAGCTGGAGGAAGCTTTTTTGTGGTCTTCAGTTTGCCTTTGTAGTTTGCACTGTAAAAGTCACTGTCATACCTGGCAAAGCTGAAGATCCCCATGCCTGAACATAGCAAAGGGAAATCAAATGAGAATTTCACAAACAGACACAACTGACAAAGCAAAAGTAAAAATGACAGTGAAATCCTGTCAAAAAGAGAACTTTTGGAAATGAGAGATGCCCCACTCCATCTCCTGCAACACCACCAATGAGGGCATATGGAAATTCGTCCTTAAGTCATTGCTGACCAAAACAGCTGCAAGATGCACTTGGCTAAATGAGCTTAATTGTTTTATCTCTTCTATTGTTTAAAGCCCTACTGTTTTATGCTGCTGTTACTACTTTGGGGATTTTATGGTATTAGTACTTTTGTTGTTGCTGCTGCTGCTAGGCACTCTGAAAACTATGCTGATAGGGCAGGACATGTAATTTAATTCAATTCCATTAAGTTAAATATAAATTAAAGTGCTCCCTTGATCTAGCTATGGCCTCACATCAGCCAGTTCCAAAACACTTTTAGTTTGCTGTAGAAACTGGAGGTATGTATGTATGTATGTATGTATTATTATTAATTCAATTTCTATACCGCCCTTCCAAAATGGCTCAGGGCGGTTTACAAAGAGAAATAACAAACAAATAAAATGGCTCCCTGTCCCCAAAGGGCTCACATTCTAAAAAGAAACATAAGACACACACCAGCAACAGTCACTGGAAGTACTGTGCTGGGGGTGGATAGGGCCAGTTACTCTCCCCCTGCTAAATAAAGAGAATCACCACGGTAAAAGGTGCCTCTTTGCCCAGTTAGCAGGGCATGTATGTAGCATGTATGAGAACTTGTAGTGATCAGCCACCTCTCCCTCTAAAGAGTTAATGGGAAGTCAAGACCCTTGTCTTAACTGACAGGCTAGTGACCTACAGAGATTGCCCAATCAGTCCACCAGGGGGTGGGACCTAGGGAGCTGTTGCTGGGAATTCTGGGAACAAGAAAGAAAGTTTCAGTGCAGGAGGAGCACAGGAGGCCATGTAGGTTGGCTGCAGGAGAATAACTCTGCAGATCCTTGAAAGACAAGAGGGCAGGAAGCTTGAATTCTCATTAAGAGTTTAGTGAATACAAGGCAAGGAGTCAGGGCTTATGGCTTCAGGAGGTTTAGCATATGGAACAGTTTGTTTAGTCAGACTGGGCTTTAGGGATGTTATTTTGCTTTGTGTTTGTGTGTACTCTGCATATTCTGGATACTGTTCTATTATAGTTTACCTGCAATGTAACTGAAATAAGAAACACTAGCCTACACTCAATACACCTAGGGTGTTGCAAAAGACTCTATAAACATTTAAGCGTTCCTAAGACAACCTATTTTTGTATCCTACTAAGTATTCTTAACTGTATCTAAAAGCTGAGAAAACCTCAGACATAAGCAGTCTGTAGTAATTGAATAAAACTTTTTTTTAGTTCTTTTATTTCAATAAGCCTCTCCGAATTGGGGTTTAACTCAGGAAAAGCGGGGGCCGAAGGGGGATTTCTCTGGTGCAAACACATCCTCAAATGTTCAGCAGCTATCAGTTTCCTCACCACATGTAGGCTTGCACGTGGAAGATTTTTGTACTTGTCTAAAAGCCAAATTAAGAGTTTTTTCTGGATTATCCCACCCCAAAGCCCAGAGAGTTTACAAAGGAACCATTTTTAATGTTGTACTGTATATGTCTGCTCTATGCCATCCATCTCTTTTATCCCTTTTATAAAGTAACAGGAAAGAAGAAAATGGTGATTGTACCCCTATTTGACCTGCCTTGGCTTGGCCCATGACCCAGTCTTGGGTCCCAAACACCACTGTTCTAAAAACATGCCACCTATTCCTTTGGCTCCTTCCAAAAAGGTGAATTAGGCGGGCGGAGGGAGAGAGAGGCTTACCCAAAGCTACTCAATGTTCAACTTCCCATTTTAAAATGCCCAGCCCTCTCTAGCCACTGCAGCACAAAAGCAGATAAGCAGCTCTAAACCATTATTTGTCTACTTGTTTCAAGATTCAGCTATGGTTTAGGTTATAAGCTATGGCTGGTACAAAGTATGGTTGGTGTGATGTCTGCATAGAACCAGATTGCACCTCATTGCCTACATGCAGTCTCTAAAAATTTCACTATATAACTACCGTACTTCACATGTACTACTACTGACCCCTTGTGGTCTATGCATATTTGTTCAGAGGTGCTGTAAATTTTCTTCTTTCACTAGCACATTGAGAAAATTTTGAATTTTCTGTGGCAGTTTTGCTGATATTATGTTTTTGATTTGTTTGTCTTTGATCTAGTTTTGGAAAGCAGTACAGAAATATGTTGACAGATAGATGTGACTCATGTTAGCAGAAAGATGTATGTCTATGCCATAGCACTGGAACAATCAATTGGAATATATTGGATTTGTTGGTTCCAGGGTTAAAGAACAAACATGGCCAGTGCTGCCATCTCTTACAATTAGGAGAAAGTTATTGTGTTGACTTACAAATAATTGTAAAGGAGCTCACTACAAAAGGCAGCTTCAGCTATAGCCCTAACCTCCAGTTTGTATGCAGATTACACTCTAATATGGTTGAGTCTTATGGTTAACCCAAGATTTGAGGGGGTACATTGTATGCAGAACAACACACTGAGAGGCAGTAGCACAGCAGAAAAATAATGCACACTCCTAGGAATGCTGAAGCCTTCTTTCTTAGACACCCTGTCCTTGCTTCTTAGCAAGCCTAGTTGTTGCCTATCAAGCTTGCATAGAATGGTGAGAAGCTTTTCACAACTGGGAAAGACTATATAGGCTTGAACCTGAAGGAAAAAAGGGTTCATTGACTCCGATAACAGTCAGTGAACTTCCAGAATGGCTTTACTGTTCAAGTAATGGTTCATTTGTAAATAGACTTAACAATATTTCAGACCAAGAATAGAAGCAGCTTATCATAAGCCAAAGTATCCAGGCATATCATATCATGCAGTAAAAAGTATATCTACCTTCTGTCAAGGAGGCTTGCCCAAACACAAAATTCCAGGATTCTTTAGGGTAAAGATCTATCATGGTTATTCCCACAATGCAAAAAGCATCCTTTGGCTTTTTTTTCTTTAGGTAATTCAAAAGATTGCCTGTATAAAACACACAGAAAACCATCTCAATGGAAAAATGAGAGACAAAAGAATGCAGGGATTGCATGACCCAGAAATACAGCCTCAGAATAATACTGAAGATGATCAAAAGAGACTGTTATCCCCAAATACAAGCAGCACATATGCAAATACAAAGAAGAGGGACAATGAATTATAGACAAATGGTTCTTGATGCTATCCAGCTCTATTCAAATCAGTGTGAGGTCTGCAGTGAACTATATGTGAGAACCTACAAAAATATCACAGAGAGGTGGTGAAGGGTAAGACAAAGAGAAAAAGTATCTCCTCTGGTGCTCCACCCTACCCCCACTCAAGGAGGCTTATCTTGGCTTAGTGGAGCCCCACTGAAGATTTCCAGCCCAAAGGAAGATGACCCTGCTCAACCCTAAAACCATCACAGGAGCTTGATTTGGGCTGCAGCCCCCATAATGGGTTTAGTATCAAAGGGCAAAGTATGCATGCAAGCATGCTCATCTTGTCCCCTTCAGCTCTGAATCTGAACTCATCACAAGGGCTTGTCTTGGGCTGAAGGTAAGGAAGTGGTGAGCTGAGCAACCTTGCTTCCCTTCATCCACCCAAATGTCCAGCCACAGCAAGCCAAAGAATATTCCTTGGCAGCATAAAGTGAGTATATATGTGAAGACTTTACCAAGGGTTTTTGTGTGTATGTGTGGGGAGGCGAGATGCTTTGGAAAATAGTGCCTCACTATTTTTCAGCAAGGATAGAAGTGTCTCTATGTGTGTTGCCTTGCCATGCCCACTCCAAGACCACTTATTATTATTACTATTATTTCTTGTTTACACAGTCAGACAGGTGTTATTGACTGGTTTGTTTTATCCAGACATCAAGTCCTTCCCAAGGACCTGGGATGCAAGAATTTTATTGTCAATGTTGTTGCTGTTGTTATAGATATCGTCGCAGAATATAGGCTGTTCCCAGTAAAGCTGCTTTTTGTAATTGGCTGATGGTGATTTCTGTGACCCCTATGGTGTTGAGGTGCTCTTCAAGGTCTTTTGGAACTGCACCCAGGGCACCAATTACCACTGGGATTATTTGGGTCTTTTTCTGCCACAGCCTTTCAATTTCAATTTGTAGATCTTTGTATTTGGTGATTTTTTTCTATTACTTTTTCTTCTATTCTGCTATCCCCTGGTATTGCTATGTCGATTATTTTGAATTGTTTTTCTTTCTTCTCGACTACAGTTATATCTGGTGTATTGTGTGGCAGATGTTTGTCTGTTTGTAGTCGGAAGTCCCATAATATTTTTACATCTTCATTTTCTACCACTTTTTCAATTTTATAGTCCCACCAATGTTTGGCTACAGGTAGCTTGTATTTTTTGCAGATGTTCCAGTGTATCATCCCTGCTACTTTGTCATGCCTTTGTTTGTAGTCAGTCTGTGCGATCTTTTTACAACAGCTGATTAGGTGGTCCACGGTTTCATCTGCTACTTTACAAAGGCGGCACTTGCTGTTTGTGGTGGATTTTTCGACTTTTGCTCTTTTTGCATTTGTTCTTAGTGCGTGTTCTTGCGCAGCCAGTATTAAACCCTCTGTTTCTTTCTTCAAGTTGCCATTCTTAAGCCATTGCCAGGTCTTGGTGATGTCTGGTTTTCCACTTATATTGTGCAAATATTGACCATGCAGGGGCTTATTTCTCCATTTTTCTGCTCGGTTCTTGACTTGTTCTTTCTTGTAGGCCTGCTTTGTTTCATTGGTGTTGAATAGTTTCGCGTTATTGACCATTTGAAGTGCATCTTCTTCACTGTCCTTGATATATTCTTCAAGGCCTCTTTTCTTCTCCTCTACTGTTTGATGGACTTGCAGCATTCCTCTTCCACCAGAGCTGCGAGGGAGGTATAGCCTATCGACATCACTGCGGGGGTGCAGAGCATGATTGATGGTCATGATTTTCCTGGTCTTACGATCAGAGTCTCTAGCTCTGCCTGGGTCCAGTCTATTATTCCTGCAGTGTATCTGATAACAGCTATAGCCCAGGTGTTTATGGCTTGTATGGTGTTCCCGCCATTGAGCTTGGACTTGAGGATTTTTTGAACTCTCCTGATGTATTCACTTCCAATTTTTCTTTTAACTTCAGTGTGTGTGATGTTACCAGCCTGGAGAACGCCCAAGTATTTGTAATGTTCTTTCTCTTCCAGGTTCTTGATCTTGCTTCCATTGGGCAGTTCTATTCCTTCTGTTTTTGTTATTTTCCCTCTGTTCATTATTAATGCAGCACACTTGTCTAGTCCAAACTCCATTGCTATATCGCTACTGAATATACAGACAGTGCTTAGCAGTGATTCGATTTCTGACTGGGACTTTCCATACAACTTCAGATCGTCCATGTACAGCAGATGGTTGATTTGACTTGATGTTTTAGATGTTTGGTATCCGAGGCCTGTTTTTAGTATTTGTGAAAGTGGGGTCATGGCGATTACAAACAACAGAGGGGATAGTGAGTCCCCTTGGAAAATGCCTCTTCTAATGCTAACCTGTCCAAGTGTCTCGCCACTGATTGTTAACTGTGTACTCCACATGCTCATTGCTTTTTTTATAAATATCTGAATGTTTTTGCTGACACCAGTTGTTTCTAAACATTTTAGTATCCATGTGTGAGGCAATGAATCAAAGGCTTTCTTGTAGTCAACCCATGCAACACTTAGATTGGTTTTTCTTCTCTTGCAATTTTCTAAAATCATTTTGTCAATCAGCAGCTGGTCTTTTGTGTCTCTGGTGTTCGGGCAATTTCCTTTCTGTTCAACTGGAAGCTGTTTGTTAGTTAATAAGTGTTGCATGACTTCATCTGCTATTATTCCAGTTAATAATTTGAACATGGTTGGCAGGCAGGTTATCGGTCTATAATTACTTGGAACTGCACCTTTTGCTGGGTCTTTCATTATGAGATGAGTTTTCCCAGTTGTTAGCCATTGTTCAATATCACCTCCTTGCAAAATGTGATTGAACTGTTTTGATAGTTGTTTATGAAGGCTTGTTAGGTGTTTAAGCCAAAAGCCATGCAGTTCATTGTCGCCTGGCGCAGTCCAATTTTTAATTTTCTTTGCTCTTTCACTTATTAATTCTGGTGTTATTATTAGATCTTGCATTTGTTGGTTACATTTTTTGACCTCTTTCATCCAGCCTGCTTTTTTATTATTATCTATTGGATTGTCCCATAATTTCCCCCAGAATTGCACTGCTTCTTCTTTATTTGGTGTCTCTAGGTTTCTTGCAGTTTCTCCTTCTATGCTTTGGTAGAAACGTCTCTGATTCAACTGGAATTGGAGATTCTGCCTGTGTCGTGTAATTCTGGCTTCATACCTGCTAATCTTCTTTGACACTGCTGTTATTTGCTGCTTTATTATTTCCAGGACTTCTCTAATTTTCCTTGAATCTAGGTGGTATTTTTGGATCAGATACTGTTTGGTATTTTCATTCTTCAGCTTCTTTTCTTTCATATCTTTCAATTTACTAGCATCTGATCTAAGCCTGGAGATTTTATTTTCTCATCTAATCTTCCATTTAGGTGATGTACTGCTTTCTTTTTTTACAGGTCAACTGATCTTATATCTGAGCTCTTGTGTTGTTATTATTGCTGCACTGTACATTAGTTGGTTTGTTTCTTGCAAATTATTGGTTGTTATCTCTGCAAGTGCAGCACTGATATCTTTTTATGCCTGAGCAAGTTGTTTTTTGGCAACTGTTTTTAGAGCTGGAAGTCGAACCCTGGTGGTTGTTTGGTTCATGTGTTCAGTTATTTTTTGCTTTAGTTCTTGCTGCTTTTCTGTTAAACGGCATTTGGGGTTTTGAGGTGAAGGCAAAGGGGAGGTTGCCTGGTTTTGATTTTTAACAGTTCAGTAACAGTGGCATCCTCGATTTCCAACACCTCCTCCACCTGCGCCTGAGCAACTTCTTCAATTGGTGGTAATTCTTCTTCCATATCTTGAGCCTGTGTTGCTCTTTCCAGTTCTTCCAGCTCAACTCCTGTGAATACTTTATTTCTTATTATGTATCTTCTCTGGTCTGCTAGCCTTTGTTCTGTTATTTCTGTATCTGGATGCTTCTCTTTCCAAATTTGGTATTCTTTTTAAATAACCTCTTCTACATGGACTAGACTTGTAATAGCAGATCATTATTTCCTTGTTGGCATTTTTCGTATATTTTTTTTGGTTAAGCGACATTTCTTCCAGTAACTTTGCTGTCTTCATCCCTGGTTGCTCAACTGAAGATCCTGAGTCCTGTTGCCCACTTGCCACCAGATGTCCAGGGACTATATCACCTGGCACGGTCCTTGTTGACCCGGGCGACGACCGATCCAGTATAGATTTATTAAAGTTACGTCTCACCATATTGTTGATGGGAGAGGCACTCTTTGTCTGGCTCCTCTGGTGAGACCTGTCCAGTATGGTTGGACCTCTGGCATAGCTCTCACCTTCCTCAGAGCACACAAGCCCCACAACCACGCCAAGGTAGTGCCTCACTGGGGGATGATGATGATGATGAAAATATTTCTATACTGCCCAAAACTTGCATCTTGCATCTCTGGGTGGTTTACAATTAAAATAATTTAAAACATTAAATCAATTAACAATTAAAATCATTTAAAAGATTAAAAACATTTAAAACCCAGCATTAAAATTATTTAAAATTAAAAATCTAATTAAAAGCTAGGGTGAATAAGTGCCTTTTAAAAAGTTGCCAGAGATGGAGAGGCTCCTATTTCAAAAGGAAGCACATTCCAAAGTCCAGGGGCTGCAATGGAGAAGGCCCGTTCTCGAGTAGTCTCCAGATGAGTTGGCGGCAGCCACAGGCAAACCTCTCTAGATGATCTTAGCAGGTGGTGGGGCTCATGGCGGAATCCATCACTTAGGATCCAGGGGATATCCACATGCACCACACCCACTTTATAAGCACAGGAAGTGATGTGGATTGTATTCTTCATTAGTACAATGTTTTAAAAAGAACTACAGTCAGTATAAATACTTAACTGTCTTAGAGTGTTTAGAACCAATATGGACAGATCGAGGGAGATGGGGTCCCTGTGATAAGCCATATTGTGGGATGATCACATACTTTTGTCAAACTGGACCAAGGAAACCGTGTTGTGTTTAACCCTTCCCACCCCACACTGTTTTTCCAACCCCCACCTCTCGCTATCATACATACATACATATGTACGTACATTCATACATCCACCTGGCAAAAACCACAATTTGCCATGCAGAGAAAATATACAGACACCATATATAACTAAAGGCAGGCGCGGACTGTCCCACAGGGCAACAGGGCATATTCCTGGTGCGCCCCACCCGCGGGGTGCCCCTGCACCCTGCCACACTCAGCAGCAATGAATACTCCCACCCTTAAGCACCCATTCTGCTCAAAACCTGGTGCCCTCCCCACATACATTCCACTGCCTAATCAGTGCCCCCAGTCCAACTGGACAAAAGTGACTAAAGGTACACTTTGGCAAAGGTAAATCCCTCCTGTATTCTACCAAAGACAACCACAGGGCTCTGTGATCGCCAAGAGTCAACACCGACTCGACAGCGCAACTTTACACTTTGCAACACCCAAAGGTTTGGGCTGCTGGCTGCATAAGAACCACAGAACAGGATAAGTTTTCCAAAGGCTCAAAATCGTGAAGGTTCCTTAAAACTCATATAAAAACAAATGTTTGTGATTCTTTTTTATTTACATCCCAAAAAATACCAGTAATTGACTATTCAGTCCTCATCCTTTCCTCTGCCACTAGACAATGTTACTTTAAAACAGCTGAGATGTATAAACCAGTCCCCAGAACTGGAACTAATCAAGCCAGGAGGGCATGTCCGATCTAAAAGTATCCCATCTATTCCCCATACCTGCATGAATCTGCAAATTGTGTGTATATTCATTAACCCGGAAAGCACAACCCGTGTGTGAAACTGGCACTGGACCCAGGATTCTGACAGTCAGGCCATAGTAAAAGGCTTCACAGTAATCCTTCAGCCATTTCATGTAGACATCTGTGCTGACTCTGGAATCTCCAAAGGAACCTTAAAAAAATCAGAGCAGAAAAGCAGCAGATTATTGCTTCAAAAGAGCAGATTTCCCCCCTCTCAAATTACATGTTTTAAAAAATAATCATTTCTATCACAATTCTTTAAAATATGAAATGTACTTTACAACTGTTATCTTGTCCATCTCCACAACAGCACTTGTATGTATCATCATTATTCCTAGTTTTAAAATGGGGAACCAAAGCTCAGGGGGAGTGGTTTTCCAAAGACCATAGTCCATCTAATGAATCAGAGGGCTGCACTGGAGAAATTTAGGCAAGTCTATGGCACACTTACTTAGGAGTATGTTCCACTGAACTTGCTGGGACTTACTTTTGAGTAAATACACATAAGACTGGGCTGCAAGTATCATGGAATTCAATAAAACTTATGAGTTTATCTGTGTGTTATACATCATAATAAATTTGTTACTGTTTGACCACCAGTCTGAAGCTTTGCTTCATTTGGGGGGTTTTCTAACACCCAACTGACTGCACTGTCTAAGGAGGTACATGCCTGGATCTTTTTAGCACTTCCTTTTAGGAGTCAATTGTCATAAAGTAAGCTTAGGAACCTTTGCAGGGTGATCCTGTACAGTTCCACTAGGCCTTGACTCCACACAGAACCTCTTCAGTTCTGCTGTACATGGTCAGACAGCAGCCCTGGATCCCAAACAGGAGGAATGGGAAACAAGGCACGGTCAATAAACTAAGGCAAGAGAGCTTAAGCTATTGCTCTCACTTCTGCATGTTCTTATTTGTCATAGGAGTGGTTGTTCCACCAACTACGATGAGAGTATTCTCAAGAATAAAGCATACTAATGAGAGCTTGTAGGCTTGGGCCTCACAAATTGTGTTCACTGATAGTTAAAGGTTCAACCAGGAATAAATCCTTGGAGCTCCAAGTACTGTAGCTCTTGTTATAGCTACTAGGGTTATAGAAAATTGTTTCTTATACCAGATGTAACAAGGCTTTCCTGGTTTTCAAAAGCTGTTATTGCTGAATTAATAATTGCTAAACCTAAACCAATAAACAATGGGGTTCCTTGGAAGCTTATCAGAGATCCCTTGAAGAAGATCAGCCTTCCCCTACAATGTGTTGCTGCAGGGAGTACTGTGCATGTTCAAGTTACCTGGTCAGTTCATGCAGGGGGACAGTGAGGCCCAATAGGCCTTGCAAATGTATGAAGGACTCATACAGGTAGGTTTGAATCTTTTACAAGCTACTAGGTTTTGCTTATTGAATTGATCAGGTAGATATTACCAATGGGTTGAATGTAAATCCGGCTCTTCTGGGGAGCTGGTGTGTTTCTGCAAGGGTCACGATAAAACTGGGCAAAATCCTGGGTGGGTTCGGGGTGTGAAGAAATCCAATCTGACTCAGAATGTAGTGTGATGGGCTTAAAGAGAACACTGTCTGGCCGAAATGCTTCAGCCAGCAAAAGCTTCTCCTTGGGTTCAAACTTCTCATAAAGCTTCACAAGTTGTGGATCCTTGGAGATCAGGGCTGCCTTTAGCACCTCTTCAGAATGTTTAATTACCTTCATCTAATAATGAGAAGGAAAGGCTAAAATTGGTTATGAAATCTAGATCTCATTTGAACATATTTTAAACAGTTTCCCTTCTTCCACCATACCACAAGTCACTCCTCACACACTCCCATTATCTCTGTTACGAGCATGTTCCTGCTTATTCAGCAATCGTCATTTTCTATGCATGTAGCATTCAGCTTCCTCTTTCCTATCCTATTTCCATGCCCAACTGTCATTTCACAATCAGCTTCTGCTTTTGCAGAAGACCAGTATGGAAAAGGTTTGCTGAAAGCTCAATCATCAGCCTAGTTCCATATATTATGTAACTTGGGAGCTTCATCTCAACTTTAAGGCAAACTAGTCACCGTCACATGCACACTAGCCCTATTCAGGTACAGTTGTTTGTACACATGTATGTGTCTGTGTGTGAATGACAGTGTTAAAATGAGGCATATCTCATTTTAAAAGTGAACCTGGGTACAGACTTTCTCAAATGCAGAGTACAGACAAAAAAATATAATATTATATATGCATAGAACGTAATATGTGAATAACTGTACATACATACAGATCTATGTGCCTACACTGTACACAGGATGTGCATGTATTGAGCACAACATGTGAATAGGGCTACATTTTATGTGCATGCTTGCACATAACTGCCCAGAGACGCAAGTTTTGGGCAGTATAGAAATGTAATAAATAAAATTAATGATTGGACATAACATGCACAGAGGGCTGTGATTTACTAAGACTCTGATTATTCTTGCAGCCAGTACAATCCATAGCTACACTTTTGAATTGGCTTCCAAGAACTGTTCTAAGCTGGATGCATATACCTTTTCAGACCTCAGCTGGAAGAAGAGTGGCAGTGAGCAGCCTCTCTGGCTCAGTGCCTATTAAGGCTGGGGATTAAGTTTTGGGCAGTATACAAATATGTTAGAATTAAAAAAGTAAAGTCAGTGTTGACTCTTGGCGACCACAGAGCCAAACAAACAGACAAATAAAACTCCCTTGAACTCAAGAGACTTCTGCATAGACATGCACAAAATAGGGGTGCAAATCAATATTATTTTAATTTGTGATTTTTAAAAATATTTTAAATTTTATATACCGCCTGGAGATGTACATATCAGGTATATTTATCACAAATGGGATAAAGAAAGAAAATAAGTAGAAGGCACGTTTTGAGGAACAAAAACGTGTCTTTATCTGTGCTGGGAACATCAATATAGTTTCAGGGCCATGGAACGAAGTAACTACCATAACAGACGGCACGCTCGCTTTACGAACGGGAAGCGCGGCAACAAGAGCGGGCCTTTCCACGGAGCCGAGGACATCGCTCCTCCCCCGAAACAGCGCCTGTGCTTCGGCTTCCCCTCCTGGGCCGCGCCTTCCCCCCAGCCGGGCACCCCCTCACAGAGCGCACACAGCGCCTGTTCCTCACCGCCACCCCACGTCTCGGAAGGAACCTCCCCGCTCGCAGCCACGCAGGTCTGCTCCAGCTGCTGCGCAACCGTCTGGGGCAGACCGAGCCGCCCCCACCACCAGCGCTGCGCAGGCGCACGGCCTACCTCGCCCCGGCCCGGCCCCGCCCCTCAAGGCGCCCGACTCGCCGCCGCCGCCCACGCGTCGGTCCCTTTGCCCCAAAGGCGGCTTTACTGCGGCTTCCTTCCTCGATGACGATGTTCCCGCTGCTGCTGTTCTGCTGCTTTCTGTTCTGAGGAGAGAGGGCGGAGCGAGCAGGCCCTAAGGCCCGTTGCTTGAGGCCTCCTTCTGCTCCGGGCTCGCAAGTCAGTCTCTCTCTCTCTCGATCTCTCTCTCTCTCAGGTTCACAGCCTGTCCCTCGTTTCTCCTGTGAGACATGCAGCCCGCGCCAGCCTCCGAGCGGCAAGTGACTGGGAAGTGCAAGCTGCTGGGGGTGTGTGTGTGTGTGTGTGCGCCCGAAATCCCGCTTAGCAGGATATGAACGGAATTTCTATCTAACATCCGTGGACCATCCCTCCAAATGAGTACTTACGCCTAAGCTGAAAGCTGGGAAGTGTGGCCGCCCGTGATATAAACAAACACACCGTTTAGGGTATCTGAGGTGAACATAGGCTTAGTGCCGATCTACTGTTTTCATTTCAGCGGGCTCCCCCAAATCGGGCCTTGGGTCTTCCAGACCGGCGTCTCTGGAAAGATGCTGGCAATCGCGGGTTCAGCCCCTGGCCTGGAACAAACGCTCGCCCCTGAATTAGCCGCAGCCAACCCATTTTGTTCTGGAATTAGGCAGTAAAGGGTTGCAAGCCAAAGGATGGGGAATGGGCAGCTTTTTGAGGAAATGGATCACTGTTAGAAATTGGAGGAAATTAATCATTCTGATAGTTCAGAGGTGACTTTTGCTTTGCTCCATAAACATGAGAGTGGGTTGCTATTAACAGGAGCTGTAGCATTTGTTTGGGGCAGCCAAAGCACTTCTGTGTAAGAAATACAGTTAGGTGTAGCTTATTTCATATTCATGGTGTAGGCCTTTCAACATATGGGATGTGTATGCAACAATCACATCTAATAAAATCCAAGAGTTATTCCATATGTGTTCCAATAGATATCATGTAAGAACATCTGATGGTGTATGGGTTTTTTTAAGGTTAGATGCTTTTGGGGGAGTTTTTGCAGACTCAGTATAGCCTATAAGTGGCAGAGCTTAAAACAAACAAAATGCATAGCTGAATATTTTTTCACAATGGATGCATGTTATTTATATCTAAGTTTTAGGAACTTTTATTGAAAAGCAGTATATAAATATTAATCATATCCACATTCAGTATTCCTTAACAGAGAATGACAATTTTCCTGAACAAGTGCTTTTACAGTGTACAACTAAGCAGACTTCTAGATGGTCAGTACTTGAACTGCCTGAGAACCTCAAATTTTTGAGCTTCAGGAAAGCCAAATGGAAAGGTAGATCACTTTACCCCACCACTACATGCTGCTTGAATCTCTATTTTAGGACTGATTGCAGGGCCCCAAAGTGCTTGATTAAGTGCTGTCCAGTTGGTGTTAACTCTTAGCAACCACATAGATAGATGTTCTCCAGTTTTCAACTTGGCCTTTAAGGTTTCTCAGTGGTGCATTCATTGCTGTCGTAATAGAGTCCAACCACCTTGCTTCTGGTCATAGTCTTCTCCTCTTTCCTTCAACCTTTCCCAGCATTACAGACTTCTAAAGGGAGCTGGATCTTCGCATAATTTGTCCGAAGCATGATGGTTTGAGCCTGGTCATTTGTGCCTTGAGTGAAAATTCTGGATTGATTTGTTCTATAATCCATTTGTTTGTTTTTCTGGCTGTCCATGGTATTCTCAAAAGTCTTCTCCAGCACCAAAGTTCAAAAGCGTCAATGCTTTTTTAATCTTGCTTCTTCAAAGTCCAGCATCCATAAAGTGTCATGGGTAAAAACCGTGGTCCAAATGATTCTAATCTTAGTAGGTATAGACACGTCATGGCATCTAAATAGCCTTTCCAAGGCCTTCATTGCAACCCTACCCAGTGCTAGTCTGTGGCATATTTCTTGACTGCTGGATCCCTTACTGTTGACTGTCGATCCTAAAAGGCAATCCACCACTTCAGTATCTTCATTGTCAATTCTGAGGCTGGTTGCTGTACCCGTTGTCATTAGTTTAGTCTTCTTTACGTTTAGTTGTAGTCCCATTTTTTTCACTGTACTCCTTGACTTTCATTACTAGAGCTTGCAGATCATCCAAATTCTCAGCTATCCTCCAACTTTCAAACCATGCTCATGTTCTTCCAATCCAGCTTCTCTCAATATATGCTCAGCATATAAATTGAATAAAGAAGGAGAAAGTATACATCCTTGTCTTACTCCTTTGCCAATCTGGAACCAGTCTGTTTCACCATGTTCCATCGGGACTGTGGCTTCCTGTCCTGTGTATAGGTTTCTCATGAATTTAATTAGTGTGGAGTAAGGATAGGAGAGTGAGTGGGTGACGTCATGCGACCTTATGGGGGAGACTGGGTGGGCTGCTGGGAAGGTTGGAGCTCACCTGCCTTTCCAGACAAGCAGCCACTATCCTCCTCTCCACTACACCATGCACCCACATGAGCGGCAGTGGAAGATGCTGGAAGCGGGAGGACTCCCCTCCCCCCGCCAGCCCAGGGTGCCCCAGGGCCTCAGCACGGCTGCGCCTTCTCTCAGCTCACTGCCGGAAATGGTGGCAGGTGGGAAGCTGTTTAACTGGTGGTGGCCACACAGACTCAGCTAAACTCCAGGTTAAAAACTCGGGCTTGATGTGGGGGCAGTGCCAGGATTGAGCTCAATCTGGCACTTCACATGTGCAGCCCAGCACAAGCTGGGCTGCCTAGCCTGGATTAGGCTGCATGTGTGAATACCAGAGTGTATCACAGTCATTCCTGTACTAACTGCTGGTGTGTTCTGAATTTGTACGTAAGGGATTATATTCTCCAAATATGCTTGCTTTCTAGAAAGTTAGGTAACAATTTCCTACTACTACAGTATACAGTCAAGCAACTGGCGGGGGGGAAGGGGTACAGATTTGTGGTGGCTATTTAAGTGATGGGTAAAGTGCACTTTGAAATTACTATCACCAAAATTCTTTAATAGATTATCAGGACCTAATGGAATATACTTTTTGCAACCTCTCCATTGTAGGTCTGCATACACTACTGCAACTAAGCCTAAATATGTGCACATGAAGTAATTGCAAATTATTTCCCTGTTTATACCATTTCAGTTCCCTCCTTACTCACTTGTTGTGCCTGTTTCTAGATTGCAAGACTCTCAGACCAGGAACCTGTCCTTTCATTTGTTGTAGATTGCCATGAAGATGGATGGCACTGTAGTTCAGCAATGTTGGACTTATTGTTTAGTGACATCAAAGGGACAGAAAGGTAGCAAACAAGCAGTAATGATCTAGAAGGGTGTACGGGTTCTCCTTTTCCTGCCTTGTGTTCTGATACAAACCACACTTAGTGGTCAGTTACTGGTTTCAGTAGACTGTGCTACCTAAAACATTTCCCTGCATCATTCAGTAATTACAGGTGAAACTCGAAAAATTAGAATATCGTGCAAAAATTCATTAATTTCAGTAATGCAAATTAAAAGGTGAAACTGATATATGAGATAGACGCATTACATGCAAAGCGAGATAAGTCAAGCCTTAATTTGTTATAATTGTGATGATCATGGCGTACAGCTCATGAGAACCCCAAATCCACAATCCCAGAAAATTAGAATATTGTGAAAAGGTTCAACAGTCTAGGCTCCAGGTGTCCCACTCCAATCAGCTAATCAATCCATAACACCTGCAAAGGGTTCCTGAGCCTTTAAATGGTCTCTCAGTCTAGTTCATTAGGAATCACAATCATGGGAAAGACTGCTGACTTGACAGTTGTGCAGAAAACCATCATTGACACCCTCCATAAGGAGGGAAAGCCTCAAAAGGTAATTGCAAAAGAAGTTGGATGTTCCCAAAGTGCTGTATCAAAGTACATTAATAGAAAGTTATGTGGAAGGGAAAAGTGTGGAAGAAAAAGGTGCACAAGCAGCAGGGATGACCGCAGCCTGGAGAGGATTGTCAGGAAAAGGCCATTCAAAAGTGTTGGGGACTTTCACAAGGAGTGGACTGAGGCTGGAGTTAGTGCATCAAGAGCCACCACACACAGACGGATCCTGGACATGGGCTTCAAATGTCGTATTCCTCTTGTCAAGCCGCTCCTGAACAACAAACGTCAGAAGCATCTTACCTGGGCTCAAGAAAAAAAGAACTGGTCTGTTGCTCAGTGGTCCAAAGTCCTCTTTTCTGATGAGAGCAACTTTTGCATCTCATTTGGAAACCAAGGACCCAGAGTCTGGAGGAAGAATGGAGAGGCACACAATGCAAGATGCTTGAAGTCCAGTGTGAAGTTTCCACAGTCTGTGTTGATTTGGGGAGCCATGTCATCTGCTGGTGTTGGTCCACTGTGCTTCATTAAGTCCAGGGTCAACGCAGCCGTCTATCAGGAGATTTTGGAGCACTTCATGCTTCCTTCCGCAGACGAGCTGTATGGGGATGCTGGCTTCATTTTCCAGCAGGACTTGGCACCTGCGCACACTGCCAAAAGTACCAAAACCTGGTTCAATGACCATGGGATTACTGTGCTTGATTGGCCAGCAAACTTGCCTGACCTGAACCCCATAGAGAATCTGTGGGGCATTGCCAAGAGAAGGATGAGAGACATGAGACCAAACAATGCAGAAGAGCTGAAGGCCGCTATTGAAGCATCCTGGTCTTCCATAACACCTCAGCAGTGCCACAGGCTGATAGCATCCATGCCACGCCGCATTGAGGCAGTAATTGCTGCAAAAGGGGCCCAAACCAAGTACTGAATACATATGCATGCTTATACTTTTCAGAGGTCCGATATTGTTCTATTTACAATCCTTGTCTTCTTGGTTTCATGTAATATTCTAATTTTCTGGGATTGTGGATTTGGGGTTCTCATGAGCTGTACGCCATGATCATCACAATTATAACAAATTAAGGCTTGACTTATCTCGCTTTGCATGTAATGCGTCTATCTCATATATCAGTTTCACCTTTTAATTTGCATTACTGAAATTAATGAACTTTTGCACGATATTCTAATTTTTTGAGTTTCACCTGTATATTCTTTGCACAAAACAGATCGAGAAATTGTATGAAATGTCTCTATACATTATTTCTTAGTATAGTTTTGTACTTGTGAAAAATTGGATATTAAATAGTTATAATAAACAAACAATCACCAGCTACCTTCAGTTTTAACCTGTTTTAAAGCTACTGCTTCAGACTGAGGAAAACACACCAGCCTACACTTTACTTCATTTGCAAGTCTTTGAAATCGAAGGTCAAAATATGTTTGTCTTCCCTGAGTACATGAAAGCAACCTACAAAACAGAACCACCATTATGCTAAACTGCACTAAACTAGTCCAATTCAATCTCCATAGCTGACAGGCACATAATAAGCCTCATCTGACTGCTCATGAAGAATTTTAAAGCCACTAAACATGAGAAACCTGCTCTGATGGCAGTCTGTGGGCTGGAAACTGGATCACAGGACTCCTTTAGATTTATTTCATTCAATCACATTTTATTTTATTAACCCTCATCCAGTCATGATTTTTTACACATAAGTAGGACTTCCTACTTCCAAGTAGCCCCATTGGTTACATTGGGTGTAACTTTATCTGGCCACAAAGCCCACACTAATTTAATATTTCACTCCAGGGGAGTGCAGCAGTGACCCCCACATCCCAAACATGGTGCCCTGTATGACTCACCAAGAATGTAAGTTAGCAAAGGAAAAGGAAAATTGCAACCCCTACACTGAGGATCCATATTTCCACATCTCCGTTCTCAGCATATCAGCCGAAAGGGCACACTGTGACTGACCTAAAGGCAATAATCAGAGGTCTGGGAACTGGTCAAGTGCATTCTACAGGCCACTCTCCCTCAATCATCACATATTTTGCCCGGTTTCTTGTCAGTCATCCTGGACACATACAGTACAAATGCAATCTGCCCATCCAGGCCAAACACAGGTGACAGAATTTCCCTTTGTGAATGAGGAGAGGTAAGAGAGGAATGCTGGTCTTGGGGTCGCAAGCATGACTTGTCCCCATAGCTAAGCAGGGTCTGCCCTGGTTGCATATGAATGGGAGACTTGATGTGTGAGCACTGCAAGATATTTCCCTCAGGGGATGAAGCCACTCTGGAAAGAGCAGAAGGTTTCAAGTTCCCTCCCTGGCTTCTCCAAGATAGGGCTGAGAGAGATTCTTGCCTGCAACCTTGGAGAAGCCTCTGCCAGTCTGTGAAGACAATACTGAGCTAGATAGACCAAGGGTCTGACTCAGTATATGGCAGTTTCCTATGTTTCCTATCTCTGGGGTATATCTGTCTTGTTGTGTCTCATAGCACCTACATAGGTGAACTCCTTGCTCAGGAGAGCCAGCTATACCTTGGGGAAAAAGTTATCCCCCACCACAATCCTCTGAAGGTCAGCTCAAATGAACAGAGCCTTACACACGCAACAACATCAGGGCCACGGTGAGAATGTGCCCACCACGCATGGATGCAATGCATCCTTTAATTGCCTGAGGTGGGTGTTTGTCTGAACTGTATGTCTACACATTTTCCAGGAGCCACCTAATGGCACAGTGGGGAAGTAACTTGCCTAGGGAGCAAGAAGTTACTGGTTCAAATCCCCACTGGTATGTTTCCCAGACTATGGGAAACACCCATATCGGGCAGCAGTATTGACAAGCACTCTTGATTCTGTTAAGACTTGCAGGAAAAATGTTGTCTTCCACAAACGTCATTTCCACATCATGCTGTGGGTGTATCCGGACCATCATTCCTAGGAATATAGGAAGCTGCCTTATATTGCATCAGAGTACCATCAGTCCATCTAGTTCAGTATTGTCTGTCCTAAGCAGCAGCAGCTTCTCCATGGTTTCTTGCAGGAGTCTTCCCGCCACACCTGGAGGTACCAGTGATTGAACCTGAGACCTTCTGCATGCAAAGCAGATGTTCTACCACTGAGCCACAGTCTCTTATATAGCAGCCTTGTACGCCACTGTACTCTAGAAGTTAGTATAGCTAAGTAGAAAAATTTATGGCAAACTGATGTATGATCATAATGTCACAAATCTAGCAGTTTGTAAAAGGTTCTGATAATTAATCATGGGGAAGGGACAATGGCCAGAAGCACTGGGCAGGTTGACATGATTGCTGCCAAGTCAGTAAGCAAGGAACCAGAGGTTCCCACTGAACATGCACTTCTGGCAGGCATGATGCCTGAACCCACCCAAGTCCAGTTTTTGCCCAAGAGCAGGCTTCCCCAAACTGCGGCCCTCCAGATGTTGCTGAACTACAACTCCCAGGAATTGTAGTTCAGCAACATCTGGAGGGCTGCAGTTTGGGGAAGCCTGCCCAAGAGCCACCTGACAGTCTTTTGAGATTTTCTGCCCAACTTCAGATGCAGGTTACAAGTACACAGAGAATCTCAGAAGAATGTTGGAAATCTGGTGTGGGAACCAGACCTGGGCAGATTCAGAGATCATGCCTATCAGGAGTGTGTGCTCACCTGGAATCTCCTTCGCTTACTGACTTGGCGACAGTTGTGCAAACATGCCCAAGCTAAGACTTCTGTCCAGCCCAGTCATTCAAAGGTCTGTATGTATTTGAGGTACAAATGTAAGAAAATAGAGTTAAGTGTAACAGATCACTTCCTTGCCTGATTTTTTTGTACCAGCAAACAGTGTTTCCTTGTCTGGACACACCCTGAAAGCAACAGTGCCCTTATTTCAGTCTCTGACCACAACTGCATAGCTTCCACAATTATCTAGAGGACTTTGTGTTTCTAGCCATTTTTCAGATTATATTACCATATAGCATGGGGCAGAAATATCTGAAATTTCATACACTGGAAATTTCATAGCTTTAAAAAATATGGGACTAGCAGCTGTACTTTGGAGAAATTTTAATTCTAGTTTTACTCAAGATCAGGAAATCAAGATCAAAAGGGTCATTTCCAAAAGTAGTATTGATTGATTGTTGAATTTATATACTGCCTTTCATTAAAGCAATCCCAAGGTGGTTTACAGCAAAAAAAATTTAAACACAAGATGGTAAAAAAGACAATTAAAATATTAAGTGAAAAAAATATTAAACAAATCTGATTGAAAATTTAAAACAAAAGCATAAAAGCAATACAGACTATAAAGAGCAGCAACAGAGAATCAATAAACACCTGGGCAAAAAGCCAAGATTTTACACTTTTTCTAAAAGCTGTGATGGAGACCGAGGAGCGAATAGCCACCGGGAGAGCATTCCAGAGTCTGGGGGCAGCAACAGAGAAGGCCCTGTCCCGCGTGCACGACAGCCGAGCCTCTCTCATTGTCGACACCCGGAGCAGAGCCCCCTCAGATGACCTCGTCAAGCGGGCAGCAACCCTTGGGAGCAGGCAGTCCCTCAGGTATCCCAGGCCCAAACCGTTTAGTATCTAAATCTAAATAAATTTGTTTGCAGTGGCATGTCAAAAATCAAATATTCACTGTGTTCAGAAAAAACATTCTGGATGTCTTATCGTAAAAATCTCTTCATTAAACAAAGTTACATTTCCTGTGATACACCCAGAGAAGAGGGGAAGCACAATGAGGCAGATGCTAAAGCAACAGATTTTATCACTAGTTTATTACAGCAACATTTCACTTCAAAACAATAAAATGAAAAGAAATGAGCTTTTGTTGCATGTGGGAAAATCACATGGTGCAAGTCCCCAAAATGAGAGAATGAACCATACAAATGCTTTGAAGCTGCAGGGCACAATGGTGGAGCAAAATGTGCTTAGAGAACAAAGGAGTCTACAGATGGTAATTATTTGCTTTCTTTAGTCATTTTAAAGCCATCTAGATGGCCTATCTAAACTAAACTGAAATCCCCAAATTCAGAGTAGACACAGCCTACTCCAATCAGGTAAAAGCAACATGAGGGCCGAGAATATCCCTCCACCAGCTTGAAAAAGAGCAACTTTTAATGCTTTCCTTCAAATAAAACCTCTTACTTAACTGGAAAATACCCAGTAAATACAACATATACCTAATAAAAAGGCACACAAAGATAGGCCGAGCGCCTGATCTTGGCTGCAAACATGCTGATTTCAGCTTATATTTGAGACACAAATTAGGGCTTCTGTTGCTTTTTAGTTTCAGAAACCAAGAGATCCATCTCTCTTTTCCCCCTCTGTAAGCTTTTGGCACGTTAGAAGTGGGCAGGCTGTCTCAAATATTAGCATATGGGCAAAAAAAACCCCAACCAGCTGTGCATACACTGGGGGTCTCAGGGTTGCTGCCCAGCTCAATTAGTTCCAGGTGGAAATCACTGCTAAAATATAGCTAGGAATATTCTTTGGAGACACCCCTAATAGTTCTTGTTAAGATATTGATTTGAACTGAAGTGAAAATCCTGCCTCTCGACTAGGGTGGAGCTACATTTGTGTACATAGCTAAAAGACCCCTCTCTCTCTGGTGAGTCAGCAAATGGGGTACATTGGATTTACCTATTGTAATGTTTGTACAGTTAATTGAGAAATCTGTAGTGTAAAGTATTCTGCCTGGGCAATCACTCAAAAGGGCAGCAAAAAGAGAGAGAGAGAGAGAGAGAGAGAGAGAGAGAGAGAGAGAGAGAGAGAGAGAGAGAGAGAGAGAAGAAGTTATTTGATGGCAGAGCAGGGAAGTAACCAGAGGGGAGAGGGCTGCTTTCTTCTGTCTTGCTTCTACGAGATTTGAATACTGAATATTTGACTGCTAAATTGTATGTTAGGTATACACAACATTATTCTAAATGCCACTTGGCTTGTTTAAAAATAAATAAATTGTGATGCTCTGCAAGCAGCCCTGAGTCCTATAGATAAGCATAAGGTATAAATCCAAACCAATGATGGCAGCAAGTACCATCAGCCAAATTGCAGCTTAGGATACTTCCAGTGGCTACAAATGGGGGCTTCAAGGGAATTTTGAGCAGATGATCTTGACTAGACTGAGGAACACAACCACAGTGAGCCTATTCCAAGTTTCGGTTTTTAGAACACCATACAAGTGCTGCTCGTCTACCTTTTTCTGCTTATTGTGCAACCCCAAAACTACATTTAGAGGAAGGAAGAGAAGACTTGAGAAATTTCAACACATGCAGGGCTTCAGGGCGGATGGGGATGAATCAACCAACTTAAGATCAGTCATATGGATGAATTCCATGAGACGGATCATAAAGCCCTTTCCAAATACTGTCCGTATTGGTTTTTCAAGTTGCTCAAACCCCTCTTCTAGGTCAACATGCTAATAATACTATTGTGCAGATAGTCATCTGAAAGCTTTCCTTCAATAGGGAAAGATAAAAGGCACTGCCTAAAAATAGCCATTTCTTTTAGGGAATTTAGCTCCAGAACATTTCGAATGACTCAGTGATGTGCAGCAGAACAATGAGAAATGCAGAAAATAAAAGTGTTCCTATGAACAAATGGAGTGGTTTAATTTAGCAAAAATTTCATTCAACCAAGCAATTCATGCTGCTGCTTCCTAGGCAGGAGCCTGCAGAGTCTGCAATTAGTTGCCACAGAATTCAGCAGCTGTGTTTACAAAAATGTTCTAGAAAGCAGAACGTCAGATCTAGGCCTAATCAAGTCACAATCAGTACCCTTAACATTCCCAACCTAAGGAACTCCTTCCTTCACTACAGTGCTTCTCTCTCCCCAAAGCCTTCCACTCTTTACAACTGTTCTACTCCCTCAGAAGAAATTAAAAATTCTACTGAAAAGTGCAATTTCAACCATAAGTTTTTTTAAAAAAACACACATATACACCTTTACATTTGTATGCAATTTCCATGGGTCCAATACCATATCACATCACATTTGCAAAAGGAGGTCAAGTAATCTCATGATCATTCTGGACTCTAAATTTTAGAGCTCTAAACTCGAAGTGTGTTTGGATATGCAAGCTAGGCCTTCCAAAGAGATCATACTGTAGAAGGAAGGGAGGAACCGTATATGAAGCAGCTAGAAATAGGCAAATCCTTTAATTATATGACTATTTTAAAAGAGTACAACAATGCAACTACTGAACATCAACAGGATCTTAAAAAGCAGATTCATTTGTGGATTTAAAAAAAAAATAGCTTAAGAGGCAAACAGAACTCAAATGCCCTTGTTATTCTTTAAGCTTCATAATTAACTAACCTGGTTTTAATTTTTAGATTGTTTTAAGATTTTTTATATGTGCTAACTTTTTAACTGCTGAAAGACGAAGCTTGGGGTGGTGTACAAATTTGACAGACAAACATACATAAGAAGTCGAGAGTCCACTCAAATTTCAACATAGGTATTTTCAAAACTTTTACCTTTCATTTTTCTCTTAATTCTCTCAGAGAATTTGAATTGTATGCAATATATTAACTGAGTCTTGATCTAGAATAAAAAATATCCTTAACTTTTGTACAGTTTTAGTATATTGAGCTCAAAATGGCACTTGCTATTTCACTGTCAAGGATTCAGATTGCTTACTAAGTGTTTGTAGCTAAAAAATCTTAACAAATGAAAAAAAAATATTAGTTAATATTCTAATTGCTGCTCCAAGACTAGCAAGTGGCTAATGCAACAAAAAATGTACTTGGTTTCAAATACACAAGAATGCAAGAGTCAGGGACATATACACGGAGAATGTATAATGTTTATTCACCATCAGTAATTTACTTTACACAAGGCAAATATTAATGGCTGGAAGGCAACACTTTTGCAAAGTATGTACAGAGCAATGTACAACTAAAAAAGGCATCCATCTATTAGTAATCAAACAATTTTAAAATTATTCATTTTAAGACCTTCTTTAGAAATAATTTACTGCCAATGCTGAACTAAGGCAAGTGTGGGGAGGGGGGGCAGGGAATTTACAAAGTAACAGATTTTCTTAGTCCCTGGTAAGTTACAAAAGTTACATATATAAAAATGTAAAGCCACCAAAACATACCCCACATTTATACAAAGCTAATTAGACAAAGTTTTGTGAGGTTGTTACAAACTATATTTTTAGATAAAAGGTTTACAGAACATAAACTCTCACTGCTGAAGGATGGAAAAGGAGTTTTCAACGAGCAAAATTTTACTTTCAAGTACAAGGTAAAGAAAACAGCAAATGGCCATATTAAAATGTTGTGTACTTATGAATGATCTTGGAGATGTCCATGTTATTGTACCATCAAATAGGGGAAAGTCTATAAGAAGCTGGCTTGTGAGCAGTTGACCCTAGAATATACAATACCTAATCCATCTAGAAGAGGAAATACTGTGGTCAGAGAAGGGATTTTCTGCCATCACCTTGATATGCAGGTTTCTTAAGGTTTGTCTCTAAACTTGATTATAAAATTATCACATTTTGATTCCAAGAGAAAATTTTTGGGAAACCATGCACCATTCGGAACATCGGAACCTGCCATATACTGAGTCAGTCCATTGGTCTAGCTAGTTCAGTACTGTCTTCACAGACTGGCAGCAGCTTATCCAAGGTTGCAGGCAGGAATCTCTCTCAGCCCTATCTTGGAGCAGCCAGGGAGGGAACTTGGAACCTAGATACTCTTCCCAGAGGGCTCCATCCCCTGAGGGAAATATCTGACAGTGCTCACACTTCTATTCTCCCATTCATATGCAACCAGGACAGACCCTGCTTAGCTAAGGGGACAAGTCTTGCTTGCTACCACAAGACCAGCTCTCTGCTCTGCGACCACTTGCCTTTACTCCAGGCCTGTGCTCCCTCCTGCTGTATCTTTGGGCATCTTGGAGCTCCTGCTCCTACCTGGGATCTTCTCAGGAAATCTGATAGTGGGACAACAGCTGTCCCATGCTGCCACCTATTTCACAGTGAGAGAAAACAGGGTTTTTCAAGCCCCAAGGAATGGATGTTTACACTTGCTGCCATCAAATAAGGCATTAAATTAAGGCCTGGATATATTTTTAATTTAAGAATGGTAATTTTATTTTTAAAAGGAAACATTAAATGCTTTGTTTTAGATTTCTTAAAAATGTCTTAGGAAGTTTGCTACAAATTTCATGGGCAGATCTGCTTCAGTCTATCAAAGTTGGAAGAAAACTAGAGAAGTTATTTGTTCTTCTTAAAGTCACCCTGGATTTATAAGAGTCGATGTTTAATGGAAGAAAAAAGAATTAAAAATAAGCAACATTTTTCTGACAAAAAATGCATTTTGCAACAGCATTTAATAAGCCAATTCTGCATTTAAAAACAACACCTAAATCTGACCATGCAAAATTCTGTTAAGAATTTAAGGCATGACCTAAACATATCCCTACAGACAGATCTTTGTGTGGGTCTAAGGGACTGACTAGGCCATATCTGTAAGCAATGGGTTTTTGGGGGGTGGAGGGGAGACTTCATTTTGCACCATTAGGGTCTTTTTGGACATGTTCTCACCGAGTGTGCTGGAGAAGTTGAGCGGAGGAAAGCGGAATGCAGGAAAGTCAAATCCCAACCTCTCCAGGGCCCGCAAACAGGTACCTAGGATCAGGCATAACTGGGATTGCTTAATAGGCAGCCATAAGGAACATATTTGGAGCTGAAGAATGACAGGCAGACTATGCTTACTCATCATCCAAGATCTCTCTCAAGCTTTCTGGTGCCAATACTGTTTTCATGCAATAATTAAACCCAAACTAGATTTGACAAGCAGTTGCATGTATTTCCTCCTCAACTTGAAATAAAAACAAAACCCAAATGCAACCTTGGGAGGTTAAGTAGGGGATTGGGAGAGAAGAGGGGCTGTTAAAAACCTTTCCCCCTCTGACAGCTTCTCTCACCAAACTGCCATCCCATGCAAAAAACCAACAAAAAAACCCACACACAAACAGCGTGAAGCTGTAGGTGGGGAAAGATGCAGATACCTCATCTTTTCTTCTCACACAAGGAGAAAAGCAGTTGTGTGAGATTTTGAGTGGGAAAACTGCTTGAGGAGAAGGGATTATGCAATTCCTCCTCTCAGCTTCCTAAGGCTGCTTTTGGTAAACAACTACATGCCACATGCAATTTGGACCTTACATTCGCCATACATATAAATCTACCCCAAATTTTAAACAGTTTTATGGTAGAGCGCTTATCAGCTTTACCAAATAAGCTGGATCCCAGGAGCCAACGTTCAAGAATATTTCAGCTCAAGGAGATCTCTTAACCCATAACAGGTTTTATGCCAAAATCTAGCCAAATGAAAAAGCTTTGGTTACTCGTTTCTTTTTATATGTCACCATTCCACAGAAGTTATCAATGATTTGTTGCATTAAGCTGGTGAGGCAATCAGATCAAGAGCAGGTACTGTCCTTAGCAATATATTACTAAGTAGTCAGAGGTTTAGCAGAAAGCATTCTGTATTCCAGAACATATAAATGACATTTGATGGATGAAACAGATAATCTGTTTCTCTTTAGAACAACTTGGGTTCCAGTTATGAGATGTTTGTATTTTCTAGTAGATGCTCATGTCAGCGAATGATAATCTCTGTGGAGAGTCTGGAAATCTATTCGGGCAATGGGACACCCCCCCTCCACACCACCCATGCTCAGGCATATTGGCATTCACTTAAGGCCACTGAAAGGAAAACAAATTAAGAGGCACTTTAGGTTAAAAGATTCTGCATCCATTAATTTTCCTGATGCAGGACTATGACCACTAAAGAACTGAGAGGATGAAGTCTATCGAAGCACTTAATTGGCACAAACTCTTCAATTACCTGAAACTAACAGGTGGCAAAACTAAGTTTTAAAAAATATGGATATTTTGCCAACCTCCTCCCCTCTCCCAAAGATTACATAATAGTAGACCTTAGTGCATTACTATTGCTCTCAAATGCTGTTTGGCCTGTGCAACAAAAGCAAGGAATATTGTGCTGCTAATCTCTGGTCATTAACCCATTTATGGTAGTAAAGCATTAGAACAGGCACAAGTGTCAATCCCTTCTACACATGTTCTCTCTAAAGCATAGCATAAGATCTGTGATATTCTACTGTTAAACTAGGAAATCCAGAGTAATTAGTAATATAAGGGCTTTTAACCAATACCTGAGAAATCAAAGTCAGCTTTGATATCACCAGCTTCCTCAGAACTGAGATGAAAAAAGCAATTAGTCCATCCAACAAGTCTGTTGCATTTCAGTGAGTATTTGCTTGCAAAGCTGAGTTGAGGAGTGCAGCAATTGAAGTGGAATCCCTTTTGAAATTATACTTTTTTGCAATATGATATTTCTGGGAGGTCATTCAGTTGCTTTACACTTTAATAAAACATGTTTTGCATTTTTCACTACCATAATTGTCAGTACTCTGTCAGCTACAGTTGTGTGCACTCTCAGTGTTGTCACTCTATTTTAACAAGGTGCATCTGACATCCATAAACACTGGCACTGTTTAGCAGAAACAAATCCCTTGCTTGGCTCCATCTATCAAAACCACAATTTCTGAGCTAACTGAATAAAAACAAGGAACATCCTTAGATAACAGTTTACTCAAAGCTATTGAAAGAGACTTCCAATCAGCTGTGTGATTTAAGTTTGTTCAGCTTCAAACTGTAAAGCATAGATTTTCAAACCACATGATCTAACAATGACCAATCAAGATCAGTAGTCCCTTTGCATGATTGATTTTGATCAAGACATTCAGTGGTAGCAGACCTCAATGATTTTCCTTTCTGGTACCACTTGTGAGCACCCTCTATTGGCATGGAAGCAGAAATACATTTGTAAACTTCAAATGCTGCTTAATTATTGAAAAGAGCAGAGGTGTTTGCCATGCAGAATAATCGTGAGGTTGGGGAGGGGAGGCCAAGCTTGGAGAGCAGTCCAGAGTTAAACATGTATTAAATTTATCCTATAAACTGTTTCACACACCACCAAACTGCTTTAAGGTAACAAGTTTCCAAGGTGAATTCTCTCAACCACATGTCTATAGGTTAATAGATGTTACAGGACTATAGGCTTTATCCGTCTGGAAAGATGGAAGAGGTTAAAATCTGGAGTTAGCTTTAAAAATGTGAGGTCTGTTAAGAAGTTACAACCGATTCAAGATAACGCTACAGTGGAAAAGATTAGAGCCAGAATTTCAAGAGAAATTGGCAATAACTTGAACAGCAGCAGCTTTTACCCATGTATCATGAGGCCTGACAAGATCAGTTCCGCCCCCTCAACTTCTGCTGTAAACAAGTAACACAAATCAAAGGTTTTTTGCACATCACTGTAGCATGAGCTGCTTGAGGTTGTCATGAAGGATGGTATCCTTGACATCGCGAAACACCAGGCGGATGTTTTCTGTATTAATTGCAGTGGTGAAGTGGTGGTATAATGGCTTCTGCTGTTGGTCTCGACGTTTGGTACGAAAACAATCCACCAGGAATTTCTGGACATCTGCTAAGCAGTGGGGATCCCCTTCAAACTCTGGGAAATAGTCTCTGATGCTCACTTTTTGCACTTTTTCCTCAAGTAAGTCTGTCTTGTTTAGAAAGAGAATGATTGAAACATTGCTGAAAACCCGGTTGTTGACTATTGTTTCAAAAATGTTCAGAGATTCTGTAAGGCGATTTGTTAGTCGATCTTCCATAAGTACCTGGTCAAATTCACTTGAGGAAACCAGGAACAGTATCGAAGTGACACTGTCAAAGCACTCAAACCAACGTTTTCGCTCTGACCTTTGGCCACCTACATCAACCATCTTGAAGGGAACATTTTTAATTTCAAAATCGTACTCATGGATCCCTTTTGTAGGTCTTCGTGCCAGAAGAATATCTTGCTGGGAGGGAAGGTAATCCTGAGAAAGAAAAAATACCTGCATTAATAAAGCCACCATGTGTGCTACTGGACCTCAAATCAGCTGCCCTAGAAAGGATGGAAAGAGATAGATTTGATAATAGCTTACTAACTGAACATTTTAAAAGTTTCAAACAGGGTTGTGGGCGTAGGACATGACACAGAAATCTTCTCATTAAAAGAGATGCCTTAGAGTCTTTTCTTAATGTTTTAAAATTTCTATGACAAAACTGTGCTTTTGTGAAAGCAGAAGATGACATTGAGAGAAAGAGGAACCGTTTGGTCTAGGTTTCTGTTTTATTGAAGCAGGCTGGCACCAAGTTACTGATATCCTGCAGAACCACCCATATTGTTAAAGATCTGAAACAGTGTCCCTTCAGCTGAACATTACTGTTGCTTAAAGAGAAATTTAATTATTTCCTAGCGAGACGGATGAATCAAATTCCATCCTGTCATTTCAAAGGTTTCTGATGGAAGGATTTTTCTACAATGAGAATTAAAATACCAACATATTCCTGTTAGTTTGCATCAGTCGATCTTCAATAAATAGAATGACTGACTGACACAAGAGAAGGCTCACTTCTACTCAAGTTTTTTGGATTTGAGTGGGGGGAGTACTTCATACCTGTCAATAAAATAAACAGGTAGTGAGACTATGGATTGGTACTGGGACCAGTGCTCTTTAACTTGTTTATAAATGATCTAGAAATTGGGGTAAGCAGTCACGTGGCCAAATTTGTAGACAACACCAAACTATTTAGGTTAGTGAAATCCAAAAGAGATTGTGAGGAGCTCCAAAAGGATCTCTCCAAACTGGGGGAGCGGGCAACAAGATGGCAAATGTGGTTCAATGTTAACAAGTGCAAGGTGATGCATATTGGGGGCAAAACCCAACTAGACATATACACTGATGGGGTCTGAGCTGTCAGTATATGCCAATCATTGTTGAGAGAGAACAATTTTTCTCCCTCTTGCATAACACTAGAACCAGGGGTCATCCCATGAAACTGACTGCCAAGAACTTTAGGACCAACAAAAAGGAAGTACTTCTCCCACACAATGTATAATCAATCTATAGAAGATACTTTATTTATAGCCCATGGCCAAAACAAATCTATAAAATTCTCTTCCACAAGATGTGGTGACAGCCAACAGCCTGGTTGGCTTTAAGAGGGGTTTAGATAAATTCATGGAGGACAGGTCTATCAGCAGCTACTAGTCTGGTGGCTATAGGCCACCTCCAGCCTCAGAGGCAAGATGCCTCTAAATAGCAGTTGCAGGGGAGTAGCAGTAGGAGAGAAGCCATGCCCTCAGCAATTGCCTTGTGGGCTTCCCAGAGGCATCTGGTGGGTCACTGTGTGAAGCAGGATGCTGGACTAGATAGGCCTTAGGCCTGATCCAGCAGGGCTGTTATGGTATGATACAAATTAAAAAACAACACCACATTTATCCTTCAAGGAGTAGAAACCTACAACCCATTGTTCTGCTTCAAACAAACAAACAAACCACTAAAAGGCTAAAGTTGGGAAATAGCAAGATTGGCTCAAATAAGAGAAATGGAATATTTAATCTCAAAAACTTTGGTTAGATCCAAAAGTTTACTTTCTCCTGAGGGAGGATTCTATCCTCCAGAGGAAAGGAATTATTGAATCCATCCCAATATTTCACCTTTTCTCTGGATCTTTCAAACTTATAAACAGTACTGCAACACTGATGGAAAATGCAGAGCCATAGATTATTTAATCTACCAACCTACCACTCAACAACCTAAGTAAAAACAGTTTACATAGCTTACACACAGATATTAGCAGCCTCAATTTTAACACTATGAGACAATGCAGAAGTTTCTGGATACAGCAGTCAAATATTCTCTACCAACCATACTGCATATCATGTTTTTCACTTTAACTTGTACTAGTATTAATTAGCTTTCAACCATTATTGCAAATTTAAAAGTAAAAGGCCAAATTCCCTTCCAGCATTCAATAGTGCCTTAAAAAGCAAAACTAGAAATTAAACTTACTGGTTCTCCAAGTTTATCCAAGTTGTCCAGAAAATATTTTACAGATTCCCCCTAAAAAAAAAAAAAGTGCAGTTATTGCTTTTTTTCACAGATGAAAATTATTGACAACTATTTAATGTAAACTAACCTTTTCAAAAATAGCTGATGCAAGAGTACTCTACCCCAAACCTAAGACTTGAAAGCAAGCTCTACTGAAATAAATGGAACTTGCATCAAATCAGTGGCCACAATCCAACACAAGAGTTAAGCACGTTGATTTCAATAACCTTAAGCATTCTTAACTCTGGTGGATTGTGACCAGTGTTGTAAAGAATCAGGGTGTGCAACCATTTACAAGTTCTGCTTACAAGGAACATAGAGGGAATTACTGGAAGCTTGGCAATGCTTTTTACACTACGTAATAGATAACTCAAGTGCTAGTTTACTTCTGCAAAATTTGGTGTTTGTTGCTTTTGTCCATTTAAGAACAGGAAAGTATACCACCAGTTAAAATAAAAAGGCAACACAGGAAAAGCTTCAGCTTGGTAAAGTGAATTTAAACTACAGTTGAATAAGCTATTTCTGCCAATGCAACTGGCTGCAGGCTGTTAAAAAACCAGTTAAGAAGTGCATTAACACAGGAGATGAGCATTTAACACTCCTGTCAAATTGACTGTTGCCTAGAACAGTTTTTTAGAAATTCATGGACTGTGTTCAGATGCATTCTGCACAAGTTGTTCTACAAAACCCACTGCATTTCAAATTGCTTTCCCACACAGACAGCATATTACTGATACAACAGAGTGCTCACTATTGGAAAAAGCTATCTTTATGATGATGAATATGTTGTTCAAAGAGAAGTAGGCCAAGTAGAAGTTCTCAAGTGCAAGTACTCAAATTATTCTAAGTTATTTATAATTTATGAAGCAGTTCAGGTAGAGTATACCTTGTTTTCTTCCCCACTACCCAACATTTTATCCTCACAACAAGCCTTCAAGAAAATTTAGGCTGAGAGAGGTTGACTGGCCCAAGAACACTCACTGAGCTTCATGGCTGAGCGGGGATTTGAGCAGATGTTTTCCAGGTCCTAGTCTGACACACTAATCATTACACCATTCTGGTTCTCCAGTGCCATGTATGATAGGTTCCAGAAAGGAGTACACAAATAGACTACAATATTAGAACCAGTACAGAGAGATTCCCGCACAACACAATTGCTATTAAAGCAAGCATAATATGGAAGCACTGCACTATCTGTCTGAAGAACCTGACCTGTATCTTGATCTATTAATGCAGGTTTATTTCTCTGGCTCATACAAGTATGAAAGCCTCCTGCATACTCAACAGAAGAACCAGCAGGAAACCAAAGTCTAATATGGAGAACCTGAATTGTTGATTCCTCTAATATAATATATTATTCTCTGCACTTAGCCAACTTAAGTAATATTAAGCCTCAATCAAAGCTGCAAGATGACTAAAGGTATCTCGAGTTTCCTCACAAAAGAAGCAAATTATTTCACTGTTGAGATGTGCAACTGGGTAGGCATGAATGTATTAAACAAACCTTGACAGGCTCTTGGGGTTACTGAAATAGAGTTGTGCTAGCATCCACAATATCCTCGGACTTTAAATGAGAAGACTTAGCATTAAGATGTTAATAAGGTACAGTTAGGATTTCAGGATTAGTAACACCTCTCCACTTGATGCAGCTGCAGAGACAAAGGATCTCAGGCTTACAGTGGCCATTGCCTTACCCATAAGGGCAGCAGTGTTCACCCATTGTAGCATAACACAGAGTCTTGTGACATAAGGATAAACAGATTTACTGTGGGATAATCTTGGACTTCAGATGTATGAAGTATTACTCCCAATTGGCATGTCTTTATTAGATACAAATGTTTACATTTTCTCCATTGTACCTGTGTGTGCATAAAGTCACAATTTGACATACAAGGGTAAAATGTGTGTATCTGAAAGTGGGATTCAGTCTTGGGCTACAATAAGTCTGTTGGTCTTCCTGTTTAATTTAATGGTGTGTACCTTCAGACTGCAAGTCTAGAACAAGGGAGGGCACTGAATGAGGAAAGCACAATATAGGGATAGCTAATCTACATATATCTTGGGAGGAGAGCAATGTTCTTCAGAAACAAATCTTGGAGTGGTAGAAAAAACAATACAAGCTCTCATATAGCAAGAAAGAACTGAGCGCTTCCATGAAGATAAAGCAGATGTAAAGAAGAAACTACTATAGACCAACCCCCAAACAATATATCTACTATCCCAAGCTAACAACCCAGGTCATTCTGGGCATTAATGGTCTCTGAAATTGATACAATCAAAATAGGAATATTTGGATAAGCAGATGACAGTATTCCATGCCTATCTCAATGTAGCCCTGTTTGTATATGTTTAACATATGAGCAATATGTGCAGAGAACTGAATTCTACATTAGGGGTGTGCACAAAACTGGGATGCCCGGTTCAGTTCGAGTCTAGTTCAAACTTGAACGGAACCGAGCATGTTCGGTTTTGTCCCCCATGTCCAACAGACCCCTCCCACTAGCTCAGCTCCAATTCAAGCAGGTACGGGGGTTCTAATGTTGTTGTTTTAAAAAGAACTCACTGCCTCTGGGGGGGCACTGCCGCGGAGAAGTCTCCAAAAGGCCCCCACCCTGGTCTCAAAACAGCCCGGTTCAGGTGGTTTTTGGCCCATTCTGGGCCTCTTTGCGATCACACAGATGGCCAGAGCACGTGCACAGTAGCCTCCAAAATGGCCACCACCAGTGCAAAGAGGCTCAGAATGGGCCGGAAACCACCTGAACTGGGCCGTTTTGAGACCAGGGGGAACCACCGGAGAACCCCCTCCCCTCCAGCCATGCCCCCCTGGAGACAGCAAGTTCTTTTTTTTTTTTTTAAGTCCTCTACATTAGAACCCTTGGACCAGCTGGGGTTTCGTTGAGCTGCAAGTGAGCCCTTGGCCAAGTTCGATGTCGAACTGGCTTGAGGTCAACCTGGTTTGCACATCCCTACTCTACATCTGAAGCCCTCAGGCCCCATATTAAAGCGAATGCAAGTACAGTAATACAAAAATGTGTACAGATACCTGTGCATGCATTTAGGGTAATCCTCTCATAAAAAACTAAGTCCCATCTAAGGGCCAGATTTTTGCTATATATGAAGCATGTGCACAGTGTAAGTAGGAGAGCCTCAAGACTCACATACATCCCCTCCTCTCCAGAGAACATTTTGTATGAACCAAGACCTGTATACATACATACATACATACATTTGTAGTCCATTTTCACGCAGCTAAACGCTGCCCCATACATAGTCAGGGGCATCCACAGGACCTTTTTGGGGGGAGGGGGGAGAGCCAGCAACCAAACCTCTCCCCTGCCCTGCGAGTATGCTTCATGGGATTTCAATGGAAACTGGCTCAACCTGGGTGGGGGAACTGCCCCCCTTGCCTCCATCCTGGACGCTCATGCAAATAGTGCAAAAAACAAACAGACACCATGCAGATATCTATTATATTAATTCTCGTAGACGGGCCTCTGTGGGGATGCGTCCCGGCAACCCAGCGGATTGGCTGGGCAAGGGAAGTGGCCGCTTAGGGAGGAAAGGAAAAGAAGGAAAGCGGGCAAGCGGAGAGGAGAACTGAACGGACTGGGGTGGGGGAGGGGGGAAGCTGTGGGGAGAGAAAGCGGTGGAGCCTGGCTGGGCAGAGACACAGAAACGGCTGGCTGCTTCGGAAGACGCTCACTAGAGGGAGGACCATGCAGGAAGGAGCTGGCTAAACGCTTGGCTGCCCAAGGAGGTGGCGGCAATGGCCAGCGGGGAAAACACAAGCAGCCTAGAAAGCGGCGGGGTGGGGCAGAAGCACGAATGAGAGAGAAAAAGTGAGAGAGAAAGAGGGAAAATGGAGGGGGGAGCAAGCTGGGGCAGAAGGCTGGGGGGGGGGAGAGCGGACCGGGGCTGAAGGCTGGTGTGGGGGGAGCGTGGACTGGGGCTGAAGGCTGGTGGTGGGGGGAGAGCGGACCGGGGCTGAAGGCAGGGGGGAGAGCAGACCGGGACAGAAGTCGGGGGGAGTGTACTGCAGAGGCAAGCGGTGGGCCGCAGAGCTGGTACTTGGCCCAGCGGCAGGCCTGCCAGGTGGCGGGCCCGGCCCGCCCGCGGAGACCAGGCAGCAGTAGGCCCGGCTTGCCCGTGGAAGCCAGGCGGCGGGCCACGGAGGCCAGCTTGCCCATGGAGGCAAGGCGCCCGTGGGAGGCCAGGGCGGGAGGAAACCAGGCGGCGAAACTTCCCTGTTCACCGCCTGGGAGGAGGAGCAGCAGCAGCGGGGCCCTTTGTGGCCACCCACCACCCGGTAAGGCCTGTGGCAGCAGAGGTAAAAAACTCAGTGCAGGAAGGCGCGTGGGGGAGAGACAGAGCGAGCCAGAGAGCTGTGGGAGGACCAACCAAACAAATTCTCCCAAATAACCCCAAAAAGGAAGGGGTTAGCAACCCATGGGTTAGCAACCCATGGGGTGGTTGGCACCCTCTTTGCACTAGACCACCACTCACTCTGGGCCACCCCAGCACCCCACAAGTGGCTTTAAGGTTTTTCTCCATAGGGAAGAATGGAGGTTTCAGCAGCCCCATAACTACACTTGGGGGGTGCTGGGGTGGCCCAGAGCGAGGGTGCCAACCACCTCCATGGGTTGCTAACCCATGGGGTACTGGGTTTTGTTGTTTCTGAAGTGTTCTGAGTGTAGATTCTTTGGTAGCATATAAGATTTTCAATGACAAACCATGAATCCACTCTCATCTGCTAACCTTAAAGACACATAAACTTCAAAAATCACTTAAAAATCAGCCCTTTGCTCAATTCCTTTCAAATAATTCTGATAGCTACCTGGGCCCCCTTGGGTACTACCACCCACCACAATCCACTCAAGGACACCCCTCCCCCCCCCCCCCCGACGTGAAGCTATACATTTGCTGACACCTCCATGCTTCTTTATGGAGAAAAACCTTAAAGTCGCGTAAACTTCAAAAATCACTTAAAAACCAGCCTTTTGCCCAATTCCTTTCAAATAATTCTGATAGCTTCCTTGCCCACCTTGGGAACTACAACCCACCACACTCCACTCTAGGACACCCCTTTCTCCCCGATATGAAGCTATACATTTGTTGCAATCCTCATTATTCTCTATGAGGAATTCCAAAATAATTTTAAAATTCACCAATAATCAGAGGAGTGTCTGCCTTGGAACTTTGTGGATAGTAGGCACCCCTGGTTGTCTACCACCCACCCCAATTTTGTGCCCCTAGGTGCTCCACAATAGGAGATATGGGCTGATTCGGGCCCCATTATACCCTATGAGAAAAATAATTAAAAATATTTCAAAAATTCATAAAAAATCATACGAGTGTCCAATTGCTTTGGGGTTTGGGTGGCAGGTACCCCTGGGTGCCAGCTACCATCCTACCAATTTTTGGATGTCCGAAGTGGTTCGAACTGGTTGAAACAGTTCAAATTCGAACCAAACCAGGGGGAGGTTCGAGCAAAACCAAAACCGAACCACCCCCTCCTGGTTCTAACCTGGTTCGAATTTGAACCGAACCGGGCAAACTGGTTTTGTGCACATCCCTAAATATGACATCCTCGCCCCATTGTCTGGTGAGGCCATCTGTCCTTACCCCCCGCTCCCCAGGACGGAGTGGTGAGGGGACACGAGGACATAGGGATGGGAGGCAGCCGGGGAGAAGCGGAGGAAAGACAGCCAATGGGCAGGGACTGCTCCAGTCCCAGTGGAGATGAGGCAGGGCCTTGAAAGAGCTGAAGGGGGAGCACATGAGGATAATGTCAACAGCATGCCTCCAGAAGGGAGGGGGTCTGAGCAGAAGAAGGGAGAAGGAGGAGAGACATTGGCAGCAGCTGTAAGGGGTAGACAATTACAGGGAATAAAGAGGGGTGTTGGCCATGTGTAGCCTGTGAGGAGGCATATAAGGAGCCAGCAGGGGATGAGAGGCTGGCTGGTCGCGAGTGACCGGGGCCCCTGGAGAGGGGCACACACAAGGAGCAAGTAGCCTGGGATGGAGGAAGCACAGGGTGATGCTCAACCCCCTCCCTGTCCCTGCTCTGAAGCTGGCCCCAGTAAGCCCAGCCAGGCTTGGTAAAGGAGACAGGGACGTGTAGTTGGACACCCATATATGAAGTGGCAGAAACCACTTGTTGGGAAAGGTCTAATAAATCAATCTAGAGCCACAGCCACACACTGGCCCCTTCATATATGGGTGTCCAACTGATACAACTCTGCCCAGTGTAAAGCAACTGAACTGCCCACATTGTGTGCTCAGTCACTCTGCTGGCACAAGCGTCTACCACAGTCAGGGTCGTAGCTAGGGAAGGGGGCGCTGTGTTCACCCTATCCCCAGCAGCCCCTCAGAGTGAGAGCAATAATGAAGAAAATAGGGAAGCGAAGAGCTGGGGCCCTTCCGGAGCTGGGGGCTCTGGGTTCTTTGAACCCTTCCGCTCAATTACAGATAAACCACTGACCACAATAATCCCATCTTATTCAGGCTGCAAATTCCAATGAGATGTGCAGTGCAGACACATCATACAACTGCAGTTTCCGCCATGTCAATGTACATCAGGAAATTGTCAACACTGTATGATGTGACTGCTAGATGGAGCAGAGCCACAATCAAGCCTAGTATCATGCAGTCTCATGGGGTTTTCCTAACATATCTCCTGAAAAACCTTTAAAGTCCAATTACCACTTGTAAAGGCTCAAATGCTCCCCACTTTCGTCTCCCAATTAGGAGTGTGCATGGTTCGGTCTGGCACAATTCAAAAGACCGCCGGACCAGTCCGGAGGTCCGGATGGGCGGGGGTGTAGTACTCCCCCCCCCCGCCGCTCTTCCCCCTCTGGTGCTGTGTCATTTGAATTCTTGGGGCGGCAGAGTTCCTCTGCTGCCCCTGCCCCCGTTGTTGTTTGTAAAGCCTTCAAAGAGACGAGCGCTAGCGCGCGCTCGTCTCTGACGCTGCCGCCCGCGCGCCGTGATGTATGCGGCACGCGCGGCAGCATCAGAGACGAGCGCATGCAGGGCGCATGTGCGCCGCTAGCGCTCATCTCTTTGAAGGCTTTACAAACAACGACGTCATTTGATTTTTCAAATGACACAGCGCCGGAGGGGGAAGAGCGGCGGGGGGGGGGGAAGTACTACCACCCCCCCTGCTTAAAGCAACAGTCCCCCGCCCATCCGGACCGCACCAGACTGCACCGGACTGCACCAGACCATGCACACCCTACTCCCAATCTCAAGCATCTATCTAGGGGATCTTGCTATCATCTCTGGCTTTCAACTTATTTTCTCATGGTACTTCATGTACCCAACAGAAGCAAGCGGTTGCCAAATAAGCCAGTTAGGCTCCAAAATGATACAACCCTCTTTGAGAATAATATAGTGTTAAGAGCAGGATGACACTGTGTATTTCCCTTTCTCATATTTGTGTTTCCCCTGAGAGACTATACTCTGAACAGCCAACAGAGAGAACAATTCATTTCCACATCAGGCGTGGCAGTAACTGTCCTAGTAACTGTTTAGAAATCGGCATGACAAATATTGTACAATTCAGTCCCAAAACAAGTGTTAAGCCATTAGTTAAAAGGGTTAAGTGGGGGTGGAGGGGTGTTATCAAAGTATCAGCAGTATCAATCAAATGCTTAAAAACCAGGTGGTATCCAAGAGGTACCTTCTAATCGTCAGGAGGTAAGATTTCTACACTTTAATATCTCCTCCATTTTTTGTTTCTTTGTATCAACTTCTGTTGCTCCTTCCTCAATTTTTCTTAATTAAAAAAGTATTTGCAAAAAGGAAGTTTAAAGCCACATTAAAAAACCATGTAATAAAAGCTTGGATATTGGTCTGAACAGCGCAACTGGATGAAAGTGAAGAATTTTATGCACAGAATTCTAAACCTATTTATGCACAGACTTCTAAACCTTTCTGAGAATGGTTTCCTAGGAAGTGAATCCCATTCTTATCCATTTTACTAATTCACCATTGGGTTTCCAATAACAACTTCTATGCAAGTAAGAAAGAGGCAGGTACAACCCAAACATGTGCTCAAGTTTCAAGAACAAATGGGCGTGGCTTCAAAACATTCTCTGCCCCACCTAAGATCATTCTGACATGATCTGGATTTAGTTCCTCTTCTATGCCCAAGTCTAGCTATCCCTCATTGTACAGATCTTCAATAAAGAATTAAAACCCACGAAGCATTCAAAAAGCTACAGACTGTGCATCTTTAAAAAGGAAGAAGTTAACTACTCAGTAATTTGCTTGAGGTCACAAAGAAGTCTGTGGTGGAAAAGGGAGCTGAGCTGAGGTTTATTATGACCAAGGAGAACATTAAATTCTGGATTTCTCAACCACATAGCAAACCATGTTCTACCAATATAAAAAAAACCCAGCAGTTTCAAGAAACTTTTGCAAGCCTACACAAAAACTTTTGTAACTTGCAGAACTTCAACAAATCTCACCCACAAAAAACACTTTTTAAAAAAAGGATCACACATATTTTCTAAGTCATCTTACTTAGACCACCATGAAGCTAAATTCAGAACACTGGGACAGTGAGCAACACACTTTGGTTCACGTCTTGATGTCAGGTACACATGTTTTGCCTGCACAAGGGTTGTGGTTTCCACCAAACCCCTCTTCCCTCTGTTTTGTCTGTATGGGAAGAGAGAGATTATTGGTACATCTCCAATTTAAAGTGGGGAAGTAACCTGCCTAGTGAGCAAGAGGTTGCCAGTTCCAATCCCTGCTGGTATGTTTCCAAGACTATGGGAAACACCTATATTGGGCAGGAGCGATATAGGAAGATGCCATACTGCACAGGAGATAATGATAAAACCCCTCCTGTATTCTGCCAAAGAAAACTACATGGCTCTGTGGTCACCAGGAGCAGACACTGACTCGATGGCACAACTTGAGAGAGAGAGAGAGAGACACTAGTACAACACAAATTATTTTTATTGCCTAGCACTGTAAAGTTTTGTTTCAGAACTGAGGTTTATACAGAAACACATACAGTAGCTCCTAAAAAATTTGAGATTGACTATGTACCATGAAGCATCCTGGGGCTATAACTGTACATGAAATAGGAGTCTTCAAATCAGACTGCTCACTGCCCACCCACCCTCCACCACAGTGGACTGTGGTGTCAAAAGTGTTACAATGGTGGCCACAATCCAGATCACATTTTATGTCTCTGCACAAGCAACAATGATGGATGTCACGTCCCAAAATGCTGCATTCCAAGTTGCTTTTGAAACACCTTTGGGGAAAGATGCAACACAGGGATGTTCACAAAGCATTTTGTAGACATCCTGGGGTGGGGGAGAATTGGCATTTTAAAAGGCAGAAGGCAGGTCTTACCTAACACCCCGTTGCCCTGTGCTGTACCAGAGTGGCACTGTTTGCATTAAACAGCAAGGCTCTGTTTGCCTGGCTACATTTGCTTAGGAACAGGAAGCTCCCTGTTTCCAGGAGCCTTCGGGCAGCGTCAGAAAGGAAATGGCACCTGAGCATGTGCAGATGTCATTTTGAGTGCTCAGCAAGAGGGACCACTCAAGATGCCATCCGTACATGCTCAGACACCATTTCCTGCCTGACTCCATCCAAAGGCTGCTGGGGATAGGGAACTTCCTATTCCTAAGCAAATGCAGCCAGGCAAACAAAGGGCCCAGCTGCTTAATGCAAATGGCATGGCAGGGGGCAGAAGAGGAGCAAGGAGGGACAAGACCTGCCTGCCTCCTTTTAAAGTACCTGCTCAACCTCAGCCTAAACAATTCGGCTGGGGCAGCTCAAAGCGTTTCAGCACCTGCAGACAGAGGTGCTGAAATGCTTCAAGCACATCCCTGGTGCAAAGTGCTGTGCTGAAAAATAAAGAAAAAGTGTTTCATCCTACTAAAAGCAATGCAGTACGGACTCCACTGACAGCAAAACTGACTGAAGAACGTCTTCTGTACGCACCATAACAACATGAATGAGAACCAAACAACATGGATGCATTTTCATAGCATCTGTCTAGCAAGAGTGAATCACATTCATTCAAACTGCCCAGAATTAAAGACTAATGGAACTTCTAGCTCTATTCAAATAAGTTTAAAATGTAACAGCCATTCAGTTCTTTGTGCATCTGCAAGTTGTCAGAATGGAGCTCTCTTCTGTTCTATAAGCACAAAAAAGTACGAATAACCAACCGATACCAATACATCTTCTAATGCTAACGTCACAGCATCAGAGGGGAACGGGGAAGGCTTACACCTTGTGCACAGTACTGTACAGTCTCTAGCCACTCACCCAGTGGCCACTGACAACCTGGAATGTATGTTAGGCAACTGTTGTTGGGGAAAGTCTAATTTATTTCACCATCTTCTCTGGGCAGCGGCAGTTTCCACAACATTTGGAAGTGCTGAGAACATTCCCAGTGCATGGCTCCTGCCAGTTACCATCTTTCCCCTCTAGAATGAGGCAGGAAATGACCTACTGCGATAATACTGTCACCACCAGTGGTGGTGGTGTAACCCCTCAAAACAGGAGTGTACAATTCTTTTCCAGGCAGGTTACTATGGGCAGCTTAATTACAAGGCTGCTCTAGAGGAAAATAGTCAGCAATCATATATAAACAAATCCAAATAAAAGCCATGGAAACTTAGATTAGCTTCTCAGTCAGGATTCCTCTCTCAGGGTTCTTCTTTCAGCCGAAAAGGAACAGCACAAGAGCAAACTATAAGTGCACTGCAATTGCAAGCATTCTCACAACTCAACTCTCATTAGTAAAATTAAAGGAAAAGATTGTGTGACACAGGATATTATTTGAGTTACATCTATATAGACAGAACCAAGTTGTTACTAATTTATATAATGCTTTAGAGTTTTCTCCAAAGTACTTCATACACAATCTCAGTATTCTAAAATGGCTGTCAGACAATCATTGTGTTCGAGAGTCTCCCATCTAGTTGGCAAAGAAGGAAACCCGATGAATTCATTCAGATTGCTTTCCCTCTAATCCAGAATTGTCTAAACATGGATAAATATCAATTAGTGATACACACCTGCCAGACCTATGTAAGCCAGCTTTGGATTTTAGGGTCAGTAAAGCAACACTTTGCAACACAGTATTTAAAGGCACTTCAGACTATGTATTTTAAAGACACCTCAGAAAATAGCAAGCACCCCAAGTACAAAACTAGGAGACACCACCAGTGATTTTAGAGTTACAGAAGTATATACACACAAGCTATCAGTTTTCTTGTACTATAAAATCACTGCTAATGCTATCATGAATAAAGTACTAACCTTCTGAACCAAACAAAAATATGTGCATTTCTGTTCAAATTCAGGTGCTTCTATTGGGTTACAAATAATGTTTCCAATGCCACACTGACACATGTGTGTCCTTTCTGTACATGAGGTTTTCAGACTAGCTTTACATCATCTTTTCACTTTTGGTACAAAGTTAAATGGCCCTCTGTCATTTGGTTGGCCTGCAGCCAGTGCTTATGAATGCTCATGGAACATCTGTTGTCTTGTTGAATCCAGAGTTACCCAGGGCCAAGATCAACTACAGGGCCCAGTCTTCTTTCCACTAAAATTTCTGAGTAAACTGTTCAATACTTTGATTCATACTCACTGTTCAATACTTTGATTCATAATGACCAAGTATTCAATTTGCAGCAAGGTTGCATTTAGATAGCATGCGGTTCTCCACTGTGATCCATTCAAGAAAGTACAAGCAAATATTTTAGTATAGTTAGACAAATGCTGGTTTATATGATGAACTATGTCCATGGAAACTCTGAGCCTAGACTTTTGTTGGAACATCCAAAGAAATATCAGTATTTTCGACTTCAGTGTTGTATTCATCCACACAATCCTAGCCTATTTGCATTTGAGTCAGACATCTGGCAAATTAGTCACAGAATCCAGTTTCAGTTTGCTAAAGACAACAGCAGTAACTGTTTGTGTACTATAAACTGACATATCCTTCCTGCAGAAAAGGCAATGGGGTTATGGAAATTACTCACAAGTGAGAGACCTGAACATATCCAAAAGGCTCAACATTCTGCTCCAAAGAAAAAAGTCCCTTGCAAGTGAGCAGCAGAATTAAGCTACCCAACACAACATGTTCCACTCCTGTTTTAGGAAGATGGGATTCTTCAGATTGTCTTGCAAGAGGGGCATGTGGCTGAAAGAGCCACTGCTTCTAATTTCACATCAACTGTTAACACAATATAGGGTTCAACTAACTGGCAGTAGTCCCTCTAATTTTTTTCATCTCTGTGCAGAATGAGTTTTGTTCTGGGTGGGAGTATCAAGGCACTGTGTGCGCAACTGCATTCAGAGTGGGGCCTTCCTCATTCAACCTGATTGGGATCTAAAATTAACTGAGCGGACATCAGAAAACTTGTGAGCGTGTGCATGTACGCATGCAGGGAACAGTGCTCACTGGTAATGTATTCTAAATCCAGCAAGATACAAAGATGTTACAAGCTTTTAACACAGCACATGTGTTCTAATACACGATTATTAGTAACAGCCTTGTTTAGGAAACACCAAGTAATCTAATTTTTGCAGCACTTGCTTCAGTTTTGCAAGGGACCCACCAGGGCCCCCAAAATTATGATCACTATTTGGGATAAAAACTAAGCCTTTTTCAAGGATTGTGTCACGACTATGCACCAAAAGTTACTAGTCTCACTTATGGCCTACATGAAGAAACAATTTGCTAATGTTTCCCTGTCCAGTTTGTCTGGGGATCATTCTTGTCATAGGCAACCAGCCATGGAGCTATTTACAAGCTTATAGTAAATACCAGTCAAGGGAACTGTTTCACTTCTTCTAAGCAAATGTGGAAAACTTCTGATGCCCAAAATGGAATGGGATCCGATTTCACATCTTTGACTTGGATAAGGCATAGTGGGATGAGATTTGAAGGCATAAAGGATTATGTGAGCAATGAACAGACACACAGGAAGCTATAAATAACTGTTTATAGAGAAATGTTAGGTAACTAAGTAGTCAAGCACGCTCCCCCTCCCCCCACATAGGTCAAGTGTCACAAAAACATGTAAAATTATGGGGCAAGGACATTTGAACCAGTACACCTATTTGTGTAACACAGAATACTTGCAGGTACTGGTACTCAGAGTATGGAAGAGGCACTCTAGAAGTGAATCTGAACCACACTAATTAGAAATTTGGATAACATGCTGTCAGGAGTACAAGTCCGAACTTCTCAGCTGTGCCTTACCTCTGAAAATCCCTCCAATTTCCCTTGCTACTACACATTTTTGTTAATGCCACATCATGGGGGATGAAGGGCTCTCTAAAGGCCTTAGGATAAAGATATGTGCACTGTTAAAAAGGAGAGCATACAATTGTAGCTTTATGAATTTGAAACCTTCTTGGGTTGACTACTCTTCAACATTAAACAAGTGCATGTGATCCATCAAGCATTCAATGGACTCTCTTGATTAAAAGTTTCCTCAAACCTTCAGCATGTTCGCATCAGTTTCAAGACCCTCAGTTACTGTTGTGCTTGGAGATGAAATCTGCCATCACATTGCAAGGTGTATGTTATGGAATTTAAGAAAGCAAACTAATTTTTTGTGTGATTTACCTATCAGTTCCCATAACATACACCTTGCAATGTGATGGTAGATTTCATCTCCAAGCACGACAGTAACTTAGTCATACAAATCACAGCTGACCACAGGAGATATTGCTCTCCTCCAGTGAGAACGTCACTAAGTCATTAACTACTGGTCATGCTACTTCCGCTTATGCAATCCTATTTCCTCTTTTAGCATTTCCTGTGTGCTGCACCAGATGTTTCAAAAAAGCCAAACCATACCAGAACTGAATCTCAGCCTTCAGAAGTAGATTCTAACTGAATTGGTACACAGAGGAGCAGGCTGTCCCACTCACTCTGCCCTCTCACACACTTCTTAAAACCTCCCCACAAACTAGTTGAGAAGCAGGGTCAGTGGCTTTTAAAACCTCACTGCCCAATGCCCATCAGCGTAAATAGCCACTCTCCCCACTTCTCAACTGGCATGCAGGGAGGTTTCAAGAGGCATGCCAGAGTGCGGAACCAAACCTCATATTATGGGTTAGGTAAAGCACTCCAATATTGCAGTTTCACTGTTTGCTGAACTTTCCAGGAACATAACCCCCGCACTATTGGAGAACCACCTGTACACGATATAAAACCCCACCATTCGTCCACATGACCCCTGAATGATCCCATCACATCCCATGGTTTTCAGTGCTACCTATACGCTGACAACACAAAGCTTTACCTTTCTACCCTAAAACTTTCTCTTTTCATCCAACCAACCAACCCCACATTTCCAAGAATCTCTGATATTTTCAATTGGATATTTCATTGCCATCTGAAGCAGGATATGTCTAGGACCAAAATTCTTCTCATTCCTCCCTCCTTTCCTCACTCTCCTTATTTGCTCATAATAGGGCTTGGCACCAAGGAAGTTATCAGAATCAGTTCTGATCTGATACTGGTACTTATTCTATTGTGTCGATGACTAGGGATGTGCATGAAACGGTCCGGAGGCCATGTTAGAGGCCTGGTTCGGAATTGGGCCGGGCCGGCAGGCCGGCACTGGGGGGTTTCTAGCTTTAAGGGTGGGGATTAGTACTTACCCTCCTGCCACTCTTCCCCCTCTGGCACTCGACTTTTAAGCAAACTTTTAGGGGTGGCAGCGTTCCTCCCTGTCGCCCCTGGCCCTGTTGTTGCCCGGAAAAAGAGGAGGTTGCCGGCAAGCATGCGCCTGTCGCTGCCGTGCGCGCCGCATACGTCACACGTTGCGTGCACACACAACGTGTGATGTGTGCGGTGCACGCACGTGGCGGCGAGGGGCGTGCACGGCCCGCAACGGGCGCATGCGTGCCAGCAACTTCCTGTTTTTCTGGGCAACAATGGAGCCAGGGGCAGCAGGGAGGAACGCTGCCGCCCCTAAAACTCTGCTTAAAAGTCAAGCGCCGGAGGGGGAAGAGCGGCGGGAGGGGTAAGTACTACAAAGGAGGAAAGTAAGAAGTAGGATCTCCCAGGGATCTGTACTGGGAACAGTGCTCTTTAACTTGTTCACAAGTGATCTAGAAGTTTGGGTAAGCAGCAAAGTGGACAAATTTGCAGATGACACAAAACTATTTAGGGTAGTGAAATCCAAAATAGATTTCATGATTTTTCATGTCTGTTGCATTTGAATTGCACTTTTCCATCAAGGAATTCAGCTACTACTACTATTACTACTACTACTCAGTAATGTACATAGGATTCTGAGATAGTCTTCATACATTAGTCTTCAACATTCTACCCAGAATGTTGGGGGGCAATATGCTAAATCATTGTAAACCGCTTAGAGAGCTTCCAGCTATAGAGCGGTATATAAATGTAAGTGCTATTGCTATTGCTATTCATTAGGCTCAGACCTGCTTGGCATATGGATACTTCTGATTAGGAAATATTCACAGAAGATGTTTTCCTTCTCTGCTCCAACACACTCCTGCAGACCTTAGTAAAAGAATTTTCCACTCTCTTCCCTTCTCCCAATTCAAAACAAAAGTCAGGTGCAAATGACCTAATTGTTTTGCCTAGGGAGGGCACAAGTGAAGGCCTCGAAGAATGCATAACAAAAAGTGCTGCTCTCAGCAAAAATAGGGAGTCTTATATAAAGAACATACAAGATTGCTCCTCTTGCTTCTGACTTATTTTAGTCTTTAGAAAGCAAACATTCATGAAATATGCCTGAAAAGTGGATGTAATACACTTTGGAACATTAGTAAAATTAAACTACACAACCAGTTTATTTATTATAATTATTATTTATTCGATTTCTATACTGCCCTTCCAAATATGGCTCAGGGCAGTTTACACAGAGAAATAATACATAAATAAGATCGCTCCCTGTCCCCAAAGGGCTCACAATCTAAAAAGAAACACAAGATAGATACCAGCAACAGTCACTGGAAGTACTGTGCTGGGGGTGAATAGGGCTAGTTACTCTGCCCCTGCTAAATAAAGAGAATCACCATGTTAAAAGGTGCCTCCTTGCCAAGTTACTAGTAAAGTTAGGAAAAAGGAACAACTTAAAGATGCATGGATTTTCCAATGCATATTTGTAGAGGCAAGGAAGGGATGGAAGAAATCAAGGAGATACTACTTTCAAATAAATATGGTATAGCCTGGATTAGATGCGCCTTTCATCTACAGGAAGGGAATAGAAAAGGGGCATTACAGCAAGGCTTACAGCTACATTTGCTGTTTTACCAAAAATATGATAATCTCCCAAGAAATCTTAATTTAGGAAAAAGAAATCATTACCTTCATCAGGTTTCTCGAGACAATATTTTGCAACTATATCAGTTTGTACTCACACAGAGCTTGTGTCCAAAAACAGAGTGCCAATGACTGACAAGTTGAATTGCTTGCTACTGAGTTAACAATTGCACCAAAGTCTGCATCAACACTACACTAATGTTTGGCTTCAGAGAAATTACAGAAGTAAACCAGCCAGCCACTCAAAGTTAGTTAGCAGACTGTCACTCTTATGAATACGACAAATATTTATATACCACTTTTCAACAAAAGTTCCCAAAGCGAAACTTATTTCACAGTACTCAATTAGTCAATGAATCTGCCTCCCCACAGGGGAGCAGGAAAAAATAGGGAGGGAAGCCACAAAGTAGAGGAAGGAGGAGGGGAGAGATGTTTGGCCCCCTCTCTGACAGAAAGGAAGGGACCCCTCCCAAGTAAGCCTCACTTGAGTGGAAAGGAAGGTGGTATGAGGGAGGCAGGCAATGAAACCAAGAATCCCCTGGTGCTGATGGCAGTCTACGTATTCAAGTTACATTATACTGTCATATGCTGCCCACATCAAGAAGGGAGGATTCAGTGTTTCCTAGTCCTACAGGAATCAGGGTCCCCACTCCTTTAGTTAGGCCAAATACTTCTTACCTTGCCATTAAAAAACTGTCTTTTTAAAAAGCTCCCTTAGAACTGGCTCTCCCCACTGCTCTTTTATAGTGGGAAGTCATGTTTTTATTCGCTCTAGTTCCAACTGGGGCTCCAGGGTCAAAATTCTCCAAGAGACCCTTTCTTCTTCCAAGGATTCAGTGGCATACAAGAGTATTCTCCCCAATTCTGCCCTCACAACCACCCTGTGAGGTCAAGGCAAGGAGCGTAGCTTCATGGCAGTGCAAACCATGCTGCACCGAATGACTTCCCCACCTTACCTGGAGATTGCAAAGAGTGAGCCTGGGACTTTCTGTATTCTCTATTATTAAGCTACAGCCCCTCCCCTTGATCCTGGGCCAATCACCCTCTCCTAGTCTAACTTACCTCCCAAGGTTGTTATAAGGAGAAGAAAGAACTTTATGCATGACTCTGAACTCCACAGAAGGAGGATGCGATATAAGTGTAGTTTAAAAATAAATAAATTATTGAGCACAAAAATTGGCCAGCCCTGGCTAGACTAAGAAAATTCAGACTTATTCCACTTGCTGACACACAAGGACAGTACCTTTCCTTATCCAATGCAGCTCCTTGGAAGTGCTCGGCCTACCACTTGTCCTTTGGACCCATGCCCAACATGGCTTATAACATCTAGCAGGGAGGTTAGAGATGGCCTAGTTGACATCATGATGCCTCCATGATTGAAGGAGGCAATTGTGAGACCTTTACTTAAGAAGCCTGCCCTGGAGCCCTTGGTGATGGATAATTATAGGCCAGTCTCCAACCTCCTTTGGGTGGGCAACGTAATTGAGCGGGTGGCGGCTGATCAGGTATTTTGGGGTGATACTGACTGCACCACTGAGAAACCTTAAAGGCCAAGTTGAAGACAGATCATCCTGGAGATAATCTATCTATGTGGTTGCTAAGAGTCGACATCGACTTGACGGCACTTAATCAATTAATCACTGATTATCTAGATCATTTCAAACTGCCTTTAGACTGGGCCATGGGGTTGACACTGTCTTGGTCAGCCTGATGGATGATCTCTACCAAAGAGCAGATGGAGGAAGTGTGACTCTGTTGGTTCTTTTGGATCTCTCTGCAGCTTTCGATACCATCGACCATGGTATCCTTCTGGATTGTTTGGGGGGTTTGGGAACAGCTAATACGGATTTGCAGTGGCTCCATTCCTATCTCTCTGGTAGATTCCAGATGGTGTTGCTCGGAGATAGCTGCTCTCTCAAACGGGAACTACTGCATGGTGTCCCTCAGGGCTCCATCCTATCTCCGATGCTTTTTAACATCTACATGAAACCACTGGGTGAGATCATCAGGAGGTTTGGAGCAGGGTGTTATCAATATACCAATGATACCCAAATCAATTTCTCTATGACATAATCATCATCAGGAAATGGCATAACCCGCCTAAATGCCTGCCTACAGGCAGTAATGGACTGGATTCCCCCAACCCATGGTAAGGAGTCATATTTTGAGGGATGTGATAGATCCTTCTGTTCTGGATAGGGTTGCACTCCCTCTAAAGGATCAGGTGCATAGCTTGGGAATGTTTCCTGACCCAGGCCTCACTCTGGTTTCTCAGGCTGAGGTTAAGGCCAGGTGAGCCTGCTATCAACTTTGGTTGATAGACAGCTGCATCTGTTCCTTAATGATAATGATCTCAGAACTGTGGTGCACTCTCTGGTAACTTCTAGGCTTGACTACAACAATGTGTTCTTCTTGGTGCTGCCTTTGTATGTAGTTTAGAAACTTCAGTTGGCCCCAAATGCAGCAGCTAGATTGGTCTCTGGGGTCTCTCGGAGGGACCATATTATGCTTGTCTTAAAACAATTGCATTGGCTGCCAATAGGTTTCTGGGCAAAACACAAAGTGCTGATAATTGCTTTGAAGCCCTAAACAGCTTAGGACTGGGTTACCTGGGAAACTACCTTCTTCTGCATGATCCCCAATGCACATTAAGGTCATCAAGAGAAGTCTATCTCCAGACTCCACCAGCTTGTCTGGTGGTGACTTGGGATCATGTCTTCTCTGTAGCTGCTCCTGGGCTATAGAATGCGCTCCCTCTAGACATTGGTAGTTTAACATCTTTACCAGCTTTTAAAAGAGCACTTAAGACACATTTTTTAAGTTAGGCTTTTAGTAATCTTTGAATGTTTTAAATTGTTTTAACAATTTGTTTTGTTTTTGTTCTGTGAACCTCCTAGAACCTTTGGAGTCAGGTGGTATATAAATAAAATAAATAATTATCCTTTATGTTTTTCTTTTCTTATGTTTAAGTTACTCAATTAAACACGTTTTTACTGTATTGTTATTTTTGTGATATACCGTATTTTACGGACTATAAGACGCTACAGAATATAAGACGCACCTTAATTTTAATCCAGTTTTTCAGAGTTTTAACATATTAAACTGTTAAAACATATAAGACGCTCCTGAATTTTGGCGGATATTTTTCAAGGAAAAAAGTGAGTCTTATAGTCCATAAAATACGGTATATGTCAAATGAACATTATAAGGAAATTCATGGAGAATCTGAGAAGAGATTCAGATCTGGTTGATTATTAATGCTATAAGGTTGCATGGCCCACAAGGACATATTCCTCATCATGAAAAGGGCTTTGGCAGGGAAGGGAGAACAGTTAAAATCACTGTTTTCATTTTATAAGAGAGTTTTTGTTATTGATTTATATGTGGAGTCCTGAGCCATTTTTGGAAGGGCGGTATAGAAATCAAATAAATAAATATTGTAAGTGAGATTATTTTTAACTGTGTTATTTATTGTTTTAAATATTAACTTTAGGGATATGCAGTGGTGTATATGAGGAAACAACATAAAAATCTGGAACGGGACTCTAATTCTTCACTATCATCAGCAGAAATAAAAACAACTTAAAAATTAACTCCCAGCAAATGAAGAGAGAGAGAGACTTCAAGCAAAACAGAGACTTATTCTGATGGTACAAGCTCAAGTATACTTTATTATTCAAAACTACTGGGAAGCTGCCAGCATTATTTTCAGTTCTAAGGGTGTCTCAGTACATAAATTGTTCAATTAGTGAAAAGCTACCATTAGTACATGTGGTGCTCATTGAAGTGTGTAGTTTGGCTCTGTGCCATTTCAGTTACCCATAAATGGCCTAAAGCTGCACATCAACCTCCAGCCTCTGTCTGAGTGGTTCAGTCATAACATTGTTAATTTTTAACATCTATGCAAGAGTCCTTAAAAAGGAAGAAAACTGAACAGAGGGGGAAAGCTCTTAAATAGGACGGACTTCTGAATATGAAAGGCCTATTGCATTTAGCAGACTGTTTTTTATCCTTTTCCACCATTGACTGCTTTCTGAAAACATGACAACATTGTCTCTGTATGGCATGCATTTCCTGCTTGAGCTGGAAAAGAAGACTGAAGAAACTTCTTCATGTTCTAATGAAAACCAACTTCCATGAGATCAGAGAGAAGAGTATTGCAAGAACAGTTGAAATACAGAAATTTCAGATAGGCCAACTGAACGTCTCTGAAATGAGGAAGAGGGGGGAGAGCCCAGAAAGAAGCTACAATCCACTCTATCAGAGCTTAAAAAAATTATTGGTGCCAACATTTGTGATCCAATATTATATAGTGGACAGAACTGTTTGACTTTGACTTGTATACCTTCTGAAATGTGCTACAACTCAGGAAAACCTCCATTACATGGAAAAGGAGCTCCAGAGATGTATGGCAGCCAATTAATACATCTGTGCATTGCTAATAATATACATATGGCTCATGCCACATAAGAGCTGTATGGGTTAAATCTGCAATTTGAAGTGTCCCAAGAAAGCTGCAGGATATTAAGTAACACTTTGAGGTAATATTGTAGTAAGAATAAGGAATTCTGCTGCTACCTGCCTGCTTCTGCTTCCCTTGTGAGGCTGCAGCCTGCTGCCTCTGGGTAACATCTGTGGGAAGTTTGTGCAGGACTGGGGCTGGGGTGGGTGACTCAGCAGTTCCTGGGGTCATCCGCTCAGCTCTGGGCCTTTATAGGAATGCTGCCTGTGGCAGCGTAAGTGGGATAACGAAGGTGAGGGCCAGGTTGTTTGGCTCAGGATCCCTCAAGGTGTGTGAAGGTGGGTGGCTATTTTAATTCAGCTTCTGTTTGTAATCCTGGGTGAGTTGAGTTTTAATGTGTCTGAGTCTGTATGGAGATGGGGAGCCGGGGGTGCATCCACCAATTATGGGGCAGCTATTCCGGTGGTGGGGGGGGACAAAAGAAGTAACAATGACAGGTCAGCAGGCCATTTCAGGAGAAGGGAAATGAGAAACTTAATTGCTGTTTCACATTCTGGCTGTCCTGCAAGCTCTTTGACCTTGGAAAGCAATGCCAACCACCCACAGAGCCTCATCTTGCTCCTTTGTAATGCCAGGCTGGTCCAGAATAAACCTGAAATCACCCATGAATTGATTCTGGATGAAGGGGCCGATCTGGTATGTATTACAGAGACTTGGTTGGGGGAGGCTGGTAGCCTGGTCTGGTCCCAGCTTCTCCCTCCAGGGTACTCTGCTGAGGAGAAGGGGAGGGAATGTGGGCGGGGAGGTGGAGTGGCTGTGGTCTGTAAGAACATTATCTCCCTTGCCAGGATCCCTGTCGAAGTGTCTGACCATACTGAATGTATGTACCTAAGTTTGGGGACCAGAGATAGACTGGAACTTCTGTTGGTGTACCGATCTCCCCGCTGCCCAAAGGAATCCCTAACTGAGCTGACAGACTTGGTCACGAGCGTGGCGTTAGTCTCCCAGGCTTGTGGTGCTGGACTAGGACCAGGGAAACCCGAGTTCAAATCCCCATTCAGCCATGAAACTAGCTGAGTGACTCTGGGCCAGTCACTTCTCTCTCAGCCTAACCTACTTCACAGGGTTGTTGTGAAAGAGAAACTCAAGTATGTAGTACACCGCTCTGGGCTCCTTGGAGGAAGAGCGGGATATAAATGTAGTAATAATAATAATGCTCACTTTGGGACCAATTTGTCCAGGGCGGCTCCGGAGTTCATAGTGGCCATGACAATGATGGGCCTATCCCAAGTGATCTTGGGACCAATGCATATTGCTGATCGCACCCTTGATCTGGTCTTTCCGTTGGACTGGGTGTTCCGTGGGTGGGGACTCCTGTGATTTCCCCATTGTCATGGACAGACCACCATCTGGTTAAGTTTGGACTCACAACCATGTCCTATCTCCGCAGAGGCGGGGGCCCCATTAGGATGGTCCACCAGAGAAGGTAACTGTATCCAATAGGGTTCCAAGAAGCATTGTTGTTGGCTCTAAGTGTTGGCTCTGCTGGTGACCCTGTCGACACTTCGGTGGAGAATCTGAATAATCAACTCACCAGGACAGTAGGATGGTCACTTCTAAGTGTCTTCTCCGACCCACTTTGAAGGGGGCTGAAGAGGAGAGGTAGACGACTAGAGCACAAATGGAGAAAGACTCAACTCAAATCCAACAGATTACTACACAGAGCGCATTTGAAGATCTATGCTCAAGCGATGCGTGTGGCAAAGAAGCAATTCTTTTCCTCCTGTGTCACATCTGCAAGTTCATGTTCAGTGGAGTTGTTCAGGGTCATGAAGGGGCTAATGTGCACCCTTCCCCCTTGAATCAGTACTTGGAATAACTTGCTGTTTATGAGTTTTTGGTGGACAAAATCTCTCATATTCAGGCCGACTTGGTTTCAAACTCCACAAATGTTACAGAGTCTGATGCAGAGGTGTCCAGCAGCATCTCTTATGTGACAACCCTGGAGGCTATTGTAGAGGGCTTGGTAGAGATTATAAATGCTTCTCTGAGGGAAGGCAGGATACCTCCTTGTCTTAAGCAGGCAATCATTAGATTGCTTCTGAAGAAGCCTGCCTTGGATCCCTCAGAGTTAAGCAACTACAGGCCTGTCTCCAACCTTCCATGGCTGGGCAAGGTGATTGAGAAAGTGGTGGCCTCCCAGCTCCAGGCGGTCTTGGAGGAAACTGATTATCTAGACCCATTTCAAACTGGTTTCTGGATGGGCTATGGGGTGGACACTGCCTTGGTCAGCCTGATGGATGATCTCCAATTGGGAATTGACAGAGGGAGCATGACTGTTGGTCCTTTTGGATCTCTTGGCAGCTTTCAATATTATCGACCATAATATCCTTCTGGAATGTCTGAGGGGATTGGGGGTGGCAGGCACTGCTTTGCAGTGGTTCTGCTCCTACCTCAAGGTCAGATTCTAGATGGTGTCCTTTGGACACTGTTGTTCCACCAAATCTGAACATTCCTATGGTGTTCCTCAGGGCTCCATATTGTCTCTGATGTTTATTTATTTATTACATTTATAAACCGCCCCATCCGAAGGCTCTGGGTGGTGTACAAGTTTAAAAACACACAACATTTAAAACACAGTGCTCTAAATAATATAAAAATAACTCATAACCATTTAAAACTAATTAAAATACTTTAAAAAACAATTTAAAAACCTTGGAAGGCCAGGCCAAACAAGTAAGTTTTTAGGGCTCTCTTAAAGGCCAACAGTGAGCCTAAACTGCAGATATCTGCCAGGAGTGTATTCCATAGACCAGGAGCAGCTACAGAAAAGGCCCGGTTCCGAGTTGCCACCAAACGTACTGGCGGTAACTGGAGATGGAGCTCTCCAGATGACCTCAACATGCGATGGGGAACATACAGAAGAAGGCACTCTCTAAGGTAGCCATTCAGGGCTTTAGGTACTAATGAGCACTTTGTATTTTGCCCGGAAACATATAGGCAAATGTTTCCTATATTTAGGCAAACATATAGCCAGTACAATTGTTTTAAGACAGGCATAATATGGTTTCTCCAGGTTACCCCAGAGACCAATCTGGCTGCCGTATTTTCAACTAAATGAAGTTTCCGAACTAGATACAAAGGCAGGCCCACGTAGAGCGCATTGCAGTAGCCGAGCCTGGAAGTTACCAGCTGATGCACCACTGTTTTGAGATCGTTCTCTTCAAGGAATGAACGCAGCTGTCGAATCAGTCGAAGCTGATAGAATGCGCTCCTGGATATAGCCTCTACTTGAGATACCAGGGTGAGACCTGGATCCAAGAGCACTCCCAAGCTGAGTACCTGTTCTTTCTGGGGGAGTGTAAACCCATCCAGCACAGGAAGATCTAACTCCTCCCTCAAATTCCTATCCCCCACAATGAGCACCTCTGTCTTGCTTGGCTTCAGCTTCAATTTGTTATCCCTCATCCAGCCCATTACTAACTGTAGGCAGGCATTTAGGGAGTGAATGCCATTTCATGATGATGATGATGATGATGATAAGGAGAAATAGATTTGGGTGTCATCAGCATACTGATAACACCCAGCACCAAACCGCCTGATGACCTCACCCAGTGGTTTCATGTAAATGTTGCCTCCTATCCCCAATTCCCTCAGGCAATCCAGAAGGATACCATGGTCGATGGTATCAAATGCTGCTGAGAGATTTAAAAAACCCCAACAGTGTCACACTCCCTCTGTTGATTCCCTGGTAAAGGTCATCCATCATGCCGACCAAAGCAGACTCAACCCCATAGCCCACTCTAAAGTGAGTTTGAAATAGATCTAGGTAATCAGTTCCCTCCAAAACTGCCTGGAGCTGGTTAGCCCACTCTCTCAAGCACCTTGCCCAACCATGGGAGATTGGAGACCGGCCTATAACTATCCATCACTGAGAGATCTAGGGAAGGCTTCTTAAGAAGTGGTCTAATCACTGCCTCCTTCAAACAAGGAGCCATCCTACCTTCTCTCAGCAATGAGTTAATGACATTAACTAGACTATCTCCAACAATTTCTCCGCTAGACAGAAGCAGCCAAGTCGGGCAAGGATCCAGAGAACAAGTGGTAGACCGCATTGCCCCAAGCAGCTTGTCCACATCATCAGGCATCACAGATTGAAACTGATACAACCTAATACTGCAAGAGGAATTGCTGGACACCACCTTAATAGACTCTGCAGAAATAGTGCAATCCAAGTCGGTCCGAATACAGATTTTGTCCACAAAGAACCCATTAAAAGCATCACAGCAGAACAAAGTCTCCGTCGGGGGCTGATTTGAAATGGCAGGAGCCTGAATCAATCTCCTCACAACCCAGGACAGCTCTGCTGAATGCAAACCTGTAGACGCAATGCCCACAGACCAGAATTGTTTTTTTGCCTCACGCACCACTTCCACATTAACCTTCAAAAATGGGCTCTATGCTGCATTCTGTCAATTTCGAGCCAGGTTCGCCTCCACTTGCATTCCAGTTGCCTACCTTGCTGCTTCAGACCCCAGAACTCCTCTGTATACCAAGGGGCCACTCTTAAAGCAGGAAGGAAGCTACGTTTAGGAGCAATTGTGTCTACTGCCCTGGTGAGTTCCCTATTCCAGGTTCCCACCAGGGCATCAACAGAATCACTGGCAGGACCAACATTAAAACCCTCCAAGGCTTCTTAGAATCCTACTGGGTCCAGCAGCCGTCTCGGGAGGACCCTCTTAAAAGGTCCTCCACCCCTACAGGGCTGGGTTGTGGCTGTGAAACCAATCTTAACCAGGTATTGGTCCGTCCATGACAATGGGGAAACCACAGGATCCCCCACCCATGGAACACCCGCCTGATATGAACAAAAGACCAAATTGAGTGTGTGAGTGGCAACATGTGTGGGACTTGAAACTAGTTGCGATAGGCCCATAGTTGTCATGGCCACTATGAACTCCTGAGCCGCACCAAACAAGTCATCCTCACAATGGATATTGAAGTTCCCCAGCATTAAAAGTCTGGGTGACTCCAATACCAACTCAGAGAACAGCTCCATCAGCTCAGTTAGGGAGTCAGTTGGGCAGTGGGGTGGATGGCACACCAACAGAATCCCCAATCTATCCCTAGCTGCCAACCTCAGAACGTCACACTCAATGTAAGTCAACTGTTGCACAGAGGCCCTGGTAAGCATGCCTGTTCCACAACAGAGTAGCCTGGTGGAAGAAGCTGGGCCCCAAATGTTGTTTAACATCTACATGAAACCTCTGGGAGAGATCATCAGGAGATTTGGTGCAGGGTGTTATCAATATGCTGACAACACCCACATCTATTTCTCCATGTCAACATCATCAGGCAAAGGTATAACCTGCCTAAACACTAGCCTGGAGATAGTAATGGGCTGGATGTGTGATAACAAACGGAGGCTGAATACAGGTAAGACAGAGGTACTTATTGTGTGGGGTCAGAACTCAGGAAAAGATTCTGATCTGCTGGTTCTGGATGGGGTCATGCTCCCCCAGAAGGAACAGGTATGCAGTCTGGGGGTGCTTCTGGATCCAAACCTCTCCCTGGTGTCCCAGGATGAGGGGGTGTTTTTTTTTTTTTTAATCAGCTTTGCCTGATACTCCAGCTGCATCCATTTCTTGAGATGAACGACCTGCTTTGGTAGATTTAGTTAGTTATTGCCAAACTGAATATTTGGAAATTAACTACTCTAAAACAAAAATAGTCCGATTTAGTTCTAAATTTAAGAATTTTAGATGGGTAATAAAAGGTCAGCAGATAGAACATCAGACCCAATATAAATATCTAGGTGTGACTTTCCATTACAATGGCTCCTTATCTACATATGTTAAGATGACTGCTGATACTGCTAAGCATTCCTCGTCTGCTATTCTGAGATTTTTTCTCACACAGGGAGGTTATCATATACCAGCTTCCATTAAATTATTTGTAGTGCAACCAATCGCTCAAATGCTGTACAGGGCTCAGCAAGGCCAGTTTAAAGATTGTATGCTTCTTTGAAGGATTCAAACGTCATTTTAAAGATCTTTATTTGGTTCATCTAGAAGTACACCCAACTCACTGATTCGTCAGGAAGCAAGTCTAATTAAAATTGAAACAAGGGTCTGGTTGTCAGCTATTAATTATTGGCTAAAAATTCACCTTAATCCATTGGGACTTATATTTAAGTACTTATCGATTGATCCACAGCCCAGATGGACTCTTACCATTTTGGAGAAACTTACCTCCATGGGTTTAAATCCTCCTGCTCTACTAGATTTAGGATTAATTGGTGCAAAGGTGGCAGTACGGAGAAGATTTGAAGATATTGAACTGCAATCTGAAAAGGCTCTTTTGCCTAACTATTATTCACCGTTAAAAACGAGAGAAGGGTTTGCCCCAGCTTCTTGTTTTTACTCTATATCTGTTAATAAGTATACGTGGGCCTTTTTGAGAGCTCGCTTTAATGCGATTCCTTCAACTCTTGTAGAAGGGAGATATCAGCACCTTCCTTTACAAGCACCTTCCTTTACAAGACAGAAAATGTCCCTGCGGTGACATAGAAACTAGAGCGTATATTTTGCTCCACTGTAAGCTCTATCAAGAGGATAGACAACCATTGATTTCCCCGGTAATACACAGATTATGGGGGTCATCTGACAAGGCTCTTGTAAATTTTCTTTTGTCAGATCTGGATGATGTAGTATCTTATGTTACAGCTAAATTCTGTGAGATCATTATCAGTTGTAGAAGATCTGTGCGTTTTTAAATTGTATGTTTTATTGTTTATTAGATTTTATGCTGTATGTCTTGGTCCATGATCGTAAATTTAATAAAGTAAAGTAAGACCAGTGGTACATATGCTGGTAACTCTAGGCTGGATTACTCTATGCAATTCACTCTATGTGGGGCTGCCTTTGTACGTAGTCCAGAAACTGCAGTTGGTCCAAAATGTGGCGGCCAGGTTGGTTTCTGGGTCATCTAGGAGAGAACATATTACTCCTGTGTTGAAAGAACTACACTGGCTGCCGATACATTTCTGGACAAAATACAATGTGCTGGTTAGTATAAAGCCCTAAACAGCTTAGGTCTTGGGTATTTAAGAGAATGTCGTCTTCGCCATGAGCCCCACGTCCTGTTAAGATCATCTGGAGAGATTCGTCTGCGGTTGTTGCCAACTCGTTTAGTGGGCCTTCTCCGTTGCTGTCCCTGGACTTTAGAACGTGCTCCCTGTTGAAATAAGAGCCTCTCCATCTCTGGCAACTTTTTAAAAGGCAGTGAAGACATATTTGTTCACCCAGGCTTTTAATCAGATTTATGGTTTCAAATTTTTAATGTTGGTATTAAATGATTTTAACAGTTTAATTTGTTTAGTTTGGATTTTACTTGTTTTTATTTTGATGTAAACCACCCTGAGCCATTTTTGGAAGGGTGGTATATAAATCAAATAAATAAATAAATAAATCTGAATTAGGAACAGATCTAAATCAAGTCATCAGCATTTATTTATTTTAAATATTCTTCTGCAAGGGAAAGAGCAATAGATGTTCCAATTCATGTATTACTACGCTCTCCATAAGACATATCAATTCAAGACAACTGGATTCCAAAAGCAGCAATAGTTTACTGCATAAGTGATATTTGTCTAATTATGAATCTCACCTGAAGACTTAAATACACTGAAACTCAAAGCAGGTGTTCATGGTTCTCTTCCCTTTGAGGGACATAGGAAGCTGCCATATGCTGAGTCACAACCATTGATCTATTTGCTCAGTATTGTCTTCACAGACTGACAGTGGCTTCTCCAAGGCTGCAGGCAGGAATCTCTCTCAGCCCTATCTTGGGAGAAGCCAGGGAGGGAACTTGAAACCTTCTGCTCCATCCCCTGAGGGGAATATCTTACAGTGCTCACATATCAAGTCTCCCATTAATATGCAACCAGGGCAGACCCTGCTTAGCTAAGGGGACAAGTCATGCGTGCTGCCACAAGATCAGCTCTCCTCTCCATATGTGGCACAGAGGGTAACAGATCAGCTCTCCTATAAACACATGGGTGGAGCTCTATCAAGCAGAAGTACAGGGGATCTTTTTTCTACTAGAGATGCTGCCATTCAATTTGTATTACTTCTGCAAGCTTCAAGGGTGGGAGGGGGGAGAGAGTGGGAGGAAAGGAAAAGGCAGTGACGCAAGAGCTTTGTGGAAAGAAGCAATTAGTATTTCCGAACTTGGCTAGACTTTAAGGCTAAGCAAGTCACACCTGCTTCTCTGTGTGTTTGGACAACAATGTTTCTAAGCAGGAAGAGCTGGTGGAGGGTGTACTAGGACAGGTCTACAATCTCTCCTTCCCCTTTTTGCTTAATATCTTTACAACCTTATTTCATAATAGAAAATACTTTAATAAAACTGCTAAAAAAATTATTTCAAGTCTCAAAATAATTATATGAACATGTCCATACTACAATAAAAAGAAAATACCACAGTCTTGCATGCTGTGGGATAGAAAATAAAAATACCAACCTTTACTGGGCAATGAGCAGAAATGTGGATTTTCCAGAAAATTTTGAATTAGGAAATTTTCTGAAAAGTTTTCTCATGCAAGTTGCCCCCTCATTTGCATAAAAGTTGCATTAATTTTTCTTTTAAAAACACCGTAAAACATTTCTGATGCCTTAAATAGATTGTGATCTGATATGGCACATTATTTGACCTATTTAAACAGTAAAAGAAACACCTCCATCATATTAATTTTCCATAGTATCTCAGAAGTTTTTCAAGTAGCCAAGTAGAAATTTTAGAAATGGAAAAAGTAGAAATTTTAGAAATGGAAAAAAATTTCATGGAAAAATAATATAGGGAATTATTCTGTAGAAACATTTTCACCCCACCTCTGACTGCAAGTATCAGTTTCTTTGAACAAACCCATTATTTACAACTACTCATGATGGCATGTAGACTCATTTATTTTATACCCAAACACATATAAAGGTGAGGGATGAGCTTTTAAGAACAAAATGGAAAAGGATACACAGCGGAGGGAAACTTAATCCTCCACATGCCCACTGCTCCTTTCTTTGTACAAGCCTTCCCTCCCCAGCACTTTTCTTCCCTCTCTGGTATGGGGCAAAAAGGAATTCTGGCAACTAACTGAGGGTGCCAAAAAAGGGAAGGTTTGGCTTCCCTCACCCACAAGCTTCTTTTGCTCCCAATCGCATCCTATGTGTTTCATGTGACTGGGGAAATTCCAGGTTTAAACAAATGGACTTGCCACCACCCAATCTAGTTTGAGCCTCAGTCAAAGACAGACAATACCACACATAATTCTTTGAAGTGCTAACATCACATTCCCACTTGTAGAATGGACCGTGGTCCACTGCAACTAACCTATTCGGGAGCTGGTGCTCACTCTCAGCTCTATTCACACAAAGCATCTCTCCTCCTTCAATTGGCTCTCTTTTTTTACTAGGGTTAAAGCAAATTTTCAGCAGATGTTATTTGGCTCCAGGAGTTCGTCCCAAAATTTAGGAGCCACACTACTCTAAGCTCTGGGGGTAGGGGGGACACAAACTTGCCCCTCATTCCCAGCAATACATGTGGGGAACAGATACATCTTTTGCCCCCAGCAATGCCCTTTGCTATATGGAGCGGGTGGTCAACTTTGCTTGCTTCCTCTTGCTACTCTTCCATCTTTCTTGTCTAGCTCAAGCACCAGGCTTGCCAACATCATGCCAAGCTGGCACCTGGGAATTGCCAAGTCCTAAGCTTAAGAAAGGACTTTACACGCTCTCTTGCTCACTCTCTCCCCTTTTGTGTTAACCACGACAAACTTCTATAGTATCATTACTTAGCTAGGAAGCAAATTTTTCCTTTCTACCCTCACATTAGGGGGCCAGTAGGATCTTTAACTCTAAACAACCAGCACCAATAATTCAGCCTCCACTGCAGACTAAGCATTCCACATTGTATTTGTCCCTCTTTCATTTAGCATTAAAGATTACAGGTTCTTTAATGCCAAAAAAGCAAGATTGACATATGTAGCCTCTGGGCTATGGGAGGCTATCTTTACTGCTCCATCCCTAAAGCAGAGGCAGTTCCCCACTCAAAAGAATTGAAGGGTTGATTAAGTTAGTTCAGGATTAATGGATTATGACCTATCACAAATGAGAAGGCCAGTCTAAGATACAGTGAAGAAGACGTCTGAGAAGAACTCAGGTTTATTTGGAAAGCATGGTTACAAAATGAATTGAAAAAAGAATACCATATGGATGAGTAACTTTTCCCCACCACATTTCAAGATTCAAGAAAAACTTGCTGTAGAGTTCTAATTGAACATACCTTTGCATAAAAATTATAGCCATCTTGGTCAGTTATAAAACATTCAAAAGCCAAAATCTGGCAATATTCTCACTATTAGGTCTAACCAAACCAGTACAAATTTTAAAGAAAGCTTTCAAACTCTCCAGTGCTGAATGTGTGTTTTTGTTTTTTTAAAAAAGAAGACGGGAGGAAGAAGAGATTGCTGCGCATAGTGTAATATTCCCAAAGCTTGCAGTTTATAATAGACTAAAGATGAAACAGAGGAAGAGTTAAGCAAACTAATGTCAGTTAGCCTCACTGGATGCTAGATACAATCTAAGGCTGCACTCAGGGTCCTGGATGAATAGACAGATGGTTGTTCCTCCATTCTTTAGAAAATGTAAGCCTAGCAATTACCCTGTTCTATCACCAGTACTAAGTGTGCCTTGTAAAGTGGAGAACAGAAGTAAAAGAAATACGGTGATCTTTTTATTAATAAAAGCAGGTGGTTAATTTTTAGGTAGTATGTTATACTAGGTAGCGAGTCAATAGAAACCAAATTGGTAGTACTACCTAGTGACTCGACAGCATTTAACAATTTTTTTCTGGCGTTGATAATTTGATCAAGGCTTACAGGCAATGTCATAGAAGTAAACATCATTCAGAAATAGGGCATTCTTCGCAAATTGTCCATGCACTAATTGCAATAGGCCATATCTATGTTCAATTCCTGCTAAATGACAGAAATGAGCTACAGTACACAAATTGAAAATCATGAATGAGCTTATTGGCGGGAAATTCAAAATACTCCAAGTATTTGGGGAAATAACATTTCCAAAACTTCAGTAACATTATGCAAATACAAACTTCACCTACCCAGATTTTAAGAAGTGCCAATTCCCATAGTAAAACCAAGTAAATGGGATATAATTCAATAATGTTTCATAACAGTGTTCTCTCTAATTGTTTTCATCTGTGTGCAGAATGAATTTTGTTCTGGGTGGCAGTAGCGAGGCAGTGTGTGCACACATGAATTCAGAATGGGGCCTTCATGATTCAGCCTGAGCGGGATCTAAAATTAACTGAGTGGACATCAAAAAACATGTTAGAGGGAACACTGTTTCATAAACTTTGAAAATCTAAGACCAAATCAAAAATCAAATAGAAGTAACTTATATAGCTGTATCTATAGCAGAAAACCCTCCTATATATGCTTTCAGTCATCTCATAAGAGAAACTGTTGTTCAAAAGTGTAAGGCAATGCCAGCACTTCCCCAACCCCTCCGTTAGTCAGTTAGTCATTCAAAACCTCTGAAGGAGGAAAGAGAAACATTCAGCTAAAATTGTTCATATGATTATGACGACACAAACCAGGAACTGATTAATCAAAGTGCATGGAGGAAGAGGGAGAACAAGGTTTGTTCCCTTAGAATAAACCATAGTTTGTCACTGTTTAAATAAATTGATGTTTAGCTGGGCAGAGTTCACACATTCCAAGGTGACTGAAATTAATATGCACATGTATGATGAATTCCCACACACATTTGCAGTTTTTCATTTTAGCACTTTTTCCTATGGAATGAATACAAGATGGTCCAATTTTTAGGTGAAAATGATAAAATGTGTGAATCACAAGGGAAAATTCTAATTTGAAGTATTAAAGCAATCATGTGGAAATGCAGACTATCAGTCCAGGTGCAAATTGCCATAAACATTCTGGGGCAGTTGGGCAGGAGATCCTCTTTGGCTCATGCTGAGCCAGCCACTGTGACCCACTTTGCAATTCTACTACTGTAACATACTGAATGTGGGACTGTCTTTGAAGACTCTTTGGAAGCTACAGCTGGTTCAGGGGGCAGCAGTAAGAAATATGATGATGGGTGCATAGTGAGCAAAGTATGTCACACCTTTGCTGTACCAGCTGCATTGGTCACCAGTAGACTTCTGGGTGCGATTCAAGGTGCAGATTATTATCTTTAAAGCTCTGCCACCACTGTCTTCTTGATTATGTCCACCCATAAAATATTTTCACAAGGCCACTCTTCACATTTACAGTTCAACAGAAACAAGGTAGTAGCCCCCACCCTGTGAGGACTGACCCCTTCTGTGCCCATATTCAGATGGAAACAAAAAACTGCCTCTTTATCCATGCTTTTAAGAATAGGGGAGGATTGTGACTAGGGTTGCGGGGCTTGTTCCCCCCTGCACCAGCAGTTTTCAATACATGTCTCGACCGCTGTTTTTATTTACTTTATGTTGTTTTCAACGTATTGTGTGAATTCCTTCTGAAACATAAAGCAAGATATAAACCTTTTAATAACTACATATTTGAAAATATTGGTTCTATATTTGCTGAACTGAACAAAGGAACACTGAATCATAATACTTGTGCTATTTGAATTTCAACATTTTCTATATTAATTTTATTTCAATTTTTCACAGAAAAAAGAAAAGAAAAGAAGAGGAGGAGGGGAGTTATTTGCTAATGCAGCTTCTCAGGTAATCCTGCCATTTAGACAGGAGCCAAAAACCAAGTACATCACCTGCACACATCCAACCACACTGAACACAGTGGCATTTCATTATGAAAAAGACAGTCTAACTAAAATAATTTAGACTGGTATTAGGAAATTACAGTTGCAAAAATTGCCTATTTAAATTTCCTTTCAAGTTACTGCAATAGAATTTATCTATTAGCCAATACTTGAAGGAGGCTTTAGCTGCAACCTCAAACACATTAAGCAAGTTCAGTTTCCTGAAAATGATCACACATATAATGTGTAGATTTCAATTTAATGACAAGCTTCCTGGTAAGTATTAAGAGTAGCAATTACCTAGGGCCTTATAAACTGGATCAATAAAGACATGGAAGGACAGGGAAGATTCAATCATCATCAAATTAGTACATTTGATTATGGAAATGGGTGACTTTTACTAAGGTTGGGCCATGATCCAGTAATGTCAATTAATCTTGTGTCAAATGCCCTGCTCGTTACCACATCTCCATGTGTTCCAAAAAGAAACCCTTTAAACAGAAAGATCAGAGTTCAACCTTGAGCTCTAATAAATAAGATACAATCCCACATAATTCTAAGATTTTACTCTTCTATAATTTCCTTAGAATAATTTATTTTATTTGTTTTTTACATATCCTGTTCTTCCTCCAAGGAGCTCAGAGTAGTGTGCCTGGTTATTTTTATCCTCACAACAGCCCAGTGAGGTAGGTTAGGATGAGAGATACATGACTGGCCCAGAGTCTCCCAGTGAGTTTTATGGTTGAATGGGGATTTGAATGGGTCTTCCCAGTCCCAGTCCAACACTCTAACCACTACGCTATGCTGGCTCTCTAGAAGAAGCTAGGATCTCATTGACAATCTGTTCAACACAAAAGTGCATGCATGTCTGTGTACCACACTGCGCTAATGCCCTCTTTAAAATGTTGATGGTCATAAGGTGGCTGCTAGGCTGCTTCTCGTGGCAAGTTGTGCATAAAGCAGCTGCACATGAGGCCCAGGTGATTTGAGTCTCACCTCTACAAGCTCTCATTGCAACTGAAATCATTCAAGCCACCTGTGAAGCTACTTTATTTAGCAACCAAGCACTACAAACAAAGCTTGCCCCATCAGATACATGACACATGAAAAAAAATTAAATGCACAAGTAGACGGCCTGCCATGAACAGCAGCCTCTTTCAGTGGAACACTGTGCCTGTTTCAGGCACAGGTGTCCTCATGGCAAATTTTAGACAGCAGTTTCATTTAATGCTTTGTTCACATCTATTCACTGAATTTACATTCTCAGAGAGCTATCTGAACTTTTTGATCTACTCTAAATATATATTTACATAACCTATTTGGAGTCACAGCATGTTTACACAACAGTTCTTTATAACTTGAGGAAACATGACCTATTGTTCATATCTCAAAATAGCTCATATTCGCTTAGGGTAAAAGATAAATTAAGAAAAAACCTTGAAGTTGCATAATGAGCTTGCAAGTGAAATAAATGCCTGAATCTCTACATACTAGGTAATAAAATCCAGAATACCCCAATGTGTTGTGCAGCACTTTAGTTTTCCACTTAGATAAAAACTTAAGCCATATCGGCAATATGAAGGGTATGGCCAGCTTCCCATCTGCCTATTTTTACTCTTCCAAAATATGTACAGGCAGAAGACTGGGGGGAGGGGAGGAGAATATGGGTTAGCTTTTATGCACCAGAACAACACATAAAACATGTTTAAAGAGCACGTGACAGACATCACACTCAAAATGTGGTATTAAAAATGTAGCTGAGTTTACAAGTTCTCACTTCCACAACGCTGTTTTAGCAGCAAACCAAGCACAACTAAACAAAGACTACAACGCAAAATATTGCATTAGCTGAGTTCCCATTATACAATTCAATAGTGGAAGCATCAAAAGAACAGACATTTGACAGAAATATAAGGAGAGGATGGCAAATAGTTGGTTTTTTAAAACCTAAAACTGAAGAAAAGTTATGCTTTTGCAGGGGTAAATTCTAGACAAGCCTCCCAGTGATACACAAAGTTAGGCCACAAGAAACTTCTCAGTGTGCACATTTACATTTTCTGTTGGGAGGGGAAGAAGAGATTGCTCTGGGCTGTCCCAAGCATTCAACAGTCAGGAAACTCTGGAACATGCAAACAAAAGTGAAACTGGCTTACATTTCCTTCCCCCGTACATGCCCCATAGCCAACTTTACTTGAAACTATAAGCAAAGCGAAATGGTGTATTTTTTAAAAAAAGTATCAATTGTAACTGATGTAAGGGACAAAATCTTACAAAAATATCAGAATGTTTAAGATTTGTAGTCAGTTGCAATACTAATCAAAGGCACGCCAGGAAACACCTTCCTTCCTCAATGGTGTTAAGAAGCTTACGGAGCTACATAAAAAAGCTCCTACAAGCTTGCAAATTTTTACCCTGACAACTTGCATGAAAAGAAACCATGTATGCATTTGCTTATTTTCCTCTAAATAAAATTGTTATAGAGGTTTTGCTGACATTCTTCTTTGCCTGCTGTTGACATTATTTCCTCTTAAAATCTTAAAATAGTTGAACAGAAACTGCTTCTGCTGTATCCAAACAAATGAATATCACACCAGGGGGAGGACATATAGGCAGCAATGTCACAATTCTTCATTTCAGAATATGAAGTCTAAGAGCTATGGCGTATGAAGCAAAGTTAATGCTTGGCATTACATTATTGAGCCTCTGGCTCGCTCATGAGTTCCCTGCACCCTCCCCTCCCTCCTTTGGATTGAATTAGTTACTTCCTGTCCGTGCCAATCAAAGTTTCCTATTCCTAGTTCAGCAAACTATGCCTCAGTTCACATTAACACTACTGGGTCATTTCAGGTTTGTTCACATGCGTTGCGCAGAAACCTGGAATGAGCCTTGGGCATGCATGCACAACCCCCGCACCCTCAAGTTTTATTTATTTTTATCCCAGAATGGTGGTTCCCTTCTCAGTTTGTAGCAAGCCATAGCTTACAATTCTGGTTTGGAGACAACAGCAAACTACGGTTTTCACTAAACAGGATGCAAAAGTGAATCTTAAGCAAGAGAAGAAGCAGCACCTCCCCATTCCTCCAAACCATCATCTGGCAGCTCAAGAGCATTTCATCTAAACCAAAAATGTGGCAGGTTGCAAAATTGTTTCCCTGAAACTTTTGGTATAACCATCACCCAAACTGATTCTGATAACCAAACTTTGTATCTCTTTGTTGTATTGTTTACATTTCCCACATTTTTCTTGTTACCCAGAGAAGGAATTTCTTCAAAATACTTCCTAAGAGGCTCTCTTTTACAATTCGCAACCATTATAATTTTTTACAGACAAGTAAAATTATCAATTATCAGTTTGTAATTGATAATTAATCAGTTTGTAGAATGGAAACCACATTTGTCTAGGCTGTATACCTTCATTTACCTACAAATTTGAAATAGTTAACAAGTCAGTCTGCCAAGTAACAACTTTCATAAAGATGCAGAAATGAACCATCATTTCCACTTGCAAGAAGTGTGCCACCCCTCAACAGGAACAGCTGCATTAACTAAAGAGATGTGCATCTTACCAGCTGAAATTCTCTGCGTCTGTCATAGGCATGCTGTATACCAGAATCGGCCCACAAGGTTTTTATTGCTGGAAGGTACTGTAAAAAAACTTGGGTGTCCACCATCCCGTGCAACACCACTCCTGAGCGGGTATCAAAGGCCATCAGCTTGTCACCATTTGTTTGATTAGCAGGATTTCCCCAGGGAATATGAAGTTTCTCTCGGGCATCGACAAGGACTCTTACACCTTAAATAAAATTAAAAGTAGGAGTTAGTTTCTTAGTAGAAATAGCACTTTATATTAGGCCTAGTAAACAATCCACACTAAAGAGTGGTCTTGGTTGCCAAGCCAGAACTTGCAGTCACCTACCCCTACATAAGAACAGCCCTGCTGGATCAGGCCCCAGGCCCATCTAGTCCAGCATCCTGTTTCACACAGTGGCCCAGCAGATGCCACTGGAAGCCTACAGGCAGGAATTGAGGGCATGCCCTCTCTCCTGCTGTTACTCCCCTGCAACTGGTACTCAAAGGCATCCTGCCTCTGAAGCTGGAGGTGGCCTATAGCCCTCCAACTAGTAGCCATTGATAGACCTCTCCTCCATGAAGTTATCCAAACTAGTAGCCAACACCACATCTGCTTTGAGTGCCTCAGTTAAGAGGTGGTCAAAGGAGATGAGAATGTTGCCTGTTTGGCCACTGCTCAGCAAAGATGCTTCAGGTAACTCAGCTGAGCAAGGACAAAAGCATCCCCCTGCTTTTCTTTTCCATGGGAAGCCATGGCTTGCTGGTTTGGCCATTGCACATTGGCATGGAATGTTTCAGCTTAGTGCTGGCCAAAAAAAATCCCCTTGCCTCCCTTTCCCACAGGAAAAGGAAGGTGTGGAGCTTGCTAATTTGGCTGCCACTTAGCTGTGGCACTCAGCAGCTTGGCTGAGCAGGAGCCTGGGAAACACTGGCCACTTGTCACACTTTCCCAATCTAGAGATAAAGTGTGTGCCTTTGAGTCGGTGTCGACTCCTGGCAACCACAGAGCCCTGTGGTTGCCTTTGGCAGAACACAGGAGGGGTTTACCACTGCCATCTCCCATGCAGTATGCAATGATGCCTTTCAGCATCTTCCTATATCATTGCTGCCTGATACAGATGTTTCCCATAGTCTGGGAAACATACCAGTGGGGATTCGAACCAGCAACCTCTAGCTTGCTAGGCAAGTCATTTCCCCACTGCGCCATTAGGTGCCTAATCTAGAGATATTACTGGGACAATTGCCACTCAATTGCCACTCAATCTGCAACTCCAAGGCAGGCATAGCATCTGGCCCCACTGAACAAAACCAACTGAAATCCTATTCACATGGACAGCAATCTCTGATTTATTGTCTCCCTATCACTCTCTACACAGTTAGATGGTGCACAGGTTTCTGTTCAGAGGACAGCTGTTTAATGCATGAAGGTCATCTATCATACACCTAATGAAATTCCTCAACACAGCTGCTCTTCTGGAATTGATAATGTGGAAGCCACAGTGCAGACATCAAATAGTAATTAAAAACAGGGAAGGTGTCAGTTTTTCAGAGCACACTTTTGAAAGTCTCCTTCAACTCATGAACTATGGCTGCCCTGGCCTGTTTGGACTACAACTACAATGGCAGACATCCAGAATAACCTTCCATGGATGTGCCAGGTTTTTCTATTGCAAAGGGGAAAGAGGCAATTTTCAGCAATCCCCCCTTTCCTCTAAAGCTGCTTGTACCTCCTGAAACTGTGTCCCTGAAAGCTGAGGAACTATTAAATAGGGAGATTGTTTGGAGAAGCAGACATGGAAAGGGAAATCACCAATTATCAGCGTTTCCCTTTTGCACAACAGAAAACCTAACATTCACAAGTATGTAGTACACCGCTCTGGGCTCCTTGGAGGAAAAGTGGGATATAAATGTAATAATAATAACAACAACAACAACAACAACAACTGTCTGACTGTGTAAACAAGAAATAATAATAATAAACCATACACAAATAACCATTTATGGAAAAGATTAAACAAGTCAAATGAATTTCAACTGATTTAAACTAAAAAGAAGGGAAGCTACATTTTAGAACTACTTTTTCCATTTCATCCTGAAAATACCAAAGGAAATACTAATTTTAAAACAAAATTTTTAAAAATTAAGCAGATAGTGCAGCAGGTGCTACAAGATTTATTACTTAAATGGAATACCAAGAAGAGCTGGGGCAGCACAGTTAGTGAAAGACTGAGCTGTGGATGAGGAAGGCCCAGGTTCAGATTTCGCTCCTACAATTAACTAATTTGCTAGGTGGTCTCAGGCTACTCAACCATTTGCAATACAAGAATATTTATGTATGTACCCAAAGCAGTTTGAACAATCTAAAATGCTACAAAAATGCTGAAAACCCCATTCTTGGGATCTTAATGCTCTAAAGCTATTTTAATGTCATGTGTAATTTCTAGAACACGGGCATACAATTAACTCTTCAGTAATGATGTTGCTTGTCCAACATCAGTTGTCAACACAGGCTGACACCAAACTGAATTACTCCTGAGTAGTCCCACTGAAATTAATGGGACAAGTCATTTCAATAGCCTGAATGAGTAATTTAGTCTGGATGACCACCACAGTTGGTAACTTGGCATACTTGGTAACTTGCATTTGAAACACAATATGTTATGTCCATACACTGTTGCAAAGAAGCTGTTGAAGGGCTTTAGTTTTTAATGCCAAATAAATCAGATAGACATGATGATGATGAGATAACTATAACCCCCATTTTGTAAAAGATCTCTAAATATACAATAAGCAAATTTATATTTGACCATCTGCAAAATTTGCTCAAAGTCTAATTCCTCAAGCAGTATTACCTCAATCATCTTGGGTAAGAGTGCATAATACCTGGGTAGAAAAAGGCAGAGGCAGAATGCTACCAATTAGATAAGTTTGGACACATGCATATCTTGATGGCACCAGTATGCACAAGAGGGAGTCCCACATGTAACCTTGTAAGTGCATGACAGGGCAGAATGCAGATCTTTTGGGGCACACAAGTTCTTACTATGAAAAATTATACACAAGTTATTTTTTAAAAAAGCCTAATCCTCCTAGTTGTAAATAACACCACCAGCACTCAAAGGTGAGAAGCTAAGGTGGGGGTGAGAACCACCCCTGCTATCCAGTAAACCTCAGCTAAGTGGGCAAGAAAAGCTTTTAGAAGCGCTTTCTTTCTTATATTAAGCAGGTAGAGGTAAACTGCCCCAATTCAGTCCAGCATACCATCTCTCTAGTGGCTGTTGCCAGTGCCGTCTGTTTGTTTGTCTCTCTGCCTCTCTCACGATCAGTCATGTACAACTGTGGCCCTCCTGCAGATGTTGACCTACAACTCCCATAATCCCTGAATACTGGCCACTGTGGCTGGGGATGATGAGAGTTATAGTCCAACAGCTGCAGGGTCAAGGCTGTGCAGCCCTGCTCTAAACTGTGAGCCCCTTCCGGGCAAGGAAACATTTTCTCATACTTTTTGCTAGGTTAAATTGCTGAGAAGGCTTTTTTGTTGTTATTCAAGAGCAGTATATAAATATTTTAATAGTAATTATTAAGAATAAAGAGCCCCAGAACCCAGTTTTAGAGCTTTATCTTATTATTTTTGTAGCTGATAATAAATGGTTTTCCAGACATTCCAGGCAGGTACCGGGAAGCAGAGGACAGACCATTTATCTTCCTTTCCACCTACCTGGTTAATGGACATAAGTGACTCTTGCATACAACAAACTTTATTTAAAGACTATCACCTGCAGGTTGCTCATCTTCCCAGATTATTGTATGAGAAGCACTGGCACACAGAAATGAGTAGCCTTTATTTATTCATTTGTTTGTTTAATGTATTTCTATACTGCCCAAAACTTACGTCTCTGGGCAGTTTACAACCACATAAAAACAAAAGCAAAACATTCATCTCAGTAGATGCTCAGGACACATTTTCAGCTTTAACGTCTTATTCTTTGCAAAATATATATTCCGCAGTGTACACTATTTAACACTGAACACTATTAAACATAGGTTAACTCCTATCATCACATACAACTCATTAGCAAATGGTGAAGATGAAAACAAGACTGAGCAGGTTTAAGGTGCTATCTTGAGACTGCACCACAATATGTCACTAGTTGTAGCTTGTGCAAACCAAGGTGTTCTTGGCTTTTTTTTTTTTTGCTTTTTTAAAAAAAAATGATGAGGAAGGGAGAAAAGAGGGAGAGGAAGCACACAAGCTAGGTGGCATGCAAAAATAATTTGAATAATAAAAATTCTACATAAGTCACTTCAATATCATAAAGCATTAAAATACTTTATGGTAAAGAGGTATCCAAAACTGGACAAGTCTGGCACTGATTTCTGTCATCTGCTCTTCTCCCTGGGAAAACTCTTCCCCACTACAGACTATGGAAATCAGACACAGTGGGTCCTAAGCAACGTATAATGTGTTTAAGTCAATTTGTGTTACTGAGAAAATTGAAGTAGTTGTGAGATTTGCTTAATTTTTTTTAAAGGTCCTATTCCTAAACAATCCAAAGCAATTTCTGTCTACAATTTGTACTCAAATTGGATCTAAATTCTCAATATGGGCCATTTGCTGAGTGCATCATCCACTGGCCCTCCACTTTGGTTCCCTGTCTTTTGACAGGAGCCAAAAAGCACCCCATCACTCCTGCTTTGACATATTCTCACCATATCCCAAGAACACCCAGAATGAAAAAGCTCCCTGTAGTCCTTGCAATCTCAAGCCCCACTTCCGCAACCATTTTCTTCACTCAATATACTTCAGTCTCCATAAACCAGTCTGCAAACATACTGTCACCACAGCGACAGTGTAAACTGTTACATCTGGCACAAAGTTCATCTTTGCCACCACATTCCCACTAACCCCATCCACACCAGGGTCCCCACCTCAACCTCCAACATAAAGTATTATGCAGAAAAATCGCATTCTGGCTGAAGAGCCACTCCCAATTCACCACCACAGCAACACACCATGCGTCTCTAGATCCATCCCTCAGTCAGATATGTCAGCCACACAGACTCCCTCTGCCCCTCGCCGCCCCCGCCATCCTCCCAACCCCACTCCCCAAACCCAAGCAGCAGGCCTCTGGTTTGCACATCTCCTCAGAGCCCACCACTCGGACTCCCCAGGAGAGCCCGCCGCCCTCGGCCACCCACGAAGCTCATCCCAAGTCTGCCCCCGCACCAAGGTGCTGACATGAGGGAGGGATCCCGCACCGGGCAACACGGAAGGAACAGGGTGCGAGAAGGAGCCGCGGAGAGAAAAGAAGAGTCGGGGATGGCGGCGGCAACGGCGAAGAAGCCCTTCATGGAGCCTCCGGCGCCCATCTGCCTGCACTCCCCTCGCCCGCCGCGCTTTCGCCCTCAGCCCCTCCCGACCTCCCCGCGCCTTAGGCCGACACCTTGTGCTTTTCCACCGCAGTCCGCCGTCCCCCTCCTGGCGCTCCCTTCCCCCACCTTAACGGATATCGGTCTCGTGCCCCGTCGACTCCCCTCTGCGCCGCGCCCCCCCCCACCCCACGCCACGCGTGTGTGCGCGCGCCCCCCGCCGCCGCGCCCCCCGCCTCACCTTTGATGACGTTGCTGTAGATGGTGGCGCGGAATTCCTCGCGGGCGGTCTGGTCCCAGTCCTGCCCGTGGATGATGCGCATCTGCTTGAGGAAGGTGCTCTTGCCGCTCTCGCCCGCGCCCAGCAGCAGGATCTTGACGAGCCGCTTGACGTAGGTCTTCTCGCGGTAGAGGCACTTGTCGATCTCCTTGGACTTGCGCTGCTGCTCGGCCTCGGTGCTGTTGAGCAGGCAGCCGGGGAAGCAGCCCGACAGAGAGGACCGCGACGGCAGGAAATCCGCCATCTTAGCGAGCACTGCCAGCCAGGGAGCGGCCGCCGCGGCCCTACAGCGCTCTGCGCCTGCGCGTCAGTCGGGCTGGCCGGACGAGCGCCGTCCCGCAAGGCAGCCATATGACACGGAACGGCGCTCGAGGGGCGTCATGTGATGGACTTCCAATCGAGGGACGCGCTGCTGTCACGTGGCCACTGCTCCTTGTCTGTCTACCGCTTTATTCGCCGCTATGTTTGCCACCACGTAGCTGTTCTGTGTGCGAGCTGCGTCTTCTTCGCTGTCTAGTCCCCCTCAGTGCTTTCTTTTCTTCTTTTTGTCGCGCGACCTCTATGCCCTTCACTTCAACACCGGCCTTTCCTTTGCACCGCCCGTCACTCGTGTTTGGGTGCCATCAGGGCCAGTGTCCGGAATTTGCGTCGTCGGGTAGCTGCCGGGGGTGTGGACATCCCTGCTTTATGCCGGCCCCAGCAATAGCACCTGCTAGGATTCAAAAATTAATGGCACAGAATGGGTGGCCGACTCTAACAGTGAAGCTATTTCTGGAGATTTCCCCCGCCACAATTTTCCCCAATAAAGTCATTAAAATTTCCAGGCTTGCCACCTGGAGATTCCTGACAGCTCCTGGAGACTCCAGGTCAAATGTCGGGGATTAGCAACCCTAGGCATGTGAGTACTGGTTGCTAAAAAGGGCTGTCATGGCCTTCACCCTTTCTGGACGGCACAGCAAACCGCCACTGACTACTGCAGCACCACAAGGGATAGCACAGACCTACAAGTGGGCAGAGGTAGCTGCTCATGCAGGGAGTAGCTGCCTCATGTGCTCACTTGTGCTCTCCTGGCTGGTGCAGCAGTGAGGATTGGTGCCAGAGAGACCAACCATTCCTCCTTACTTTGCTGCCAAAAGAGAGAGTGTGCAGAGGTGGTGGTTGTAAGCAGCAATGGCTTTCTTTCTCAGTCACTCAGCATGGCTATGCCGGTCGGATACTCCTCACCACACCACCGAAAGAAAAGGTGAACAAACAGGCAGAGCTTCCTAGAGACAGAGGGCAATCAGTCAGGAGCAACAGTGACCATTCTTTGTAGGAATCATTCACCCAACCCTCCCTGCCATGCTAGAGAGTTTGTGTGTGTTTTCTCCTGCAATGAGCAGCTCCTGCTCTTCTTGCTTGCTACTAATTGCTCACCCTCTCTCTGGGCAGTGTGGGAGCCTATACCAAGTGATTGCAAGGAGCAGTTGCTGTTTCCAGTTGCTTGGCTGGAGCATTTCCAGATGGGGCTTTTAGTTTGCTTCTCTGGAATAAATAAAGCATAGCCCAATTTCAGTCCAGGGTAAAAAAAAACAAAATCCACTTTCTGCGTTGTTTTTGGGGGTCAGATTCAAACTCTCAGTAAAGCCATGATAAAGCCTGCTGTCTGGAAATGCTCCTGATCTCTGTGGAGTTTCTCCTTGCATTCTTGCTGTCACTTTTTAGGTCCCTCCAGCAGGGCCACCCACAGTGAATGAGGATTTTGTTTTTGTATTAACATTGTTATTAAAGTTCCTGTGAAGTTACACAATCAAAAATAACAAAACCCCATAAATCCACATTCATACAAATGGAGGAAAGGAAAGGGAAAACAAGAAACAAACAGAACAAAACACCACTACTGAAGCCTGGACCAAACACAAGTCTCAGGTAGCACAGTTTTTAAGTCAGTATGGAAAGAGTTCAACAAAAGCTTTCCAAATGTTAAATTTGCTTCGTTGTCCACTTTCCTAAATGTGTTGTTTTATTTAGTAGCCCAAGCTGTCGTTCATCCCGTCTTCTATATCTGGGGTTTTCCACTATTATAGAACAAGCCTCTTAGATATTAATAAAGCTCTGATAATACATTGTTTCTGGCTCTGAGAGATCAAAATGGAATGTGAGGAACAAACAAGAACTATCAAAGCATCTGGTAATTTGAGGTTTACCTGAAATACAAAGATAATTCTCACAACTTCTTAGAAAAGGTTAATTACTTTACAGTACCATAGTAGATGGATCAGATTTGCCCCTGGGTTATCGCATTGCCATCATATGTCACAAGTTGTTATGTCCAATGATCAAGATCTTACTGGAGACCAGTACACCCTAGAATTGTTTTTATTGAATAAGGCAGAGTTTAATATCTAGGACAGACTGAGAGATGCCTGAGATAACACTTTCCACTGTTCCATTGAGAGTCTATACAATTCATGTTCAATTCCACAGTGAGTGACAATTGCTAGAACCAGCCTTAGGTGCTATGAGTGCTTAATCAGTTCTAGCACTGGTTTTCACTTTTAGGGTTCATACTTGTTGGTTCATAACAGAGGGGGGAAAAGAGGCCCAGCAGCAGTGCTCTCTCTAATTTTTTTCATCTGTGTGCGGAATGAGCTTTGTTCTGGGCAGCAGTATCAAGGCAGTGTGTGCACACGTACATTCAGAATGGGGCCTTCCTGATTCAACGTGATCTAAAATTTACTGAGTGGACATAAAAAAACTTGTGAGCACGCACATATGCACACGCCTTAGAGGGAACACTGCCCAGCAGCATCCAGCTATAAATATTTCATACATCCAGGCTGACAATTCCACACTTATCCTGTAATGTGATTTTATGAAGCAGATTCCAGGAAGTTGCATTAGTGTTCTGTCTGGGTGCAGTCCTCTAGCATAAGAAAAAAGGCATTTATTTGTTTAAGATATGTCTCTCCTACCTTTTGATCACAACAGATCCACAAGGCAACTAACAACAAGATTACAGTAGTCTCAAATAATACAATTTTTTAAAAGAGAAACAATTGGCAATCAGCAGACATCTTTAAAAATGCAGCAAGAGGAAGCAAGTCAGGCCCTTGGAGGGAGTTCCACAATATTGATGGGGATTTCCACAATACTGGTGACACCATCAGCACAGGGAATTTCACATTATTTGGTGGAAGGGAGGGAATTCAACAATAATGATGGCACCATCCACAAAGCCTATCCAATCCCACTGTCTGCCATACTTCAAAAGGCTAGGAAATATGAAGCAGGATCTTCAAGGAAGATCTTAGTGTACTCATAAGCTTATTTGAGAGGAGGTGGTCCTTCAAGTAACCTGTACCCAGATCATTTTGGGCTGTAATGGTCAAATCCATCACCTTGAATAGGGGCCAGAATCTAAGTGGTAACCTTAGAAGTTTCCACAAAATCAGGGTAATGTTTCTGCTCTATAAAAATGAGTGATATCTGAGTCTGCAAATTATTGGCAGATTAGTTTACATAGTGTGGTGGGGAAGCTTTATGCCAGGTATTTATGCTGGAAATTCGGGTCCTGGTTAGACAGAAAACATTTTGGCAGAGGACCAGGCAGACTACTGGACTGGCCGATCTATGATAGATCAGTGTCTAGTCTTACAGCACTTGGTGGAATAGTACAGCTCTAGACCATGTGGGACTCGTTTGCTGCATTCATTGATTTCAAATTGGCCTTCGATCTATTTCCAGGGATAGACTTTGTGTAAAGTATTATAATTCCTCTATTGATTGTAGATAGCTCACTCTTTGTATACTTCATCAAAACAACTGCCTGAGGGTGAGGTGCAATCAGCAGAGCCATTTATTAGACCCAGTTCCAATCCAGAGGGGTGTAAAACAGGACTGTATTTTTACACATACACACACACACAAACACACACACACACACACACACACACACAATTTAACTACTACATAAATTCCCTGGTGCAAGTTTTACAACATTCTAATTTCCACCTTCCTAATTTAGATCCTCATCCAATTCCTTCACTTCTCTATGTAGATGATATGGTAATAATATCCTTTTTGAAATAGGTCTGCAAAGGGTCCTTAAGTCATTTGCTGCCTATTGTTTGGAGGAAAGATTAGAAATTAACTATCAAAAAACTAAGGTCATGGTGTTCACCAAAAACTACACCAAACACAGATGGCAGATTAATCGCCAAGAAATAGAGAAGGCTAAAGCTTACAGATATATAGGGGTGGTTTTCTAATCAAATGGCTTCTGGAAGGCTCATGTGGCTCATGTTACCCAAGGTGCACATAGAAGTGCAACTGCACTGTCTAGATTCTATTTCTCCAGGGAGTTATTCACACTCAGCTTTGGGGTAAATGTTGAGTAAAACCACTTTGAACTACACTCGCAGCATTGAGGAAAGCAGCCTCAATGCCCTCTGCTCTTGTTTTCTTTTGAAACAAGTCCACATGCAGGTGTCAGTGTTTTCCTTCTAGCCAATGGGAGTGGGGAGAGAGATCTTACAGATATAAATCTGCATTTCTGAAGAGAGCATACCTCTTATCATGCTAATGATTGTACATCAGCATCTCTCCCTGTTTGCTCTGGGGTTTTGCAGAAAAAGTAGCTTAAAACCAGCATTTAAAATTTTTTATATCTCAAGATATGCTAGAATTTGCAAGACAAAGCCCAACTTGCATGTGGAGTGGGTCCAAGAATCACAAAGGGACTTTGGGGTATGTTTGGCTGCTGTGTAAATACACACACTCTCTCCCAAAGGAGATTCGGGGTAGAAGCCCTGTGTGTAAAGTCTCCTGGGGAGGTAAATCTATACCAGCAGTGGTGAAAGCCTTTCAGGGTATGGTAACATCTTAATTATTGTATGGAGCTCAAATTTGTATATACTCAAATTTTCATTCTCTGGAGGCAACGCAGTCCAAGTTTCTTAGATTTATTCTTGGTGTTCCACGCTGTGTACCAAATGCTTTACTGAGAACTGAATCTGGGTTAATCCCAATTGAAGACCACATCTGGTTGCTTATTTTCAACTCTTGGCTCAAATTAATCTAGAACCCTTCTGGTTTGGCTGCTCTCACCTTAATGGATAGCTTTTCCTCTAGATGAGAAAAAACTTTGGTGTTATGGCTTCCCGCTTTCAAATCTGACTCGTATAGGCCTTCTTTAGGCCAAAGAATCAAATTGTCAGTACCTTTGGGATATCGTACTTCAAAAGGACTGAGTGCAAACTACACACTGTGTGGTTGCATTCCTCAAATTATCGAGTTAGAAGGCTATGGATGCATAATTTGGCTAAAATCAGTGAGTGTTAGGAGTGGGGCTTGTGCATTTCATCCAGGGATCTCATGTAATTTTAGATTGTAAGCTCCTTGGGGCAGGGATCTGTGCTTTGAACATTGACGGTTCTATATAATGATAATCAAGAACCCCCTGCCTTTCACCCCTGTAACTCAGGCACTGATTTGACCACAAGGAGCAATCATATGATCATTTGGCTGTGTGACCAGCTGTAAAATTCATTTAACTCTTTTATAGCTAGTTGTAGGTTGTGTGAATTGACCATCTCTAATTAGAATCATTTGTTTACCGCCCCATACTTCAATCTCTGGGCAATTTACAACAATAGAAAACAAGCCAAAACACAGAAAATAAAAACCTTAAAAACAACTTAAAACCACAGCCAAATTAAAAAGCTGGAGTGATGATAGAAGTCTTTAAATACTTTTTACAGTTGTCAGAGATGGGGAGGCTCTTATTTCAGCAGGGGGGGGCATATTCCAGTGTCTCAAGACAGCAACAGAGAAGGCCCATCCCTGTGTAGCCATCAGACAAGCTGGTGGCAACTGCAGACAAGCCTCTCCAGATGATCTTAATGTGCATTGGGGCTCATGGCAAAGAAGACGTTCTCTTAAATACCCTGGGTCGAAGCTGTTTAGAGCTTTATAGGTCATAACCAGCACTTTGTATTTTGCCCAGAAACTTAGCAGCCAGTATAATTCTTTTCGTATAGGAGTAATATGGTCTCTTCAAGATGACCTTGAGACCCATCTGGCTGCTGTATTCTGTACCAACTGCAGTTTCTGGACTAAGTACAAAGGCAGCTCAACATAGAGTGTATTGCAGCAGTCAAATCTGGAGGTTACCAGCAGATGTACCACTCTTCTGAGCTCATTCATCTCAAGAAACAGGCACAGCTGGTATATCAGCCGAAGCTGATAGAAAGTACCTCTGGCTACTGTCTCAGCCTGAGATACCAAGGAGAGGTGTAGACCCAGAAGCACCCCCAGACTGCACACCTATTCCTTCTAGGGAAGTGTGACTCCACCTAGAACCGGCAGATCAAAGTAGTATCCGGATTTCTGACCCCACACAATAAGTTCCTCCATCTTTGATTGATTGATTGATTGATCTATTTCTATACCACTTTTCATTAAAATAATCTCAAATTATTCCTAATCTAGCTCCAGGCAGACATTTAGGGAGGTTATTACTTCTCCTGATGATGTTGACATGAAGAAATAGATCTGGGTGTCATCAGCATACTGATAACACCCTGCACCAAATCTCTGTATGATCTCTCCCAGCAGTTTCATGTAGATGTTAAAAAGCATTGGAGACAGTATGGAGCCCTGAGGGATGCCATATAAATGGTCACATTTCATAGAGCAACACTCTCCAAGTGACACCATCTGGAATCTGCCTGAAAGGTAGGAGTGGAACCACTGCAAAGCAGTGTCTCCCACCCCACAGATATTCCAGAATGATACTATGGTCAATAGTATCCGGCTGACCAAGGCAGTCTTCACCCTATAGCCTTAAGGACTTAAAAAGGTATTTTACAGCTAAAGAATTTGGAGGCAACATCTATGAGGGACTCCATAATGTCTCTAGGGGCAGATTAACACTTTACATGGCAGTTATGTTTGCCACATGAATGCTGGTACTTCAGTAGTGTTTCTTGCAGTTACAAATGGCTTGGATCGACAGAGCTACTTTAAATCTGCCCAAGGATTGAGCATACCTAGTGAGATTTTTACTCTTTGAGTAAAACATACTCTTTGAAAGACATCAATATCATATCACATTCAGCTTTTGAAACTCCCCACAATTTAAAAAAGTGTCATTTGTGGTATAGTAGGGCTGCTGTTCAAGATATAAGTCCAAAGTTCATTTGGGTATGCAAAACTAGCTGTGGTTTTTTTATATCCCAGCAAAAATATAACATGTGAAACAATACTGTAAATATTGTTTGTTTTTAGTTGTATTTTATAATTGTAATGTGTTTTAATTATATTTTAATTTTAAATTAAAATTATATTTTAATTGTAGTTAACCCCTGCTAACTGGGGAAAGAGGCACCTTTTTAATATGGTGATTCTCTTTATTTAGCAGGGGGAGAGTAACTGGCCCTATCCACCCCAAGCACAGCATCCCTCTAGTGGCTGGTGTCTATCATGTTTCTTTTTAGATTGTGAGCCCTTTGGGGACATGGATCCATTTATTTATTATTTCTCTATGTAAACTGCTTTCAAAACTTCTGTTGAAAAGCGATATATAAATTGTTGTTATATGTTTTATTTTATGATGTTATTGTTTTTTTCTGTGAGTTGCCCAGATAAAAATTGTTATGCTGTGGCCACACAAATAAAGTATGGTTATTTCTTCTTCTTCTTCATCTTCATCACCAGACATGTCATGTAGTAGATTCACATCAGGAAGCCATGTTGGATGCAACATCCCGGAACATGCTAACTGCTGAACGTTTGGAGTCTTGGACGATTTGAGTGGGACACAAATTATCCCGCTGTTTCCCAGCCTGTCAGCTCTCAGTACTGAGCATAGATGAACGGGCTCCCCCTAATGTCGACAGGCTGGAAAGACTCCAGAGCATACGCAAATAAGATCTCAAAGGCTCCTTCTTGATTGGCTACGGCGGGATAGTGTCTGATTCCGCCGCTGCCTTTATTCTCTAGACAGGGGAGTTCGAGTAATGCAGTTTGCCTGTAATCAGTAACAGCTCCACCACCTTTCTCTCTGCAATTGATTAAGCCTAATTTCTTCTTATTATTATTTTCTTTCTTTGTAGCTTTTGCCTTGACTAAATAGTGAACAATGACCATCAAACGCATAGATCAAGGGCAGCGTTACAGGCCAAGAATGGCATTCCTGAAAAAGGTAACTCGTTATTTTGTTTAATCATTTACCTGATAAACCGATGAACAGGGATATCTACCGCAGGATCCCTGAATACATCTGTAAAACATCTGTCATTTGTAAAACATCTGTCAGTGTTATATTACAATGATTTTGCATGCAAGTGATAGACATGTTATTAGGATAGGAGTGCCATTTGTGATAGTTTTCAGAATTATTTCAAAGAATCCTTTGGGTTCATTAGTTTAGTGTTTAAAAATGAGTTTTCTCCTCCCCTGATGTTTTGCTACAGAATGATTAGACACAAATACCTCTGTTTTCTGGACTCCCAAAAGGAAAACAACCTGTTACATTATCCTTTTTGCGTATGGGAGTAGTAGCTGCTTAAAATAAAACAGAGCGGGATAGGGGTTTATAACCATATAGATATGTTGTATTGATTTTTCTCATCTACTTTGCTTTATCCAAACTGCTTTTGTTGCTATGCAGAAGTTTTGTTTGCATTTTTTAAGGGTTTTCTTGTTTTGAGAACCATTAATAGGATTTGTGTTGGGAATAAAAGGCTTCATCTCCAAATTTTACATCTCTAAATCTTCTTTAACCCATAATCTGGCTAATTTCCCTCCCCCCCCGCATATGTCAGCAATCCCTTTATTCTGCAGATGTGTCCTGACCCCTCAGATATATTTTTCTTTTATGCTGTTGTCATTAATTTAGGGTAATGACTGCCTCCTGTGGCTGTATTCAGAACCTCTCATGGACTAGATCCACTACTTCACTCATAACTGTGCAAAAGGGTGGGGGAAATCCACCCATTAATCACCCTCTTTCATGAGTAACTAATTATCACCAGCATTTATTTTAGTATATCCCCTTAATGACATATTGATTATGTTTTTCTTTAAAGGATGTACAAGATCTATTATCTGCTTGTTTATAATTAACTTCAGAGAGCATGTATATTCCTTTATAATTGTTTAAGACTTAAAGGCAGAATGTGGCTAGATAACTGTGTTTGTGACTAACTACCTCTCTCCTTTCCCCCCTGAGCATCTGTATAAAAGCATTTTAACAGAGCTAATACGTGAAAAGATTTTAAGCAGGCAAGGTATTAATCTAGCTTTTCTCCCATGAGTGTTCCGCCTTTCTTGTCTGTGGCTTATCCTGGTGAATAGAATTAGTTGAATTCCTGGTGACATATACAGCTGCCCATTCCAGGTTTGTCTGCTACCGCACAGCATAGGTACACATTCACATCTCCACTGCTTTAGCTGAACGTCAGCAAAGGAGGAGGTGGCAGGATTACAAGTGAAAATGAAAGAGATGGGAGGGAGTGTGAATGTATTTGGTGTCACAATATTTGTCATACATTGCCAGTACTTTGTAGCTCAAATTGGGCTACCACAATATTTTTCTTTGGAATTGTTTGTGCCTTGAGCCTGTCAAAGTTTATTTAAAAGAGAAATAGGGCATGCTCTGTTTTGATTTATACTCTTGCAAATTCCCCCAGAAGGCAATGAGATTGTATCTGGAAGGAAGGAAAGCTCAGTTTATGCGCTACATTCCACTTAGAATGCAGGGCAATGCTTATTCTATGAAAAATCTTTTTTTAACCACATATAATAAATTGGCCTTCTGCTCACACTGTTCACATACAATAAAGCACAAAAGGAGATGGTACCAATTTCATCTTGTCTATTAACAATCTCTAGGGGTAGTAGTGGTGGTGGTGATCATCATTGTGTCTTCTTACTTTTAAGTCTTCACTCTGCCTCCCAGAAACATTTTTTTAATAGTTTCTCATAGTGCCATTGCAATAATCTAAGCTGATTGCTGTTCATGATCTTTTTCTAAAATTGAAGTCGTAGTTCCCATCAACTTCTGTAGAAGTCTTTGAGATGGCATCTGAAAAGTGAACGCTGTTGTGAGATGACAGGATTAAACTGTTTTTCTTGTTGATGGGTCGTTAGAATCCTTTGCCCTCACATTAGAAGGAGGACAAAGAAGGGAGGATATAACAAGGTTGCTGGATCAGCATATTGATGGTAAGGAATACTGTATGGCAAAGCTGGGTCTTCTGCTCCTCTTGGTTCAGTAGAACTGGAACTATTGGACTCATCATTTTCTGTGAGGGATGTTCCATAAATATATATGACAGCTGCCCAGGACTGCAGAAAGAGACAGGTCGTTGGGTACCTGATAGGCCGCAAGACATCGCTGGTGGGCTGTGTTTTGCTTGGTTGGCCACAAGTTGTGCAGAAATGTGACTACTCTTTCCACAGCAGCAGTAGACTTTCTGCTTCCAGCCATCAAAAAGAGGAAAGATAAACAAAATGAACCATACAAGTAAGACAAAAACACCAGTGTGTTTAAATTGGATTTAAAGACTGATGGGATTAGGCCAGTTTGGGGTCAACTTTTTTAACTACTACCACATAGTGGATTATTCATGTGAAGTGGCTTACGTTGGTTTTCACCGCACTGCTACACACTTTGCTGTTGGACGTCTATAGCAGCATGGTGAAAACTGTCAAATCAGTACACATATATGATACACAAAGTTGTAAACAGGTGCTATGTGCAATGATTTAAACTGGCCTACATGTGGCAGCTCTGATTTATAAACTGGCTCTTATTCTCATGGGATTAAGAGCATGTCTATGGTGGGGCTTTTTCTGTTGCTTGGTCTGTACAATAGTACCACAACTACAGAAGGAACCCACATGCATGAAATTTTGCACAACAGACCAACATCTCAGTCCTTGCAAAATGTCAGTGGGATGCTTTACTGGCATGAGTCTTCTTTAAAGATGAGCAAACTGTAGGATTATACACCAAAACACAGACAGATTTAGAAATGACTTTTACATATATCCATTGGTTGTTTTACCCTGCCGCTCCAAACTGTCCAAAGTGGCTTACAAGAAAAACCATCATGAAAACAAACTGTTCATTGTGACTGTTTCAAGAACTAGCTATTGTGATGTGGGGCTGTAGGCAGCCTAGAGAACTGGCAGGATTGGAAGTGTGTACTATTCAATTCCTTTGAGACTGGGGCCTGAGAAAAAACAATCTAGCAAGTGGATGGATAGACAGGCAACAGAGCAAAACCTTATTACTAAATAATAATAATAATATTGATACAGTTGCTCAACTACTGGTTAAGACTATCCCTCCTCCCATTGGGTCTAGCCCCCCTAATATTTCAGGACAACTATCAATCCACCTGGAAATGGATTTACCCCTGCTAACTTGGAAAAGAGGAACCTTTTAACGTGGTGATTCTCTTTATTTAGCAGGGGGAGAGTAATTGGTCTTATCCACCCCCAGCATAGTACCTCCAGTGACTGTTTCTGGTGTCTATCTTATGTTTCTTTTTCTATTGTGAGCCCTTTGGGAACAGGGATCCATCTTTTTTATTTGTTGTTTCCCTGTGTAAACTGCCCTGAGCCATTTTTGGAAGGGTAGTATAGAAATCAAATAAATAAATGGGCACTTCTGACAAAAATGTCATCACTGGGGCTCTCCCCTCCCCTCCTACTTTCCATGGGCTACGAACAGGCAAAAGCACTCATCAAACAATGCATAACAGACATAGAGCGCCAAACAGATTAAGGTAGGGTCCCGAACTTCCTCATCAATAAGATACATAGCAACTCCCGCTTTATACCTCACAGCGCTAGAAGTCCCAAAACACAGAAGGGCCTTCACCCTGGACCGTTGTGGTGCCCTTCCTTCAGCTGTGCTACAGATACAGGAAAACCCCCTTCTCAGAACTTGCCATGTCCTCCTCCACTTCCCATTCTGCATAGACATTCTTATCACCCTCATTCTTCCATATTACTAATCGACACCCCAGACTGCTGAGGCCAATCCGATGTCTCTCTCCTACTCTCTGACTCTAACCCCGTTAAAACACATAATGTTGACAAGTTTCGCGTGGCAGTGTGTAAAATTCATCTGGTCCTAACAAGACAGCAAGAACTAAGGAGGCCTGACACAGTGCATATTCACACAGTTTAGTTTTAAACTCCATAGCATTTTAGTTTTTGCTGATTGATTTTTAAGATTTAATCACTTAAAGCTTTTATATAGTCTTACCCATTTTAACTGTAGTTTAAAGATAGCTCACTGAAGCTTAACAGTAGTTGTATAACAGTGTATAGCTTTTAGCCTCTCTACTATCTTCACAGTTACGGGAATAGCCTGTTTTAATGCTGTTTTAATGTAAAGTATTTTTTGCTGGTCAAAGACCATGATAAAGATGGACCATGATAAAGACCATGATAAAGTCCCTACAAAAAGCCATTGGTGAGGAACAGTTTCTAGGGAGGCTATTTCAAAGTCTGGGGCAGTAAAGGCCCCTCGCCTTGCAATTGATAGTTTTTATGTCATATACTGAGGGTACCTAGAGCAGGATTTGACCCTTTGATCCATGGGGTAACGGGGCTCATATAAGGGAAGAGTTTATCTTTATGGTACACTGGTCCCAGTCAGCAAAGAGTTTTAAAGGTAAGTGTCAGCACCTTGAATTGATTCAGAAGCTTATTGGCAGCCGATGCAGTTGCCATATGAAGATGAAGAGTTGCTTGCTTCCCAGTAGGTAGCAAGTTGTACTTCAGAGTCATCTTCAAGGGCAGCCCCATGTTAGTGCATTGCAGTAGTCATCCCTAGAGGTTATGAAAGCATAGATTTGCCTGGCAAGATCCCTTGTCTCTCCAAAGGAAGTCAGTGCAACAAATGCAGCTGATCAAGGGAGCTCCTAGAAACCCCACAAGCCCTGTTGACTGAGGAGCACCTCCAGGCTCTAAAGCTGCTCAGGTGGGGGGTGATTAGTCCTCCATCTATTACAGGCATAACAACTCCTCCCTCAAGAGCACTAAGATCATGCACCAGTATCACCTCCATCTTGTCTGGATTTAGTTTCAGCTTGCTGATGTCTGATAGCTACCCTTGCTTGTAGGCTAGAATGACTCTGATCTTTTTCCATCATTGCTCACATAATTTATGGTAGGGAGGAAGGTAGTAACCTGGAATGGGAGCAGGCATTTAAGAACTGTTGGAGAGTGGGAAGAAAGCATTAATGAACATTTTCTTACCAATGTTTTGCCTGGGGGCTCTATTATTTGTGCTATAGTGAAAAGGATTTTACTGTGTTAGAAATGAATGATGCTGTGGCACAGTACTCCTGACTACTCCAGTACAGCAAGGTGCACAACAATCAGGATTGAGCAAAAACAACTGTTTTTATGAACATTTTCAGTTGTGCCAAAATAAACATTTCCATATGAGACTTTTTTGTTGTTGTCACTCTGTGTACATATAATTCTTGTTCCTTTAAATTGTTTTCATTTGCCCTCAGTGGCATCATCACATAGACATATCTGATTGACTATGTAGAACAGATCAGATAAACTTTATTAGGATCGTAGATCAGACTGTACAATTTAAAAAAATTACATAAGACTAGAGCGTATAATACAAACAATGTAGGAAAACCTAACCACCTTGAAAATGAACTCTTTACAAAAGTTAGATAACAAAAACTCTAAATAAAATTCACCGGAGTGACCTGGAAACTTCCCCAAAAGGGGAGTAATTAAATGAGCATCACTATAAAATTTACAATATAAAATAACATGAGGGGTAGTTTCTACGGCACCCTTTCCACAGGCGCAAATCCTTAAATTAAACAGAATCCCTTTATATCTACCATCCCTAACAGCCGTTGGAAGGGCGTTTAGGCGGGCAAGAGTAAATGGACGCCTAAATTTAGGGATAAGAATATTATCTAAATATGCTGCTGGTTTTGAATTAAAAAGTTGTTTCCCAAGATAGATGCCACTCCTTAGACAGGCAGGATCCACTTGTAATTCTGTATCGGCAATACGCTGCTTAATAACCTGCCAGGCCTGATCATGTCCTAATCTAAGAATTTCCTCATTGGAGAACCCAAATTGAAGAAGTTTATTTTTAACCAAGGTCTTCCACTTATAATTAAAGTCATCAATAATTTCCAAGGAAGCCAGGCCTACATTGGCAATAACCAGTTTTAACCAAAACTTTATAATACAGGTCCAGTAATCCGATTCAACCCTAGCGAGACCTACCTCTCATCTGGTAAGAGATTTGGGAACGCAGGGGGGAACTTGAAGAATAGCTCTAATAAACTTAGACTGTACAGCTTCCAGAGGGCCAAAATTACTAGGAGGCCCCAATTGGGCACCATAAAAAAATAAGGGATAGACTTTAGCAACAAATAACTTGATCGCAGCTGGGATAAATGAGGCCCCTCTCATAAAATGGAATGATTTTATTTTATTTGTAGAAATTTGAGCATTTTGTATAGACAAATTTAAGTGGGCGTTCCGCGAGCCAGAAGACTGGAAAACAATTCCAAGATATTTATGTAGAACAGTGATATTGTCCCATATGATTCATAACATGATCCTAAATTGGATAGGAAGGGGAGATAATAAGCTGGGGAGAAATGGTGTGAAGCATTTCCCAAAGCCACGGGAAACAAGGGCAATCAGAATAATAACAAAACAGTTAATATTTTCAAAAAACAAAACAAAAAACCCGCAACAGAACCTGGTTTGGGATAAAAATGTCCACTTAACTAAAACTGCTAGTTTTAGCCTGAAAGCTGATGAATTCTCAGTGTAGCCATGATCCTTCCAAACAACTAATGCAGCTCCAGGGGCTTTTACACACAGCAGGTTTTACCGTGAGTTTACGGGGAGGCTTTACTGTGAACTTGAAGTTGTCCCCCAAACGTGACAAAAATAGTGGATTTTTTTTACCCCGGATATAAATCAAGTTATACTCTAATGCACAGTGAAAAACCTAAATTGTGTGTGAACTGCTCCCTGATAACTCACAGGGACTTCAGGGTAAATCTAGCTGATGTGTGAACGCACCCCCTCCATTCCGGAGTTGAAGAGCTTCAAAAGCCCCATGTGAAAAGCTTCCAGGCTGACACAGTACTTTCCCCAACACAAGCTCCAAGTAACTGATTGGAGATTTCCCAGAATTCAGTTGCAGCAAATGAAGTAGGAACTGAGCCCCTGAAAGAATATAATTATAGAACAGAGTTGACCTCTTTTTCAAAAATATCTTACAGGAAATAAGATAAACAGAAAGAGGACAGTGGGGTTGTTGAAAGAGCTATTATATGTGGGGTTGACATTTATCCCCAGAACAGTTTCTTGTGGTATGGCCTACATGCACGATGGAGGCTATGTGTAAATTAAACACATTAAACACACTTTAAAAAAATTAATTCAGCATGCCCCTTTATAAAAGGAAATTATTACCCATTTACTGTCTTGATGCTAGCACATGCCTCATTAGGTAGCAACCAGTTAGGATGATTATCGTAATGTGTCAAAAGTTGATATGAGTGCCAGGCAGTGGCTGAATCCATTAACTGTTCATTAGTAGGCATTTTAACTGAAGATTGTACAACTTGATTTGGAAGACACAATATTCTATTGCTGTTGGGATGGCTCTGAGGTGGGTGCTATGGCAACATACTTTTCAGAGCAGATTAAAACAAAAACAAAAACCACACACCCAACCCAAACCATAGTGTTAATAGGGGGTTAACAAATGACCTAACCTTTGTAAAAGTGTGGTGTGATTTTGTTAGTCTGTGCATGCCAAACATGATTGCTTATCACATAACTGAGAGGATGATGGACAAGCTTGACTGAAATGCTCTTATTGGCTTGAACATGGATCTGGGATTTTCACTTTCGCAAATGCAAGTGGGAAGGATATAGGGAACAGTGTGATTTATCACTGGGAAAAGTGTAGCAGACAAACTGGCAGATCAACACACACACCTCCGTGCAGGTGGATCCCACATCAAGACTATATGCTATACCACACAAAACTGGGTGTTTTGGAATGTACCTTGAGGAATGTCATTTCTATACAAATTACTATTCTGCAGGCTTGTCTTTACCTGATATTTTACTTTAAGAGCACTTTTAAAGGTCATTCAGTCCTCAGTCACACTTTTAAGCAGGATAACAGGAACAATAGAGAGTATAAGAGCCTGTGCAGTGTAATGGTTAGGGAGCGGCATAGGATTAGAGAGGTCTAGGTTTTCAAATTCTCACTCTGCCCTGACATTCACCAAGTGATGCCTGGCATTCTCCTTCAGCCTACTTCACAGGGTTGTTGTGAGGATAAACAGGTGGGGAGAGATCCATGTATGTCACCCTGAGCTCACGGGAGGAAGGGTGAGACAGAAATACAATGAATGAGAAAGGTGCTCTTTAGAGCATGGAGACCAACTGGGCCACAATAAGGTGGATTTACATGATTGAGAGACTGATGGCAAAATCTTATCTCATGTTAGCCATCCTGCATGGGGTAGCAGCTTCCATGTAATTAAACCAAGTGTTAGCCCCTCAAGTTTAGAGGGGTGGTGATGTAGGGCTTAACTATGTGATTGAAGGTTGCAGGTTCATAACTGCTTCCTCTGTGGCTATAGGTTTCAAGTGGTCCCCAGAGCTCTGTTCCCATATTACGTTCAATGCATGTACCATCTGTGTACAGTGTGGTGTTTTTGGTTAATCCATTCCTTGACCCACGCCAGCTTTAGAATGGTACTTTAGTTACGTTTATTCCAGTCCTGGAGTGGAGGCGGGGCTAACAGACAACCAGCAGCAAGCAAGAGCGTTGAAAGCAGTCTGCACTTGCCACACTGTAAATAAGATCTATCTCATTATCCCACACGGTTAATAAGATCTTTCTCATTAAACCATTGATTTTCCTGATTCTGCTCCACTGCCTTGTCCTTGAGTCCTCTAGATTCTACATACAGCATATGTAGGTTATGGACAGCACAATACAGTTGCATATTTCCTAACTGTACCCTGTATTCCAGAGGGCTGTACTATGGGTCAGAATGTTTGATCCTAGTAAGTGTGTATCACCCACCCCGTGGCACTGTGCAGAGGCGAGCACTCCCAGAGCAGCCAGCTCCACATAGTACTCTGCCATTTCTGGTGCCAGAGGAGCACCTTCTATTATTATTATTATTATCATTATCATTACATTATCATTTTTACATTTATATCCCGCTCTTCCTGCAAGGAGCCCAGAGCGGTGTACTACATACTTGAGTTTCTCCTCACAACAACCCTGTGAAGTAGGTTAGGCTGAGAGAGAAGTGACTGGCCCAGAGTCACCCAGCTAGTTTCATGGCTGAATGGGGATTTGAACTCGGGTCTCCCCGCTCCTAGTCCAGCACTCTAACCACTACACCACACTGGCTCTTCTATGGAACTGTAGCCCACAGGGATGGCTGGGAAGGTACACAGGGTGATTGGGGATGTCACATTCCCTACGGGGAAAGCATTGAGAGAAACTACACTTCCCATGAACACTCTCAGCCATCCTCGCATGCCTTCCTGATTTCCCCATTGGCTTCACTTCTGTAGAAGAGGGTCTCCCAGTGCTTGAGATGGTAGATACTGCACAGAGCTGACACTCTGTGGCACTGAGAGGGGTGGCACTACACACACCAGCTTTCCCTGTACCCAGGTTCACATTTAAAATGAATGAATGTACAGTGATTCACACAAAAACATGTTGACATGTACAGACACTTGTATGTGTACACATCATATTGTCTGAATAGGGTTGGTCTGCCTGTAATCTGAATCTCCTCATGCAAACAAGGTACAAATACATGCTGCGGAGGCATCGGATCTTCATTTATCTATGCTAAGCCACCATTACAGGTGAGCCTTTTCTATTACCTCATGAAATCTCACAAGGTTCTTGTCAGAGGTTTGAAGTGGTACAATAGGGGAACTATTGTTCATCACAAGCCACTAATGCAAGCAGGTCTGGTACCTGAGGGGAAGGAGAAAGAAGCAGAAATATAATCAGAGGTATGTAGTTGAGAGACCTTTCTCATTCATTATTTCATTTATTTATTTATTTATTTGATTTATATACCGCCCTTCCAAAATGGCTCAGGGCGGTTTACAAATTAAAACAAACCACTAAAACAATAAAGACCTGAAACAAATTAAAAGCAATATAACAACAATTAACAATGTAAAAACATTTTGAAACAACAATTAAACAATTACAGTGATTAAAAGCTCCAAAATCGGGTTAAAATATTAAAGCAGATTTAAAAACCCTGGAAAGCCAGGCCATACAAATACGTTTTAAGGGCTCTCCTGAAGGCTAAAAGAGAATTAAAATTGCAGATTTCCGCAGGGAGCGCATTCCACAGCCCTGGAGCAGCTATAGAGAAGGCCCGCCTCCGAGTCACCACCAGACAAGCTGGTGGTAACTGGAGACGAACCTCCTCAGATGACCTTAATGTATGGTGGGGATCACACAGAAGAAGAAATGCACATAAGAAAAATACAGCAGGCATAAAGAGTGGAGCTAAAAAGGAAAGGGCTAAATATCATACAAATGCTATTAATTTTAAATCCCAAGGTTCCTGTGTACACACCCTGACTCTAATTTATTTATCTGGGATACCATTTAGAGTAGAGTCCTATTCAGACATTATGCTGAACACTTGACAATGAGTGTTCATGTACATTTTACACAGTTACAGTTATTTACATGTTCTGTTTAAGACAGTACAGCAGTGCACTTCCTATATGTACCCTGCATTTGAGGGGCCTGTACCCAGGTTCACTTTTAAAAGGAACACATATAAAGGGGCTATTCACACGATTGAAGAAAATCGGGCTAGCCTCCGCTAACTCAATTTTCTTCAATCTTAAAAACCACCAGGCTTGCAGCCGAGCCCGGTGGTTCTTGAGCGAGTGCTCCGCAAACCCGGGCTATTGGATTGTGAGTAGCTGTGGCGTGACTCTGCGCTGCAGCTACTCATGAGGAGACCCTCGGAGGGGAGGCGAAAAGCCGCCTCCCGGCTCCAGGGGTCTTGCCAGCATGCCCTGTGCGCTTGCGCAGGGCATGCTGGAGCTTCCGGGGGCCGATCGGCCCCTGCTCCCCCCCAGCCCCCGCTGGCTCCGTCTCAGAGCCGGCAATCGTGTGGGCAGCCAATCCGGCTGACCAGGGCTCCCTTCCCACTCACCGCCCCAAACCGGATCTCACGGATCGTGAGACCCGGTCCATTTTGTCTTTCTCACAAAAAACCTATACAAGTGTACAGACTGAATAGGGCAAGGTGATTTCTGTTCATTGTGAATAAGCTCTGAATAAACTCAGTAGCATTTGTGGAGGGTATATTCAAGCAAATACTAATGTTGTAGCTACTTAGCATTATATCTTGTGACAAGGAGGGCTTGTAGACTTAAACATATAATTGATTTTGCTGGGATGCACTAGTTTTTGTTTGTTTTTAACATGCTGAAACCATGCAGCAAGATTCTGAGTCTTACTGAAGATTTTAATTATTCTTACTGATTTTACAGGGATATAGGATTTTGGCTACACCCACTAGCAAAGTACAAAAGTTAGGAAGAACCATCGGCAGTTCAGCCACTATGGCAGCAACTGGAATAGGATTAGATTCATGTGGATGGATGGATTTTCCAACTCAAGCATGCTAGTGTAGAAAGAAAGAAAGAAGCGCCAAGACTGAAGAAATAATTTGTATCAATGTTTATTTGCCTCTCACTATCTGTCAGGAATTAGTTTTGGTCCAAAGTTAGAAGATATTCTTCTAGGTAACATAATAGCAGGTTACCCAAATGCGGGGATCATCCTTTGTGGTGACTTTAATGCATGCATGGGAGAAAACCATGAAATGCTGAGTAGGGAGCTTAATTTAGATCTTGATACTGCCGAGAGATATGAGCACAAATCCCAAGACAAAATCATCAGTATGGCAGTATGTGCTTTATTTATGCGTGCATGCTTACTGATTTCTTTCCGTCTGTGTTTCACATGACTAAGTGGGAATCTGATGTGTCATGTTTGAAGGCTTGGGAGTGAATGTGTACCCAGGGTGCTTAGGGTGATTGCTGCACTAGTGTCTCCTTCAACTGACAAGCTTGGCAAGAAAGAGGTTGATGAAACTTCTGGATTCTTTCCGGAATTATTGTTCTTTCCAGTTGCTTTATCTTTGCCTTCATACTTGAGCCATTCTCCTTATTTCCTTCTGTTTCTTACTGTGTATCTGCTATAACTTGCAGCTTGAAGTACTGCTGGTGGAGATGCAGGATCCAAATTCTGGCATCAAAATGCACACCCAGAGGGTCATGATCACCAACATCCCACATGCTATGACTGGTAAGAGAATCCTGACAATTGCATGCAACAGAAGGCCACACCAGTCACTTAATCTCCCTTATATAACATCATCTGGTATTCATAATCACCTTGTTTCTCCCTTTTGTATTAATAATCACAGGACAATTTGTTATGGGATGGTTAACAAAGTTAATTATTGATCCCTCCCTCCCTCCCTTTTGTGTTGGGAGGGTGGTCACAATGAGAGGAGGTGCTTTCCAGGTAGGTGAGACTGCCATCCTGACTCCATGAAGGAATCAAATTCACAATAAGGAAATTTTCCATTTTCCTGAGCTCACTGAAGAACAGCAAAATACCCAGCCTACTTCTATGCCTACAAATTACAGCTTTCCCTTCAGACATATTGAATTAGAAATAAGCAAGTAACCATGCTTTGATGTCATGAGTCTGTCATTACCGTCTGCTACAACAATTGTACTCTTCTTTGGTGCCTGCCAGCTATGTTAACTCATCACCAGAAACACGCTATTGACATTATTTAATCTTCTTATTAAAACAAAAACAAAAAAAATCAGAGCACATTGTAAATACTTTCCATCCTTGCTGTATATTCCAAACCTTCCATGCTGTAGGTAAAGCTGTCCGTAAAGTCAGCTGAAACTGGCAGGCACAACTGCAAGAGAAAAATATAAAGGTGTCTCACAGTGGCATAATCTTTTAAAACTGGGAACTAAGTGGAGAATATTACATGTCCCTGCTAAACGCATTGCTATTGAATTCAGTGGCTGACATTCTGACTAATGAAGAACTTGCATAATGAATGAAGTTGTGCTAGTGTAAGAAGACTGCATAGTTGTGCTAAAATATAGAGATTTGCACAATTGCATTCTTGCGCTATAGTCCTCTTGTGCAAATAAAAAGTTTATTTATTTATTGTTAAATTTATATACTGCCTTTCATTAACATAATCACAAGGCAGTTCACATAGAAAAAGTTAAAACAAAACTATAAAAATTACACAATTAAAATATGCTAAAATATAAGAACAGATCTAATTTAAAAAAATTAAAATACATACATAAAAATACCATACAATATACAAAGAAGCTGCAGTGGAGACAATTACATAAAAACCTGAGTAAAAAGCCAAGTCTTCACATGTTTTCTAAAAGCCATGATGGAGACCGAGGAGCGAATAGCCACTGGGAGAGCATTCCAAAGTCTGGGGGCAGCAACAGAGAAGGCCCTGTCCTACGTGCACGACAACCGAGCTTCCTTCATTGTTAGCACCCGGAGCAGAGCCCCCTCAGATGACCTCGTCAAGTGGGCAGCAACCCTTGGGAGCAGGCGGTCCCTCAGGTATCTTGGGCCTAAACTGTTAAGGACTTTAAAGGTCAAAACCAGCACCTTGAATTGGACCCGGAAACAAACTAGTAGCCAGTGCAGCTTCTTCAAGTTGCCATTCTTAAGCCATTGCCAGGTCTTGGTGATGTCTGATTTTCCATTTATATTGTGCAAATATTGACCATGCAGTGGCTTATTTTTCCATTTTTCTGCTCGGTTCTTGACTTGTTCTTTCTTGTAGGCCTGCTTTGTTTCATTGGTGTTGAATAGTTTCTCGTTATTGGCCATTTTAAGTGCATCTTCTTCACTGTCCTTGATATATTCTTCGAGGCCTCTTTTCTCCTCCTCTACTGTTTGATGGACTTGCAGCATTCCTCTTCCACCTGAGCTGCGAGGGAGGTATAGCATATCGACATCACTGCGGGGGTGCAGAGCATGATTAATGGTCATTATTTTCCTGTTCTTACGATCCAGCATCTCTAGCTCTGCCTGGGTCCAGTCTATTATTCCTGCAGTGTATCTGATAACAGGTATAGCCCAGGTGTTTATGGCTTATATGGTGTTCCCGCCATTGAGTTTGGACTTGAGGATTTTTCTAAGTCTCCTGATGTATTCACTTCCAATTTTTCTTTTAACTTCAGTGTGTGCGATGTTATCAGCCTGGAGAATGCCCAAGTATTTGTAATGTTCTTTCTCTTCCAGGTTCTTGATCTTTCTTCCATTGGGCAGTTCTATTCCTTCTGTTTTTGTTATTTTCCCTCTGTTCATTATTAATGCAGCACACTTGTCTAGTCCAAACTCCATTGCTATATCGCTACTGAATATACAGATAGTGTTTAGCTATTATTATTATTGTTATTTTATTTTACATTTGTATCCCGCTCTTCCTCCAAGGAGCCCAGAGCGGTTTACTACATACTTAAGTTTCTCCTCACAACAACCCTGTAAAGTAGGTAAGGCTGAGAGAGAAGTGACTGGCCCAGAGTCACCCAGCTAGTATCATGGCTGAATGGGGATTTGAACTCGGGTCTCATGGTATCTCTGAGATGACCCAGACCAACCTGGCTGCTGTATTTTGTACCAACTGCAGTGTCCAGACTACATACAAAGGCAGCCCCACGTAGAGTGCATTGTAGTAGTCAAGTTTGGAGGTTAGCAGCATATGTACTACTGTTCTGAGGTCTTTTATCTCAAGAAATGGACACAGCTGGCATATCAGCCAAAGTTGATAGAAAGTACCCCTGGTCACTGCATCAACCTGGGACAGAGGTTTGGATCCCGAAGCACCCTGTAGCTGTTCCTTCTGGGGAAGTATGACCCTCATCCAGAACTGGCAGATGAAATCTCCTGAGTTTTGGCCCCACACGATGAGTAGCTCTGTCTTTGTTATCCCTCATTCAGCCATCACCATCTCCAGGCAGGCATTTAGGGAGGTTATGCCTTCTCCTGATGATGTTGAAATGGAGAAATAGATTTGGGTGTTATCAGCATACTGATAACACCCTGCACCAGATATCCTGATGATCTCTCCCAGCAGTTTCATGTAGATGTTAAAGAGCATTGGAGACAATGTGGAGCCCTAAGGGATTCTATCTGAAAGTTCAGATTTTGAAGAGCAACAGTCTTCAAGGGACACCATCTGGAATCTGCCCAAGAGATAGGAATGGAACCACTGCAAAGCAGTGTCTCCTTTAAATGAAACGAGGTGGGCTGCAGGTTGCACCGCTGTTGTACAAGCATGTTTGTGGTAGTGCAACAGTTGTCTGGAAAACAAGCTGCAGACTTAGCACAAATACAATGTCCTTCCTGAAGTGCTTTGTTAGTCAGGCAGTGGAGCCTCCTTCCAGCTACATTTACTTAAGACTGATGGCTGGATTCACTGAAGGGTCTGCGGTTTTTTGAAGCTAGAGGCACTTGGATCATTCATGATTATATATGAATGGTTAAATCCTTCCCTGCTACTGGTCCAACTGGAGTTCAGGAAACTTAGAGTTGCCAGGTCTTTGCCCACCAACTGTCTCTCTAAATGTTCTGAGACAGGATGCAGTTACGGCGCACCTTACCCTGTTTCTTTGCCAGTCTTTTTACTGCTGTAACCAGCAGAATTTTCATCTTGCTCAACTGCAGATACAGTGCCAGTGTATGTGTGAGCATGAATGAGCGGGGACCAGTGAAGGAGTGGGGTGGGATGTGCTGTGCACAGCTTCATCATGTCTTGGTTCCTCAGAACATTTGAAGATGTGGAGGTGATTCTCACAATAGTGGAAAGTGGGCTGAGGGAGCTTAGTCTGCTGTCCATGGCTTGTGGGAACCACTGGGCTTGCAGGTGAGCCTGGTTTCCCCAAAGTGGGTCACCCACTTGCCTACCCCCCCTTAGCCCAGTTTAGTGGAGCAAGCAATCCGCTAACCCGGGTTTTGTGGTCATGTATTGCCACAGCGCGGCAGCCCTCTCTCCCTGCAAACCTCATTTTGGCGAGTCTCGCCAATTGCGAAGCAAGCCTAGCAGAGATTGGGAGCGGGGGAGAAAGGAAGCCCGGGGCTACCAGGTATCCCACAATGCACCACACAAGCATTTGGAAAGCTCCCTGCTTCCTGGCCACTCCTTGCCCTGGCTCTATGATCCATATGGCTGCTGGCAACCCAAGTACCTGCACGAGTGAAGTAGGAGGTGCACACTTGTCCTCCTACCTCACTTTAAGCCCGAGTTCTGAATCAGGTCTACCCAGGGGAGAAGGGGCAGGATTGGGAGCGATCCTGGCGCTTCAAAGGACTAGCCCTACCTGGGCTTGTCTTGCCCTGCCTGCTTAGGACTGGTTATGTGCACAGCCTTACAGTCTTTGACCCTAGTCGTGCTTTACACTCCAGATAGCTTTTAACCATCAAGATAGCAACAAGGTTAATCTACAGTACAGAACATATACATTTATATTCCCTTCACATCTAGTTATTAGGGAAGTGGGAAGTCAAACAAATGACATTTTTGAAAGTGAATACCAGTGGAGATTCAAGTTATTTCAAAACTACATCTACATTCAAACAAATTATGTATGTATGTATGTGTTTATTTATTTATCAAATTTTTACACCACCCCAAACTTTCATCTCTGGGTGGTTAGGATGAGAATGATCATTTAGGATGAGAATGATCTTCTGTCCACTCATATGACATTGGTTGCTGGCTTCTTTTGCTCTCTCATTTTTGCTTTGGGCATTCTTCATTTTTTGTCAATATGAATTGAATATCTAATGAATATCTAAAATGTGCTTAATGTTGATATTCACATGCAAGTATTAACAATTCCAGACATATTTTGTGACTGTCTTAAAATAATAATAATAATAATAATAATAATAATAATAATAATAATAATAATAGAGAATGTTTACAGGGCATGTTTATAATCACCTCTTGTGATGGTCAAGATTCACTGTTTTATTTCTGAAAAGTGAGAAACAAGTATCTGTTTGGAGAAATCTACAACATTATCTGGGAACTGTCAGCATTCACACGTCTACATTCACACCATATTTTGAGCATTTGCTATAACATATAAAAAGTTATGCTTCTCTTGGATGAAGGTAATCTGATTGGTAGCTTTGCTACCTTTAAATCACTATTATACCTATCCAGGCTGTAAACAGCCTTACAGTCCTGTCAGCACAGCAGTTTATTGATCTGATGCTGATTCATGAAAGACCGGGTTTATATGTCTTTAAGAAGAGGAAAAACGAGGAGAACTTAGACCACATTTTCCTTTGAAAGAAACAGGAAGAGCTCCACTCACACCAGAGGCTGATGAGCTTTCCTTAGAATTCTGAAAGGAAATTTGAGGAGTGCCCCCTCTTAAGGGAGAAGAGCATGTGCAAACTGGGTTACCTCAGTCAGGTTTGTGAGTGACAGGCTAATCTTTTAATTTCATCTATTTCCGGAAGCAGCCAGTGGGGATAAGAGCTGCTGACTGCTGGTGTGAGTCTCAAGCAATCAGTATAATGTCAGGACAGGTTAACATTTTAATCTGCATCTTGAGAGGGCCTTTGGAGACCAAGATTAGTACATGATCAGGGAGTAGGTGCATTCCTAAAGCCTTGCCCTGTTTAAAACTTCATAGTTCTAAAATGCAAAATAAAAGGCAAAGTTAAAATGACAGAGCTGGGGAAAGCTTAATTCCACATGCATTAATAATAATAGATTTAAAACATTCTTGACTCTGTTTTCCTAATTGGCAAAATAATCCACATGGATTCTTGTAAAATAAAAGCCTTAGAAATGAAGAGTTCTCTGTCATTATTTTCCTTCCCTACTACACAGTAGAGAATAGATCTCTGCTGAAGAAAGTAATATGTCCTTTCAAATTAGTTCCATGCATATTTTTACTGTCCAAGTTTCAATCCCCAGCCAATGAAATCTAAATTATTTATTTGTATTTCATTTTAATTTACAAGCAAGCCTTCTAACTGAATTGCATGATCCCCAACTAGCTTGCCCTTTCTCTTTCATACAGCAAACAATATGTTCCCAATGAGTCACCTTGTCAAGAGTGCAGAATTCAGTTTCCGTTTCCTCTTACATTGTTATGATTTAGTCAAAATGTTCATTTCCAAAGAAAACTATGCAGTACAGCATATGCATGGAGAACTGTCAGGATTGCAAGTTTTAAAAAAGCAGGGTTGGGGGTGGATTATATCACTGGAGGTGCAATGGTAGCTACTGAAGTATTTAAAAATACCATGAATAGGTAGGTCAGGGTTAACATAAAGCCAGGCAGGAGTTATCATCTGTGATCTTGCAGAATGATTTCCGTGGGAGGAAAATGACACTAAGTCACAAGTGGGTTTTTTTCGGGCATATTTACACTCCAGCATGCCTCACCTCCAGTTGTCATAGGGGCTCTTTTGCATTGCTTCTGTTGATGGCTATGGGGCGAACTTTGTCCCAAGGTACATGAAAGCCACAGTGTGGACTGTACTGTAGTGGGTTGATTGCTCTGTATATGCCCAAAAGACCATCAGGATGAAAGTGTCATCGACTTTGATCCATATATGTGTTATGTACCCTTAAGAAGATTTGGGATGCTGTTTCTTCTTGTTAGTGGCAATCTTGTGTGTGCAACAAGTGAGTAAACATACTTTTCCTGTGCATATGTACAATTAGTTGTATGCTTAGTGATCCAGTTTCAATAAAGACATGCTGTTTTAAGACTTCCTTTCTCTGGCTGATGCTGATTGAGGAAAACAGGGGCTCTGTGGAGTGAGGGAGTATGCCTTTGAAACCCACTAAACAAATAATATTATATGTGGGAAGCTGCTGTCACCTTACCATCCATCTTCTCCTTGGTGCTTAGGACTGTAGAAGTTTAGAGTTGGAAGGCATCTTAGATATCTTCTAGTCCAACCTCCTCCTCAGTGCAGGAATCTGCCACAACATCCCTAACTCATGGAGGCCATTCACACAATCAAAACAGTGTTCTGCCCAGGTTTGGGAGCTGTGCGTGCTCCCAATTTTTGGTTGTGTGGAAGCAAGGTAAGAGGAAAAGCTGGGTAGAAGTGACTGTGTGGACGCAAGGTAGGAGGAAAAGCTACCCAGCTTCCACACAATCACATTTTCATTTATTTATTTATTTATTTGTTAAATTTATATACTGCCTTTCATTAAAACAATCTCAAGGCGGTTTACAACAAAATTTAAAAACAAGATGGTAAAAAGGACACAATTAAAATATTAAATATTACTTTTGAAATCAAAAGCTGATAACCCATTTGCTATGGTGTGAAGAAAAGCTGAGGAAGCCTCTTTTGTCCTCTGATGCATAGTCACAGGTTCCTGAAGGCACCTGGACACTTATGAAAGTAGGTGGTTGCATAGGAAGGGCAGCTTAGCAAGAGCAGACCGTTACCTTTCATTTCAACCATCTTGCCTGCTGCTAAGTTGCTAAGTCTCCTCTGTCACATCAGCCAGGGTAGGACTGAGTCTCCTGCTGCAATTCTGTTGTTTTTGTGTTTTGAGAACAGAGTTCAGATAAGTATATTTCATCCAAGCCTTGGCTCAGATTATTTTACTGTATTTATGGATCATCGTTGCAATCAATGCAAATGCAAAACAAAAACCTAATCTGAGACCATTATTAAGAGAATTTAAAGAGGTTTAGTTTCTCATCGTGTACATACTTTTTGTGTGTGTGTGTCTCATTGTTGCTTCTGGTCAAAGAGGTTTAACCAGTTTTTGTAACAGTACGTAAACCTGCAAAAACTGTTTACTGAAAGTGAAAGTGGGATGAGTGCAGCACCCTATTTAAAAAAAATTTTTTTTTAAATCTCCAGCCTGATTTTAGTGTGGAATGATGGAAAGTATATGTTCAGCTCAGCTCAGTAGATTTATTGTGGTCAATAGACCAAAATGAAAGTATATGTTTGGACCTGTAGTCCCCTCAGGGCCTATATATAACTGCTGGCAGATGGCAGGCCAGAATGTGAAAAATTATGAGACACTCGCTGCTTCTGATTTACAGTGTTTGCTCTTGCCTTGCAGGTTCTGATATATTACAGTGGATTATGCAGCGCCTGCAGATTACCAATGAAGGTCAGTAGGGGCATAAAACCTGTTGGTGCTTTGTTGTTGTTGTTGTGTTGTATACTGAGCAAAGAGACACCTTTTAAAGTGGTGATTCTCTTATATTTAGCAGGGGGAGAGCAACTCACCCTATCCACCCCCAGCACAGCATCCCTCCAGTGGCTGTTGCTGGTGTCTGTCTATCTATCTATCTATCTATCTATCTATCTATCTATCTATCTATCTATCTATCTATCTATCTAATTTATACCCCGCCCAAACTTACATCTCAAACTTGTGAGCCCTTTGGGGACAGGGGACTATGTCGTATTTATGTCTTATTTATTTTTCTATGTAAACTGCTTTGAGACCTTTGGTTGAAGGTAAAGGTAAAGTGTGCCGTCAAGTCGATTTCGACTCCTGGCCAGTAGTGGCTGGTGAGGGTGCTGGTGGAGGGTTGGCGAGAGGCACCTTTAAGAGTAAAAGAATTGGTGCTTATCTCCACTCTCGGAGAAGCAGTGTGCTGCCCAGCACCCCCTGCGGTGGGGGATCGCCTCCGCCACTCACCTGGCTTCCACGGAGCTGATCCCCACCCGCAGTCAAGTGAGTGGTGGAGGCTCTCCCCCACCGCAGGGGGTGCTGGGCGGTACGCTGCTTCTCTGAGCAGCGTTCAGTTGCGGCAAGAGTGGAGGTAAGGACCTATTCTTTTACTCTTAATGGTGCTTCTCAGTGCCCCTCCACCGGTGCCCTCACTGGCCGCAACTGCTCCTGGCGCCCACAGAGCCCTGTGGTTTTCTTTGGTAGAATACAGGAGGGGTTTACCATTGCCATCTCCCGCGCAGAGTGAGATGATGCCTTTCAGCACCTTCCTATATTGCTACTGCCCAATATAGTACCAGCAGAGATTCGAACTGGCAACCTTCTGCTTATTAACCAAGCATTTCCCCACTGTGCCACTTAAGGTGAGCAGTATATAAATAGTCGTCGTCGTCGTCTTAGTAGTTATCAAAGCAGTTTATGTGGCAAAAGGAGTAACAAAATGATTCCCTGTCCCAAAGAAGCTCACCGCTGTCAAAAAAAGAAACACAAGGGATACCTCAGCAACAGCCACTGGAGGGGTGTGACGCTGGGTTGAATAAATCCCTGAAAAGGGGGTAGAGTGAAACATCCACTCATCCATTCCAACTGAAAGGCCTTCTAAATCCTCCACCTCCCATCCTCCTGCTGGGAGAGCAGTTGAATACAGCTGCCTGCCTGCTAAATATAAGAGAGCCAAACTTTAGAAGATTTTTACCCAGTTGGCAGGAGTTGACAGATCTGCCTTTATTAAAAAAAAAAAAAAGACAACCTTAGTTTTTAGCTCTTTTCAAATGTTTGAGTGTACAAGGAGCAGAACTGTGCTGCTGAATCCCAACCCCCATACATTCATTCAGAGTAAGGTCTGAAAGAGTAGTTTGACTACATGCTGGCTATTTCGGACCTTCTGCTGGAGTGGGGCCAGTGACTGTGATTCTGCTCCCTGAACATAGGAAGCTGTCTCCTTTTGAGTTAGACCATTGGTCCATCTGACAGTGGCTGTCCAAGGTTTCAGGCAGGAGTCTCTTCCAGTCCTCCCTGGATCTTCCCCAGTCAACAGGCTTTATCACGGGTTTACTGAGAGACTTTACTACGAGTTTGAATTTGCCCAAAGAAACTGATGCAAAAAGTGGTGTTTTTCTAAACCCCAGACATAAATCAGGCTACGCTCTAACATGCAATGAAAAACAGAATTGTATGTGAAGTGCTCCCCAATATATCGCATGGACTTCGGTAGGAATCTGGATGATGTGCGGACACACACCCTCCATTCCAAGCTAAAAGTCCCATCTGGAAATGCTCCTGGAGATGCCAAGGATTGAACCTGGAACCTTCTCCATGCAAAGCAGATACTCTTCCACTGAGCTATGCCCTAGTTTGTGTATTCGGGCAAACATATTTTGTAACGGGGCTTATAAAATGGCAGATGGGGCTTTCATATTTTAAATAGTGGGTTGCTTCTGAATATTTGTCTTTCCTTTGTATTTACTAACAAAAGCAGCTGCCCGATTTTTCTTTTTTTTTAAGAGGCACTCAGCTTGGGAAGTATAATTATCAAGTATGGCTACGTCTATCCTCTTCAGGAGCCGAAGAATCTCTCTCTCAAACCAGACAGCAGCCTCTACAGATTCCAAGTGAGTGGAGTGATAGTCAGTGCAGACATGGCGTAAGAAATGCATCCTAACAGGGGTAGTGCAAGTCATTTTGGTGCCAGAGGCAAAGGATGCTCCCTCCCGCATCTGTGGGCAGGTCAGGTGTTCAGCATTCTCAGGTCATGCTGCCCAGGCAGCAGTGACAGGTGAACACTCTTGGACTAGGCCACCAAGCCAGACAATGGCAAAGGAGGCATCCCCAGCTTCCATTGGTGGGGGGTCAGGAAGAAAAGAAGAGGTGCGTCCCAGTGGGGTGAGAAGGGGGAAATTAACAGCATGCTCCAGTGGGGGAGAAAAGGCAGTGGCAGTAGTTTGAGATACATTAAGGGTATTCACATGAACAGCTAAACCCAGGCTAGGGCAGCTCGGATTGCACACGCGAAGCGCCGGGAGTGAGGTTGCTCATGGAGCTGCACCCACATTGATCCTCACTTTCAAACCTGGTGTTTAGCAGGGATTAAATGAACCTGTGGTTCACTTAACCTCCGCCAGCGATCGCCGCCAGGTTAAAAGTCAGTTAAAGTCAAAGTTAAAGACTCCACCCCCCCCATTTCTGGCAGTGAGCTGGGGTGAGGGGGGGGGGAGCGGCTGCACTGAGTGTGGCGGCTGCTCTAACTAGAGCAGCAGCCGTGCTTGTGCCCTGGGGCAACCTGGGATGCAGGAGGGGGGGATGTCCTCCTGATTCCAGCATCAGTGTGGTGGAGGGGAAGATGGCGGCTGCTCGTCTGTCGGGGGAGGCAGGTGAGCTCCAACCTTCCCCGCAGCCCACCCACCCTCCCCACTGAGGTCATGTGCACAACCTCATTGTGGTTGTTTAGTGTGGTTGTTTGGTTAATGAAAACATGGGCTACTCGGAGAGATGGGGGAGGAGCCATTCAGGTATAATGATAGAGGAATTTTCCCATCTCCACCCCCACTTTTAAGGGGTTAATTGAGCATTAGCCATTCTGACAATGAAGTTAGGAAAGGCTGCCAACAACAGAATTAGAGATTTCTTCAGAGGGGCTTATGTAGCCAGGAAGGTGGCTGTAATTGGTCCCCTGACCTCTTGCTCTGAAGGCCTGATCTAGTATTTATATACAATTATTTATACAAATAAGTAAATAAATACTGAAAACCTACGTGGTTGCGGGTGATATACTAGCTGGTAGAATAATTGGGGAGAATCTGGTTAAGGTAACTTGAGTCTTGGTTTTTGTGTTGCTGCCTGCAGACACCCTACTTCTGGCCAACCCAGCAGTGGGCAGCAGAAGACACAGACTATGGTAAGTGACAACACTTGAGAGGCTCTCTCTGACTTCTTGGCCATGAAATGGAAGCGGATTCTCATATTACATTTGCATAAAGAAAAGAAAGATTGTGCTGTTGAGTCGGTGTTGACTCCTGGTGACCACAGAGCTATGTGGTATTCTTGGTAGAGTACCGAAGTGGTTTAGCATTGCCTTCCTCCCACGCAGTTTGAGATTATGCCTTTGCCATTGTCCCTGAAGTGAGCATCCGCCTCCAGCACCTTCCTATATCGCTCCTGCCCGATATAAGTGATTACAAATAGGCACAGTTTGGGAAGCACACTGGCAGGGATTTGAACTAACAGCCTCTTGCTCCCTAGGCAAGCTGCTTCCCCACTGCGCCACTGCAGAAATAACATTATTATTATTATTATTAAAAATATTTATAGCCCACCCCTTCAGTGCACTGCTGCTCAGGGCGACTTACAACATTAATAAAATAGATATCCTACAGGATAAAAATTAGTAAGAAAATGTTAAAAGACCTGTCAAAGACCACAATTAATAAAACTGAAATTAAAAGTTATCCGTTATTATTTGTTGGTTGCCCAATAGCAGTTGTTCTCTGGGTGACTCATAAAGTAGAATATAAAGCAGAATAACAAAATAATCAAATAAAACATACAATTAAAAGCAAATTAAAATAAAAGAAAGTTAACAATAAAATACAAAAATATTTTTTAAAAGCCTAGGTGAACAGAAAGGTCTTCACCTGGCGTCTAAAGAACAAAGTGCTGATCCCAGGTAAGCCTCAGTGGGGCGGTTACTCCATAAACGGGGTGCTACCACTGAAAAGGCCATTTTCCCTAATAAGCACCTCATCTCATTTGGCAGGTCCAAGCTTTTGTAGACAGTGTATGTATATTGTAATGAGGGAATGACTATATCAATGTAGTCATTCATGAGACTTTCATGAGGAAAACTGACTCTACTTCCTGGCTGAATCGGGGCTACACAACACAATATCTGAAGTTAAGGGAGGCAGGAAAAGCTCGTATATCCTTTAGCAACAGTTTTGTGGCATGCTTTGAGAACCCTGCTTTAGAGAAGTTAGCTTGCAGTAATATTGCAAACACTATTGGGACTCCTGTACAAGTGATATATGTTTCCTCTTGTAGCTAGGCCTTTTCTTGCTATTGGAACCCAGCTTGGGAGTGGGGGACATAAAAGCAGCTGGGTGAGGGGGGGATTTGGAGGGGGAAATTAGCAGTTGGGGGTTAAACAACTCTCCCACACACTGATTCTCCTCTGAAAATGCCACTTTCTCCAACAGTAGCTTTACAAGGGCTGGGAACCCGATGATTACCTTGTGATGCATAGCTCTGCCTATAGCTATTTGTGCACTATTCACACTGAGAGCACCAAATTTTTTTTAAAAAAAATGAGAGCAGGGGGGAAGAAAGGACAAAATTCATTTCTGGGTGGGCAAGCTTGTTGCACATGTTAGGTTTCTGTACAGGAGTGGGGATGAGGGGGGGGACACACAACTACTTTTCTGAGGTTGTGCTTGTCCCCCTTTCCCCTCCCAGAACTGCCCTTGATCATAGTGGGCTTCAGAGGGAAGAGGACATACTGTAGCACCAGCACGGCTGTCAGCGACTCTGTTTATGTACAAGTGTATATTCCTCCACTTCTCCCATGCAAGGGGGATCATGTTTTGAAAAGTCAAGTAAGGATATTCTAGAGCTTTATTCTGCTCTGCTTTCCAGAGAGGAAGTTCTGCTTCTCTTTACGGTAGATGAAAGCATCCTGGGACAAGACAGTGTGGGGTCTTAATTCAGTGACGTTCAGATGGACAATTAACAAGATTAGAAGTGGCCTGTCTGTACTTCTGCTTAAAAAGAAGCTCATTCTTTTAGTCTCTGCTCATTTAAACAAACACTTTCAAAATGTAGTTCACAAGATATCCAAATATATCACATGGTACTGCCCTCCAGTGTTCTCTCTAATTTTTTTCATGTGTGTGTGGAATGAGTTTTGTCCTGGGTAGCAGTATCAAGGCAATGTGTGCGCACATGCATTCAGAATGGGGCCTTCCTGATTCCATCTGAGCAGGATCTAAAATGAACTGAGCAGACATAAAAAAACTTGTGAGCATGTGCACATGTGCACGCCTTAGAGGGAACAGTGCTGTCCTCCCTGGGAATTGTATTGCCTCAGAATGTTGGTAGGAGGATGACCTCTTTCTTTGAATGCTTCTTCACTTAAAAACAAAAAAGCTGGACAGCCAAATTTATATTTGCTTTTTAAAATGTTTTAGGACCAATTTACTCATGCAATCAGCAGTGTGATAGCCTCACAAAATTGCAGTCATGTGAATGGTGCTCCACATGGCAAGTTATTCATGTGAAATGGCTCCTTCCTCTGAAAATGGCTCCTTCCTCTGAAACTCAAAACCACAGTACTAGAAGCCCAGTTAGATTGTATACCCAAAAAGAGGAAAGGTTCCACTAAGTCCAGGAAGATGCCAGCATGGTTAATGTGTACTGTCAAGGAAGCAATAAAAGGGAAGAAGAATTCCTTCTGAAATTGGAAGGCCTGTCCATATGAAGAGAACAGAAAGGAATACAAATTCTGGCAAAAGAAATGCAAGGCAACAATAATGGAGGCGAAAAGAGAGTTTGAGGAACATTTAGCTAAAGCATCAAGGGGAATAACAAAAACTTCTTTAAATACATCAGAGGCAGGAAACCTGCCAGGGAGGCAGTTGGACCATTAGACAATGAGGGAGTGAAAGGGATTATTAAGGAGGATATGGAGGTTGCAGAGAAGCTAAATGAGTTCTCTGCGTTCGTCTTCACGGCAGAGGATACTGAGCATATACCTGTTCCTGAACCAGGCTTTTCGGGGATGGTGGCTAAAGAACTGAGCCAGATAGAAGTGACGAGATAGGATGTTCTAAACTGTCTGAAAAAACTGAAAACTAACAAGTCACCAGGGCCAGATGGCATCCATCCAAGAGTCTTCAAAGAACTTAAATGTGAAATTGTTGACCTCCTTGCTAAAATATATAACTTATTCCTGCAATCAGGTTCTGTACCAGAGGACTGGAGAGTAGCAAATGTAACACTGATTTTCAAGAAGGGATCCAGGGGTGATCCGGAAAATTACAGGCCAGTTAGCTTAACATCAGTTCCAGGCAAATTGATGGAAAGCATGCTCAAGGATAAAATTGTAAAGCACATAGAAGAACAGGCCCTGCTGGGAGGGAACCAGCATGGGTTCCGCAAAGGCAAATCTTGCCTGACCAACCTTTTGGAGTTCTTTGAGAGTGTCAACAAGTGTGTGGATCAAGGTGATCCAGTTGACATAGTATGCATAGGCGGAACTGGGGGGGGGGCAGGCAGGGCATGTGCCCTAGGCACCACTGAGGTGGGGGCGCCACACCAGTTCCTGCCACCCCCACCCCATTGCCCACCTGCCCAGCCCCAGGGCCCCTCAGCCACTTGCCTCCAGCTCCGGCTGATCGGCGAAGCCTAGGATCGGCAAGGCCTGCAAACTGCAGAGCTCTTCTCTCCCCGCCTCTCAGCTGATTGGTGGGTGGGCGGGGCTTCCAGAGAGGCCTCCGAGTAGGCCTCCCTGAAGCCTGTACTCGGCAGGCCAAGCAAGCCAGGAAGGAGGAAGCAGGCAGAGTTCTCTGCAGCAGCAGCAGATCCTCTGCCCAGACCATCCAGCACAGCTTTTGCCAGGTAGGCTGTGAATTCCTTTTTGTGGTCCCCCCACCCCTATAGAAATCTGCTTGCCATAGGGCTTTGATATGGGGGGTGGGGCGAGACTGAGAAGTCTCAGAATATTTAATTTAAAACAGACTGGAAAATGTGCTGGCTTTAAAAACAAAAACTATCTAAAAAGGCCTATAAGTGGCTTGTTTCAGGGCAGAAAATTACAAAAACTTCTGGAACAAGTATATTTTATTTATTTTCATTCATTCATTCATAAATGCACTTACGTTCAAGTTGTTTTGCAACCCAGAAGGTCTGAGTGAGAACTGTGAAGCATGTGTTGTGCTTTTATTTTATTTTATTTTATTTTATTTTATTTTATTTTTCTTGTGTGTGAACTGCTCCCCAATAACTTGCAGGGACTTCAGGGTAAATCTGGCCAACATGTGAATGCAGCACCTCCATTCCAGAGGAGATGTGTGTTAAAGGGCTTTAAAAGCCTCGTGTGAAAAACCTCCTGGAATCAAACTTGACTGAATTTGTTCAGAATTCTGAGAAAACAGACACAGGCTCACACTGCATGGTTGAAAGTCTCCTTTGCTAATCTGCAGCAAGGGGGCCATTTTAATAATTAGCATTGCTAGTGTGTTCTAGGCATTATAAGTAGCACAAATATATAGTACTCAATGTATATCACTATATACTGTGAAGTGTGCATGTGTGTATTCAGTGAAATGTATTTCCAGGCAGCATACTTATTTTGAAATATCAGACTTAAATCCTTGGGGGCCTGGGGCGTGTGGAGGCCCTGGACTTTGAGGGGCTGGGGGCCCATTTTAAAATCTCATCCTGGCCCATTCCAACCTTGCCATGCCCCTGGCGGTCACTACACATGGGTTTCTGCACAACACCTGCACAGAAGAAACTTCCATGTAGAAAATGTGTCTCTTGTAAATTGACCCTGAATTTTCCATCCATGACTGGGATATCTGAGAGTTAGAGTTAATAATAAAAGAACAGCACACTGCTTGTGACAGGAAGGGGCAAATTACAATGATTTCTTAGTATGGCAGGGGCTGGTTTTGGCCCTGGCAGAACTTGGCTGTCTGCTCCTGTTGCAAATTCCTCTGTCTAGTGTGGCAAACTAATGTATCCTCCTCCCTCTTGGTGTCAAAGTAAGCACTAGTGTGGTGAATGCACATATACCCCATCATGAGCCAACAGTCATCATAAGACAAAGGCTGGCAGGAATCATTCACCGGTTTATAGACACACACACACCACCACCACCACCTTCTTCCCCTATTTTGCTAGTGGCTATTTGGGCCGGTGATCCTCTAGGACAAAGTCATGTTTTTTAAAGAATGAGATGAGACAGAGAAAATGACACTTGGAATCCTCGCATAACTCCTGACTGTTGTTCTAGGTCTTTTACAGAGATGGCTCATGTTTTCAGGTTTTGATCAACAACCATGTCTAGATGGTACAGTGTTCCTTTTAACAGGGATTTCCAGATATTGTTGACTACAAGTCCCATCATTCCTGTTTGGACAGGGGTGCAATTTCAGTGCTTGCCCTAGGCGCTATTTTCCCTAGTTACACCTCTGATAGTATACCTGGACTTCCAAAAAGCTTTTGACAAAGTTCCTCTTTAACGACTCCTGAGGAAACTTAGCGGTCATGGGATAAGGGGACAAGTGCATGTGTGGATTGGTTGAAAGACAGGAAACAGAGGGTAAGTATAAATGGAGAGTTTTCGCAATGAGGGGAAGTAAGAAGTGGGGTCCCCCAGGGATCTGTACTGGGACCGGTGCTTTTTAATTTATTCATAAATGATCTAGAAGCAGGGGTAAGCAGTGAGGTGGCCAAATTTGCAGATGATACCAAACGCTTTCGAGTAATGAAATCCATAACTGATTGTGAAGAGCTCCAAAAGGATCTCTCCAAACTGGGTGAGTGGGCGACAGTAGCAAATGCGGTTCAGTGTTGGCAAGTGTAAAGTGATGCACATTGGGACGAAGAACCCCAAATTCAAGTATATGCTGATGGGATCTGAGCTGTCGGTGACTGACCAGGAGAGGGATCTTGGGGTCGTGGTGGACAGCTCATTGAAAGTGTCAACTCAATGTGCGGCAGCTGTAAAAAAGGCCAATTCCATGCTAGGGATCATTAGGAATGGGATTGAGAATAAAACTGCTAATATTATAATGCCCTTATAAAAAACTATGGTGCGGCCACACCTGGAGTACTGTGTACAGTTCTGGTCACCACATCTAAAAAAGGACATTGTAGAACTGGAAAAGGTGCAGAAGAGGGCAACCAAGATGATCAAGGGCCTAGAGCACATTTCTTATGAGGCTAGGCTACAACACCTGGGGCTATTTAGTTTAGAAAAAAGACGACTGCGGGGAGACATGATAGAGGTCTATAAAATCATGGATGGTGTGGAGAAAGTGGATAGAGAGAAATTCTTCTCCCTCTCCCATAACACTAGAACCAGGGGTCATCCCATGAAATTGATTGTCAGGAAATCTAGGACCAGCAAACGGAAGTACTTTTTCACACAACGCATAATCAACTTGTGGAATTCTCTGACACAAGATGTGGTGACAGCCAGCAACCCGGATGGCTTTAAGAGGGGTTTGGATAACATCATGGAGGAGAGCTAAAGAGAGAGCTACTAGTCGGAGGGCTGTAAGCCACCTCCAGCCTCGGGGGCAGGGTGCCTCTGGGTACCAGTTGCGGGGGAGTAACAGCAGGAGGGAGGGCATGCTCTCAACTCCTTCCTGTGGCTTCCAGCAGCATCTGGTAGGCCACTCCGCGAAACAGGATGCTGGACTAGATGGGCCTTGAGCCTGCTCCAGCAGGGCTGTTATGTTCTCACACAGATCCAGCAATCTGACAGCAAAAAAGGAGGGTTGTGATGGCATGGGAAATCAGTTATCAGATACAGCTAGTGTGCGCCAATGACTTACCACATGGATCCAGTTCCATATGATTGTATTTTTTATTTCTGTATTTATTTAGTTTTTAGACCACTTTTCTGCTTGTATTCTCAGAACAATGCGCAAGTTAAAAACAATGTATAAAATATGCAATACAACAATACGTTGATTAAATCACAGTAATAAATAACATCCCCCAAAGAGTGAAACAGCAGCAAAATGAACAAGTGAAAGCTTGTTTAAAAAGAGGTTTTCACCAGATGGTGAAATGAGGCCAAGGACAGGCCATCTTAATGCGTCCTTTACCCCTGTGGAGGAAAGGGGAGGCCGTGAATCTACCCTGTGAAAAGTAGCGATAAAGAAGGGAGTTATGTATACATTCTAAAAGAAGGGAGTCATGTATAAATCACCCACATAGATCCCCATCATTCTGGCCCAACACAGCAGATCAAAAGACAGTGTATACAACTGTTTCTGGGGTGGGGAGGGCAAGCGGTGGGGAAGGCATGGTTGGATCTACCTTCCCCCCCACCAGACAATTGGTTGTTGTGCATGTGGGGTGCAGCTCTTGCACCCAGATGTTCTGTGCTGTTATGAGCAGCATGGATCTCTGGAGGCCAGGGAAATGAGTCCTGGCCTCCAGGAATCCCAAAGCACCACTCAAGGAGCACGGTCCATTGAGGAATTCCCTCTCAAGCGAGGTGCTCTAGGCATCTTGCTCTGTGTGTGCTTGGGCTGTGGGCAGCCTGAGCACACACAGCCTGGGGTAAGTTCCTGGGCTTGCAAGGGAGGCAGCACTGGGATCACCCTTGATCCCGGCACTTCACATGGCCAGCCAAACCCAGGCAGGGCTGCCCAAGCCTAGGTTTGGCTGCTTGTGTGAACAGCCTTCAAGAGTGTGGCCTATAGAATGAATGGGGCTAGATACTGAGACAGGCCCATGATTGTTGTGGTGGTCAGGAAATCCTGAGCTGCTGCAAGTGAAGGGGTCCTGGCTTGAATGTTGAAATCCCTCATCATCAACCTTCTGGAGGAGTTCACCATCACTGAGACTACCTCTGCCAGCTCAGGCAGGGAGAATGTTCTGCAGCAGGGTGTAAAAGCAGGATCTCAGCACTGAGGCTGTTCTCACAAGCAGCCTAGTCTGGGCTAGGGTGGCCTAGCCTGGACTAGGCTGCTCATGTGGAGCGCTGGGACCCACTCCTGTCCAGCCGAATCCCGCTCTCAAGCATTTGGTGGGCCACTGTGTGAAACAGGATGCTGGACTAGATGGGCCTTGAGCCTGATCCAGCAGGGCTGTTCTTATGTTCTAAGCCCAACTCTTATCAAGTGCTCCCTTAACCCGGCTCTCTTAGCAAGCACTCCCTTAACCTGGCTGCCGGGATTGTGTGTCTCCTCGGACTCCATGGAACCCAAGGAGACCCAGAAACGGGCACCTAGAGTGCCCATCTGACGGGGGAATGCCCCCCAAGGCACCACACTCATTGAGCAGTGCCTTGTGGGATATTCGGAGGCCAGGAAAACAAGTCTTGGCCTCTGTTGATCTGTGTTGCTGGGAACAGTGTAGGTCATGTGTGCATGTGCCTTGCGTGCCGAAGAAGCAACCATCCACTGTCTGGGGCACGGTAGGTTGAACCCTACCCCCAGCCGTCCAGCCACCCGCCCATGTTGTCATGTGGATAGCCCCACTGTCTCATTGTCCCAACTTCAAGAACATATGCTCTGATTTATAAGCTGCTACCATGCCAGTATTGCATGTGGGAACTGGACCTTATTTTTTTAAGAGAATGCTTATGCATGTTGTTCCTCACTCTTAGCTATACATTTATAAAGGAGTATAAGTATAAATTTGCTGGACGCAATAGGTCTGCAGCCAAGCTGTCTGACTTAATTTGGCTTGTGGATCAGACTTTCAGATTATGTTAATTTGCATGTATCTCACCTTCCTCTGTGTACCTTGTTGCCATGTGGGTGTGTTGCTTAGACACTAAATTTAACAAAATAGCTTTAACAAGAGTTTGACTTCAGTTTATTCCATGAATATAATTACTGATAAAGAATAAACATGGAGCAAAAAACCTGCAAGACATTTTCTCATGCATGATCCCAATTTAATTTTGACTTAAACTTAATTATCCTTACTTTTTTGGTATTAGCCAAATATGTTACATTTCATTTGTTCCTCTATATCTGTGATTTGTCTGTGATTTTTATATTGGGAGCTTTTATGGACACCACCAAGTTGAGATAAACCATTTTTGTAGATAGCTGTTTCATTAAAAGATCTTCAATAAAATTTGTGGACAAAACAAAAACAAGGATAGATGGCTGTTCTTGGATTTTTATGGCAGATTCTAGGGAGTTTCCAGATGGCAATAAGAAGCACTGGAACAACACTGTTGCAAGAGTGATTTGACTTTCTTTCCATACATTTCCACAGCCTTTCCCTCCCAGAGCAAATTCCTGCTCTGGAATTCCTGCTCCACATACTGTAGCTCAATTTTCTTAGTACCACCACCTGCTGGCCAGGTCTTGCTTCCTATGAAGAACACTTTACTACTTTCCTGGCACATGGGCGTTTTTCACACAGCAGACTTTACCGCGAGTTTACTGAGATGCTTTACTGCGAGTTTGAAGTTGCACAAAATAACCGACGTAAAAAAGTGGATTTTTTTACCCTGGATATAAATCGGGCTGCACTCTAGCATGCAATGAAAAACCCAAATTGTGTGTTAAGTGCACCCCGATTGCTCTCAGGGACTTTGGGGTACATCTGGCCGATATGTGAATGCACACCCTCCATTCCAGAGGAGATGTGAACTAAAAGCCCTGTGTGAAAAGCACTGTGGTGGTTCTTCATGGAACGCAAGAGCTGCACAGCAGGTAAAGGTAAAGTTGTGCCGTCAAGTTGGTGTTGACTCCTGGCGACCACAGAGCCGTGTGGTTTTGTGCTGAGAAGATTGTAATGTGTGTTCATGGCCAAAGTGTGAATTTGCACAGAGACAATGAAAAGATGGTAACACCATTAGTTGTAATTCAAGAAATAAAAAGTACATTTGTTTTCTAAGGACTTCTTCAGGCGCATTGCACTTAATTCCTACATTTTGCATAATGTTCAAGGCATATCAAAATAACTGAAAAAGGAGCAGTGAAGGAGATCAGGACCAAATTTTAATTTAATTTAATTTAACATATTTATACACCACCCAAAACTTATGTCTCTGAGTGGTTTACAATAAAACAATACAAATTAAAACATTAGAATAATTTAGAATTTAACACAATATTAAAAACTGTAAGTCTAATTAAAAGCCCGGGTGAACAAATCTGTCTTAACTGCCTTTTTAAAAGTTGTTAAAGATGGGGAAGCTCTTATTTCAGCAGGGAGTGCATCCCAAAGCCTAAATTAATGTCTAAGTTTAGGAGAGGCTTGCTCTGAACCATATTTTGTTTTGTATCTCCCATCTCTCTGATTGTGGGAACTTTTAATATATTTCATTTAGGGATGTTCACAAACCTCGGTTTGGAGCTGAGCCGGTTCAGATAACTTCTGAACCAGTTCGGTGCCACTGGTGTGGGGAGCGGCGAGCAGGATCTTTAAAAAGAACAGGTCCTTACATGCTCGCTGCCACCGCATGGAGCTTCCTGCTGCAGCAGGGCACCCCACAAGAACCCACACATGGCAGCAGCACTTACATGGCATCCACACATGTGCAGGTGCCATTTGTGTGGTCAGCAACACCATGCTGACCATGCAGATGGTGCCTGCAGATGCATGGACGCCATGTGTGTCGAGGCGCCGTACACGGGTTCTTGGGAGGAGTGCCATCACAGCAGGAAGCTGCATGCAGTGGCGGAGAGCAGGTAAAGATCTGCTCTCCTCCTTTTTAAATTTCCCACTCGCCGGACCCCAACCCCAGCAGCGCAGAACCAGTTTGGACCTTGTCCGAACTGGTTTGGCTTCGAACCTGGGCACGAACTGAAGTTCATGCATATCCCTACTTTTATTAATGTTTAATCATGAAAAGGATTGGGGGGAAACCCAGTCTAAAGTACTCTTTAGAAAAGTTGGGGTGAGCTAAGAGCAGACCGTATGTTTGTTTTTTGGTTTTATTGTTTTGTCTATCCTATCCTTCCTATTAAGAGACATCTCTTGTCATGTTAGGCTTCTGATGCTGTTTTACCAGTTTTGTAGCTTGTTCTGGTTTGTTTTTGCTCTGTGTGTGTGTGTGTGTGATTCACATGTATTATTTAATTAGCTGACAACCTACTCACACTTATCTGGCTACAAGCCCCACTACACTCAGTGAGACTTACTTCTGAGTAAACATGCATTGGACTGTCAGTTCGATTAGTTTAAAAAGGTGAGTGTACGTTGCAAATGGAACCAGAATTAAATCCAACATTAAATTTAAAAGGGATCCCAACTGTTCTGAAAAGACATAGTTTATGAGTATTATGGAATGGTAGAAGAACTAGAAACTTGTTGAAAAGGGCTTGTCATCGCCACTTGCCAGCTCAGCTTTGTCTCTCTCTCTCTTCTTCTCCTTCCCTCTTACTCATTCTCTCTCCTTCTCCCCGACATTAACTCTCCTGGGCTCAGTTTGTCTCCTCCCTCTGCACCTAAACTCTTTCCCTAAGGCTCAGAAAGCAAGGCTCTGCTGTCAACTGCTAGGTCCTAGAGAGCAGACTACACTTTGATTTATCATTCAGCCTGGATTACAACAGCAGTCTCTTTTTGCCTGACCATCTGCAGTGTGCTCAGCTCCTATGGCCTCTTTTGTAGGTGTGTGCACAAAACCAATTGGCCCAGTTCTGTTCAAGCTGGGTGGCCTCTGGGGAGGGGGTGCTGCTGCAGCCACAGAGGGATCTCAGAAGAACCCCCCTCCCTCCATCGACGTCCCCCCAGTCATCTTCGGACTATAGCCCATTTTGGGGCCTTTCTGGCCTTCTCCTGGCTTGAGGTGGCCATTTTGAAGGCCACCACACAGGCTATTTGTGTGCCTAGGTCTCACTGAGACCTGGCGGTGAGGTTTTTAAATTTTATTTTTAAAACCCACATTTAGAATTCCCGAATTGGCCTGGAGTTTCAGGTCAAAGTTGATGTTGTAGAGAGCAAGCCATCAGACAGACCCAGTTTGATGGCGAACCGGCTCGACCTCAAGCTGGTTCACACATCCCTACTCCTCTGCTCCCTCTCTGCTTCTGTTCTGGGATCCATGCAGACAGACATCCAGGCAGTCAGTGCTAGTTTTTAAAGCTGGTCATTGATCCCAGAGCATGGTCTAAAGGCACATAATATAAGTAAGGCCGCTTTGCTGAAGTTAAGCAGGTCTGGGTGTGAGCAGTGTTCTCTGTGGTGAGAGAATCCCTTTTTCATTATAGCAGAGTGCACAGAGGCACAACACAGCGGAATTTAGTTAGGCATGCGTGTATGCTGAGAGTAAAGTAACTTGGAGCCAATTCATAGTTTCAAATCAATATATAAGGCATTTATTAAGGAACTCCATTCTAGATAGGAAAGTGAGGAGTTAGGATCTCTAATCTATCTATCTAGCTGGATGCAGATGGATTCTGCATCTTCTCTGCACACATGGTGCAGGGAGAGGAGCTTGCCATGTTGCAAGGTAGGCGGGCAGGTAGCAAGAGAGAGAAGGAGGAAGTTGAATCCCTGAGATTAGCAATCTACATATCCAAAGGGATAGTGTCAGAGCAGTGGAGAAGTGGTGACCAATGTCTTGACCCTCTAACCCTCTGACTCACTAGTCTGTCCTCCACTGTCCGAGACAAGAGACAGTGCAAAGTCCTTTAACTTCCAACAAGCAGTGCCTGGAGAATGCCTTGGAACCTTATTGTTCCACCTTGAGTTCCATGGAATGAAAATGGAATATAACTACAACCACACGCGTAACAACGATCGGGCAAGGGGAGACAGTTGTCTAGGGGCCCCACTGCCTGGAGGGGCCCCCCAGAGGCACCTCACGTGACTCCCCATTGCCCCCTGCCCAGCCCCAAGGCCCCTCAGCCACTTGCCCTGTTTGCCATCTCTCCTGCTTGTTCTCCTGGCCCGCAATGGACGCAGCAGACAAACTGCAAAGAGCTCCTTTTCTCCCGCCTCTCAGCTGATCGGCAGGTGGGCGGGGCTTCCACTGAGGCCTCCGTGTAGGCCTCTGTGAAGCCTGAACTTGAGTAGGGCCCAAGCAAGCCAGGAAGGTGGAGGCAGCCAGAGTGGCCACCACTGCTCTCTGCAGCAGAAGACCCCTTGCTGCCAGGTAGAGTGTGAACTCCTTTTTGTGGTTATCTTCCCTGCCCCACCCCCCGGATATATAGGCATCTGCTTGCCATAGGGCTTTGATATGGGGGTTGGGACTGAGAAGTCTCTGAATATTTATTTTTAAACAGCTTGGAAAATTTGCTGGCTTAAAAAAAAAAACTATCTAAAAAGTCCTATAAGTGGCTTGTTTCATGGCAGAAAATTACAAAAACTATTGGAACAAACAGTATTATATTTATTTTATTCATTCATTCATTCATTCATTTATAAATACACTTATGTTCAAGTTGTTTTGCAACCCAGAAGGTCTGAGTGAGAACTGTGAAGCATGTCTTGTGCTTTTATTTTATTTTATTTTTCTTGTGTGTGAACTGCTCCCCAATAACTCGCAGGGACTTCAGGGTAAATCTGGCCAACATGTGAATGCAGCACCTCCATTCCAGAGGAGATGTGTGTTAAAGGGCTTTAAAAGCCTCCTGTGAAAAACCTCCTGGAATCAAACTTGACTGAATTTGTTCAGAATTCTGAGAAAACATGCATAGGCTCACCCTGCATGGTTGAAAGTCTCCTTTGCTAATCTGCAGCGAGGGGGCCATTTTAATAATTTGTCTTTCTAGTGTGTTCTAGGCATTAAAAGTAGCACAGATGTATAGTACTCAATGTATATCACTATATATTGTGACGTGTGCGTGTGTGTATTCAGTGAAATGTATTTCCAGGCAGCATACTTATTTTGAAATATCAGACTTAAATCCTTGGGGACATGGGGTGTGCGGAGGCCCTGGACTTTGAGTGGGGGGGGGCATTTTAAAATCTCGTCTCTGGGCCCACTCCAACCTTGCTATGCCCCTGACGACAACTAAAGTGATGGCTGTTTTTAAAAGCAACAGTGTGCCACCCTCCCAATGTTGCTTCTTGCCAGCCATCTGTAAAATGCAGCGTTCTTTCTCTTTTGTTGATGACATTGATTTCAACTGCCAAATCGTCTCCTTCAGCCCCACCAAAACAGATGGGGTATCTTCACAAAGGGCATGGGCCCTAGGCCTTTTAAAGCATATTAAAAGATTTTCCCTTTTCAAAACAGTCCTTTTGAAAAAATAAGTGCTCACCATATGACAGAAACAGTGTAGCTGTTTTGCCTTTAATTCTGCACACAGGTTATAAGTATGTAAACATTTGTTATTACTACACTGAAACTCACTTGAGTAGGAGAGTTTGTCCAAGGGATCTAGCTACTGCCATTTGGCATATTCTCCCCACTCCTGCCCTATGCTCCCACAGTCCCACCAGCATCACTGTTGTCACCACAGGCCAGACTGGAATTGTCTTGTTCATACTGTAGTAACTGGCTGGTACAGGCCAGGAATGAGCATAGATGGAGACAACCATACACTTGTGCACTGGAGGCTGGAGATACACTGGATGCATAGCTGTCCCCTTGAACAATGCCATATGGATGAGCCTGGAGCAGGGGGTTCTGGGGAAAGATACCAAACTGGATCATTCTGCTCTTCTGTCACAGGGGTCACTTCATTAATCACATGTATTTGGGTTTTGCAATGTGCAAATATGTCTCTCTGTGTGTGTGTTTTTTAATCTCCAGCAATCTACCTAGCCAAGAAAAATATTAAGAGAAAAGGAATTCTAGAAGAATATGAAAAGGTAGGAAGGTATTCTACTCTCTTATGCAATCTTGCCTAGTTCAGTGCAACTGGGTGATATGGTAACAATCTTGCCTAGTTCTATGCCTAGTCTTGGCTCTAGATCAGTAGGCCAAAATTGCTTTAACGCAATATGGCGTCCATAGGAACTCTAACTCTTTGCTAGCCTTCTGTACTCTTTGATTTCAGATAATAGATGCAGCAATTGGGTGATATGGCAACATTACATACAAGGAATACGTATGCCCTTATGGACCGGGAGAAGTAGAAGATAGCACCCATTCTGTGCTTTATTGTCCTTCTACTGTACTACTGCAATGCATTCTACCTTGGGCTGCCTTTGTACATGGTCCAGAAACTGCAGTTGGTGCAAAATGCAGCAGCCAGGTTGGTCTCCAGGATAACCTGAAGAGACCATATTACTCTCATCTTAAAAAAATTACATTGGCTACTGATAAGTTTCCAGGCAAAATATAAAGTGCTGGTAATTACCTAGAAAGCCCTAAATGGCTTAGATCCAAGGTATTTAAGGGAGTACCATCTTCTTCATGAGCCTCATTACTTATTAAGATTGGGGAGGATCGCCTATGTTTGCTATCAGCTCACCTGATGGCAACCCACAGTCAGGCCTCTCTGTAGCTGCCCCAAGACTTTGGAATGCATACCCAGCTGGAATTAGATCTTCAGCATCCCTGGCAGCTACTAATGGCCCATGGAGGGGCAGTAGTGGTAGCCATCCTCTTGCTCCCTTCAATTATAGGCAGGGCACTGCCAGAAGGGAGTGAGAGAGTGGCGGTACCAAAGCAGCTGTGGCTCATTTTCTACGTATCCTGCTCATTTTAGCATGGGCCACTTCTGCTGGCAGCGTAGTGCCAGCAGTAACCTTAAGACCTGCCTATTTGAGCAGGCCTTTGGTTATTTGCAGTTTTAATTAATTTAAAATGTTAGTATTTAATTATTTTGCTTGTTTTAATTTTTCTGTTTTGTATTTTGAATTGTTCAGATTGCCTAGAGACACAGGTTTTTGACAGCATACAGATGCTCTAAATAAATAAATAAAAGCTTTGAACAGGCCTAGCTAATATGTTATCAGAATCACAGGATTGTTAATAAAAGCAGCAGCCCTTTGTCAAGTTCCTCTTTTCCCTGACTCTTGTCCCTTCCAGCCAGTACTTTGAAGTACACTGTCATGACATCGGAATATGCGGTAAATTGAACTACTTCAGAGAAAGGGAACTCAAGTGCTGCCATGTTTAGCAACAGCCCTGTGTTTCTGACAATATGTTTGTGTGTAGCTCCACCCTGATCCGTTCACAACTGTAGTGCTTCTTGTTAATCTGTTATCATGAAAAGCTGATTGATATAAGGGCCAAACTAGACATTTGTATGTTTAAACATATGTTTAGCCCATTCGCATATAAAGTGGGGCTGAGTGTACACTCTTGTACCAAAGAAGGAATGTGTTGGGAAAGGGAGCAAAACCCACCCTTTCCCCATCTTACCTCACTGCACTCTGTAGCTCTAAGCCGTTTTCTCTGACTGGCTCACTTTCAGTATCAGAGATGTTGAAGGGTGGGGGACTGCTTAAAAGCAGTGGAGCACAGTGAGGCAAGATGGAAGAGTGGGGCAGGTTTTGCTTCCCTCCTACGTGCACACCTTTTTGTATTAAGAATACAAAATTCGCCCCTGCCTTAGATGCAAATGGCAAAAACATGGTCTTAACATGCACGCCGTTGCCCTGCGCAGTTTGATCTGAACTGGTTCTGTGCACACAGTTGTGCACACTGGCATTATGTTGCATTCTGAAATTTGAAAGCAAAACAAAGACCTGATGCCTTCATTGCTTTTGCTGCAAAAACACAAAAAACACTGTTGCTTTTCCAGGAACATTACAATGCGCTGAACAAGAAAATCAACCACAAATGGGACTTTGTTGTTATGCAGGCCAAAGAACAGTATAGGTGAGACATTTCTTAAGAAATATATATTTGTTTCCTTCTACTCTGTGTGAGTGATGGGAAGAGCAGCAAACCATGATCTGATTCTCAGTAACAGTCACTTACCCTCACCACTTTTTAAAAAAGTAGCCTTTGAACGTTGAAACAGATGCCTGTTATATCTGTGAAACTCTGCTCTTGCATGTAACCATCAATGCTAAATTGGCTTGCAGTTTTGTATACAGCTAACCACACTAGTGGCTGTTTGCACAATCTGCTCGGAAGGTGTCGATAAAGTTTTCTGTGAGCGCAGTTTCCCTTTTCTCTGATAATGAGGGTGCCTGACTTTGAAATCCCTATTCAGATAACTCTTTCAGTGATTCCCAAGAGCACTTTTTGGAGCTGGTGTCATGCCAAGGCAAAGAGCTGAGTTGGAAGGGCCTAGTTCAAATCTCCTTCAGCCAAGAACTTGAGAGCTGGCCTTAGGCAAATCACTCTCAGCTTCACGCCCCTGTTAGAGGTTGTTGGTTTTTACCTACAATAGGTAAAACAGCAGAGCACCAAGGAATGAGCACACACTCCAGTTACAGAGTAGGTAGCAGAGGATGGTTTGGATATTGCAGCTATTTAGAGAAAACACATGGAGACCCTTGTATGACTAAACACTAAATATTTATTGGTTAAATACACTTAGATAGGAAAGACCTATATCTAATCTAAAGGACTACATAATGGATAGGTAAGGAGAGAGAGAGATATTTCCATCTTCTCTCTAGGAGGAAAGGAAGGATTGTGACTCAGCACAGGAAGTACTGCAGAGTCAGTTCAGGGGTCATAGAGTAGGGACAGATAGGGAGGCCCTGACTCACTGTCTCTACTCCCAATGCCCCTAGTGGTCATTAGGACAGTTGGTGCAAAAGGTCGATGCACTGGAAGTTCATCTCCAACAGCTGCAACACTAGGATAACAATATTGAACCTACCTTGCATGATAGAGGATGACTGAATTAAAGTAAGTTAAATTAATTTTTAACTTGCTAAGATGCCATTCAAATGAGAAGTACCCTCATTGCCTCGGCAGGGATTGCAGCATCAGGCTGTTGTCTTGGCATTTAGTAATATGCTCACGTCTACAGTATGTGTCTGTTTGCAAAATTTCTGACTTATCAGAAACCTAAAACAAAATGCCCCCATAAAATATTTTGGCCACATCATCAACCAGGAAAACATAGTGGACGACATGACAGGCAGCAGCCTCCCTGTGTTGATGTTAGGGATCCGCAGGGGCTGCTGTGGAACTTGAAAGGCAGCCCGGCGGTGTAGCATGAGGGGGCTGCTGTGGAGTGACACAGCTGCTTCCAGGCAACTGCACACCATGCCTTCCTTTGTTTCTAGTGGAAGGAATGCTGGGCAAAAGTGGTTTTAAGTCCTTCCGTAGCAGCTCCCCGTTGTGCTGCATTCTTGGGGCTGCCATCATTGGTAGCAGCCCCAGCAAGTCCCTGACATTGACATAGTGCTGCTCGCCATATCAGCCACTGTCTTCCATGTGGCTACTAAGGCAAAGCTGCATTTTATTCAAAGACACTGCTGTTAATTATGTGGGAACTGAGAAAATGGCCGCTCACATAGTCTGCAGGCATTTTACTGCAGGTCAGCTGCTGTCTGTTTGCAGCACACTGAAATGTTTTAATGTTATTGGATTTGTGGGGCATGTGCAAAGTTCCCTGCAGCAGGGGATTGGACTAGAGAGCCTTTTGATCCCTGAATTCTGCTATTCTGAGAGTAACTCAAGAACTGTAGTGTACATTTACATGTGTAGAAGTGTAAGAATGATCCCTGAATTCAAGCCTGAGAGCCATCACAGTAAAACTTGAACTGCGGCTGGTTCTTGATCATGAGCATTGTAAAATAAAAATCCAGTTAGGGAAGTAACTCTGTGCTTTGATTCATTGAAATTATGGGTGCCTGCAGTGAGGGGCAAAGGGGATAGTTTAGTGACCAGATTAATGTAAAGTATCAGATGCTTTTACAGTATTTACATATGTGTATGTATTTACTTTGCTCCCCCACCACCTAGAAAAAATTCTGCAGACCTCTGTGGTTGAAATGTAATCATTTTCCTGGCTTTGCAGGACTGGAAAAGAACGAACGAAGGCGGATCGGTATGCTTTGGATTGTCAGGAGAAAGCCTATTGGCTAGTGCATCGAACACCTGTAAGTGAGGAACAGACATACATGTTAATCTAATGTCTCGATATGATTCTCAGTAGTAGTACTCTGAGCACTTTACAACATATAACACATTTGTTTAACCATTTCTGAGAGTATCATGTATGCATACACACCTGCACACCCTTGAGCACCTAGAAAGGCAAAAGGTGAACCTCTGGGGAACAGAGATCCTAAGCCAAAGAAATTTTATCCAGATGAAGAAGGGATTGTGCTGTTCAGTTTTTACAGTGGTTTATTGATTAATGTCAATAGTGCATTCATGCTGCACATCTGGAGTCCATACATGTTGGTGGTTTGGCTTCTGTTGCTTGCTTCCCTGTGTGTCCATCTGGCTCACATGCAATAACAGTGTGAGTGTTCGGTTTGCATGGCTGGTTTCCTATTTGTTACAAGTTATGCAAAAAAGGTACTTGCCCTGTTCAGGAAGTGCTCCCCGATAGCTCGCAGGGACTTCAGGGTAAATCTGGCCAATATGTGAACGTACACCTTCCATTCCAGAGGAGATGCGAGCTAAAAGCCCTGTGTGAAAAACACCCACTAGAGGCTGACAGGAAGGAGGCAAAGCTAGTGAACACAGTAGCCAATGGGGGTGGGAAAGTTGGGTTCACAGGATACTTAAAAATGTTAATGGCTGACATGTTGTACAGCATAATGTGGGCAGTTCAGCACCACCCGTGTCACTGCAAGGAGTTTTTCACACCAGGCTTTTCATTTGCATCTCCTCCGGAAAGGAGGGGGTGCATTCACATGATGGCCAAATTTACCCTGAAGTCCCTGCGAGCTGTTGGAGAGCACTTCACACACAATTCGGTTTTTTAAATTGCATGTTAGGGTGTAGCCTGATTTATATCTGGGGTAAAAAAAATCCACTTTTTAGTTGGGCTTTTGGGGGCAACTTTGAACTCGCATTAAAGCCTCTCAGTAAACCCACTGTAAAACCTGCTGTCTGGGAAAGCTCCAAGTGATTAAAATACTGCCTGTGGCATTATGGAACAGCCCTGTTCCACTACCATTTAAAATTGCACAATCACAGTTGCACAACTTGACTTCCATTATTTCCAATAGATGTAGTGTCACACAACTGAATTGCACAGTTTTAAGTAGTACTAGAACCAGCCAGGGCTATTCCACAATGCCACGGGCAGTGTTGTAATCACTTGAAGTGGTGCAGGCAGTGCTGACCCACCTGTCACACTGCACGACGACATATCAGCCATTGGATTTTTCTCACGCTATTTTAGCAGTACTATTGCAGCAGGCAGTTTGGGATTTACAGGTGTAGGCGTATGGGAGGAACTTCTCTTCCAACAGAGAGATAAGGAAGCCCAGAATATTCTGATTCTGCAGATGGGAAATATGAGGCACCAAGTCACTCAGGAAGCAATTGGAGAATTGAACCCATACCTTCTGACATCTGAGAAATGTGCACACCTTAAACTCTCTGTTGTGCTTATTTGGTTCCTTGCATTCAGCTGCTTCAGTCTGACCTGAGTGATTTCTGTTTCTGCAGGATTTTAATTGTAATGCCCCCTACCAATAGAAGAACAGGAGCAAAAATGATGCATGAAGCCATGGAATGTCTGCCTCCTCACTGCCTGCTTTCCCCCTATTCCTTTGGTTTCTCCATGCCTTGAGCTTCTCTTAAGGGTGCTTTTGATGAACTGGCCATGCTGGGTATAGACACTGAGCTGGGCACACAACACTAAGCTTCTGTTATTTTGGAGGTTCTTCTGGCAGATGCCAGTGGGGTTTTTCCTGAGCGGTACCACACTGATCACAGCATGCCGTATGGCCCTGACACATGCCAAGATGCTATGTTCCCTAATCCCAAATCATAATCAAAGATCCACTTTTAATTGTGCACACTGTGTAAGCAGCCAACTGAGAGCCCAGCAGTTAACAGACAGAGAAGGTATAAGCCTCCGGCAAATGTCCGCCTGTAATTGAAGTTTAGCTTGGGGGAAAAAGTACCATCTGTAGAAAGGGCCTCTGTGCCACAACAGCCCCTTTGGTCCCAGTTCATGCTCCCCGCTGAAGCTCCTTTGATCACGCTAGAGCTGAATTTGGATCTTTTTCTTTCTTGAGCTGTTTCTCCATTTTCCCCTCTTTTAAGATAGCACCGGCTGAGGTTTAATTATTGATGACCAAGCAGACATCAGATAGCTGATCAAAATTCAACTGTGCTCAAAGCAGATGTGGTAGTGGTACCAATCTGTTGGCTGTGTCAAGGCATGTCTTTCTTCAATGGGTAGTATTTTCTTTGAATCGTCCAGCTTCCCTGGCCAAGTTTTTGCCAACATATGCTATAAAGCATGTAGAAGTCACTCCTATAATTAGGATCGAAGTGGTGCAAAGAAGGACAAGGCACCTATACCTTTAATAGGTATGTAGAAAGGAGAATATTGGCAAGTGCCGCTTCTCTCCACTGTGCCCATTCTGTGCCCAAGGCTGCGTGCACTTTGGATTAAAAACAAAGCAAATTCAGGATCAAAGGTTTGCGTCAGAAATTTTGGGACCTGCATAAATTAAGCAAATACACTTACATCTGCCTATTGTTGCTTAATGTAAACATTGAATTTAGCAGTTGCAGAATATTGCATTAATTTATTATGCTTTTGCTAGCTGTGGATGGGGGAGCTGTTCTGTGCACTGAAGTCCTTGTCTTGGGGAAACCTATTGAGTCTTTCTGTGTCTTTGGAGATTTCCAACATATTTCAAAGTTTGCCATCAAAGACTTAAGGGCTAGAAACCTGATTTTCAAAATGGAAATTGCCATCTTCTGGATGTTGAATTCTCTATGCAGTATAACTCTGTGCTTTTTCTGTGCCCATGCAGAATTGCAGAATACACACACACACACACACACACACACACACACACACACACACAAAACTGATTATGGCATGTCACTATTTCTACAGCAAACACAGCATCTGAGCAAACGTATTGCCTGGTTTAAATTTAGATTTGGGAGACAAACCGGTGGAGCTGTTGTGTTAAGAGGAATGTCAAGGCAGCCTACACCTTCTTGTTTCAAAATTATTTGCAATTGTCTTCTAAATCATAAATTTAACCATGCCCAATATTATAAGTTTAGAATACACTTTGAAAAAGTATAAACATTTAATACAAATTTTAAGATGGTTCAAATGTGCAATTGGTCTGTTTTTGTTTTTGTTTGTAACAGCCAGGGATGCAAGAAACACTTGAGTATGGCTTAGACCGAGTGACTGATCCCAATGAAGATCAGGTAAACTAGGTAGGTTTGTATTCTCCAGTGTCACTCTTGTTATATTCTTGAGTGATGAGTTGTAAATCTGTATTGTAATGCATTCCTATGGCATATATAAACTGCAGCCAAGCAGTGTTCCCTCTAAGGTGTGCGCATGTGCACGCGTTCACAAGTTTTAAAATGTCTGCTCGGTTTATTTTAGAGTCTGCTCAGGTTGAATCAGGAAGGCCCCACTCTGAATGCACATGTGCACACATTGCCTTGATACTGCCACCGAAAACAGAATTCATTCCACGCACAGATGAAGAAAATTAGAGGAAACGAACACTGCAACCAAGCCAAGGTTGGCTGGTAAAAACTAAAAGCCCAATAGCTAATGGTGAAAATGGGTAGGAATGGAGAGGTACTATGGAGAGTACCATAAACATATTATGGAATCCTAGAAAACATTTGATCCACACCGATCACTGAATTTACAGTCCAGCAAAAAATTATGGAGTTCTAGCCAAATATGTAACACATTTTCAACAGCCAACTTCCTTGCTTTTTGTTCTTTTAATTTGAGGACAAAGGTGTATACATCACAGCTTTCAAATATTTTGTGAGTGGTTTTCTTGACTTAGTTCTCATTGAGGCAGTAAACTGTTGTGCCTTAAGTGTTTCACTTTGTTCAGACTACAGGTGGGAGGCTCACACCACTGAATGTTCCTCCATACAATCAATCAATCAATCAATCCCTGTATGTAAAATATATTGGCTGACATGTTCTGCAGCGAAATGCACATGACAGAAATATCAGGAAATTGGAGTATACATATTGTGCAGCAGCGTCACATATGTATTAGAACTTTTAATCTTTTCATTTGCTCTTAACCAGCGCTTAACCATTTCAGCTGTCAGAGGCAGATAATTGCTGTGGCCAAATGGGCTTGGTTGCCATGGAGACTGAAGAGAAGAGTTCAGTATTAGGGTTTACGATTTACCTTTTCCATTTAAGTGGAGATGGCTGACATGTCTTTTTTGAAAAGAGATCAAGAATCTGACAGCCTTTAGGGAATCAAATATAGACTGAAAAAATGTTATCAAGCCTAACTATGTTGCTCACAAATTTACAGTCCTATGGAGAGTAGGTTTTTGAATGATTCAGAAAGATATTAACACTGGATTTATCCACACATATAAAAGCCACAAAGCTTTCAAAATATTTATTTTCCTTAGTAATGTAGCATTGCTTGCACAATGCTTTGGAAGGGAAGCTTCTGGGCTACCTCCAATCTTTCCCCCACTCCCACCTAATAAATATTTTGCCTCTTTCAAAACTGTCTCGAAGAAGCCCTTCTAATGCTGGTGGGGAAGAGGCAGAGGCGTATCTAGGGAAAATAGCGCCTAGGGCAAGCACTGAAATTGCGCCCCCTGTCCAAGCATCTGACACCCATCTTTCAGATAACTACCATAATATCAGCTGAAAAATACAAGTCAAACTCGTTAATCTTTTAAACTTTCAAAAACTATTTAGCAGTGGACGTAGCCAGACCCCAAAATGCTGGAAAACTACAAATTTCGATATGCTGGGGCTCATGAAATACCCAAATACTATGTGTAGGTGTACTTGGAAAACTAAACAGAAGTGCCTGTCTAATTTTCTAATATGCATTGTAGCATCACTATTACATAAGTTTTAAAAATAAATGGAGAATTTGACTTTTCCCAGATATTCTGAAAATAATTAAAGGATATGCAGAGTAAACTGTGTCGCTGCTTGGAATATATTCTAGTATTTCAGAAAGACAGTTAAAATGAGAGAAAAAGAGCAAGAAACTCCCAGTGGCCTTAATACTAAGGATTTCACACTGATTCAAAGACAAACTCACCATTAATAGCCATATTAAGACATCACATTTAACTCACTTATCACAAGAAGCAAAGTAAGAGCAAATGAATACAATCCTAGCTCATAAGCTTCAGCTCAGTATTCACAAGCCCTGATTCTCTGTACATAGTGCAAAACTGAATATGTGTACAGTGACTTATATTATATTAAATTTCTTAAAAGTTTTTAACCTTTAGTCCCTTCTGGGGGCTTCCTAAAGGCTGTGGCGGGGGGGGGTCTGCAAAGATTCCCCACCGCCAGCCTCTTAATTCACCGCCACAGCCCATCCTGGGCTGATTTTCGGGCCTGTTTGGGCCTGCAAAGATTGGCGTGGTGGCCATTTTGGAGGCTGCCACGCATGCTCAAATTGCCTCTGCGAGGCCTGGCAAGGCCTAGGGCCTCGCAGAGACCATTTGAGCATGTGCGGTGGCCATTAAATTTTTTTTTTTTAATGGCCACCGAAAACAAAATGGCTGCCATGCATGCTCAAATGGCCTCTGTGAGGCCTGGCAGAGGCCATTTGAGCATTTGTGGTGGCCATTTTTTTCCCAGTGGCCATTAAAAAAAAAATTCATTTCAGAAAATGTCGCCCCCCCTTCAAGTGGTGCCCGGGGCACATGCCGTGCCTGCCGTACTCTAGATACACCTCTGGGAAGGGGAAGATTGAAGGAGGAGATCTGAGTGGACTTCCTCAAGACCCTGAGAGCCAAATGACAAGCTCATCATTAATTGGTAGACTTAACAAAGACATACATTGGACATGCCCCGTTTTGATGTAAAAGAACAGCTGCAGAAGGACCCAAACCATGCATGCAGGGGTGGTGGGGAGCTATTTTGCTGCAAATAGCTATTTAGGGGCAATAACTGTGGGGGTGTCGGGTGGGGATGGGGGTGAGGGGAAATGGCACAGGGCGGGATGTTAATCCTCCCTGCATACTGTACTTCGAGGCCTCCTACAGTTTTTGTTGTTATTGTTGTTGCATCAGAGGGGCACTCCCAGTTTAGTGTTAAGCCTGTCAGCTAATTATGATCTTAACATAACATGTAGTTTGATTTTCAGATCATTGTGAGGGGAAGATAATGGGGGCAACGGGCTTTAAAGGGACAAAAACTCCATTAGGGCAAGAAAGGCACACATACTGGATGGGCCCTTAAATACGTATTTCCCCTTTTTGTGTGTGTTTTTATTCAGCAGCTGTGGGGCAACTCTATCTGGATCAGGATTATGATGTATGGGGAGAAGGTGTTCTTTAACCCATTCACTTTGTCCTGTGGTTTTGACAAAAATAATTTAAAAAGCTCATATTTGTCATGGAAGAAAAGTTGCTGAGTATTTGAAGGGAAGGATGGAGGAAGGAGAACTGATCCACCCCAGCCACCTTCCTTCCTGCTGAGGTGGGAAGGAGAATGGATGGGATTATTTTCAGGGAAAGTTGGCTTCTCCCCAGCAACAGCTACTAGCAGCTTGAATGCTGGCAAAACACAGTTCCTCAGCAGGCTGATACAGTAGTTTCAAGTAAAATGTCTGGATTCCACAGTGTCAGATGCACTAGCAGGGGAAAGAATTTGGATTCCCCACCATGCTAGTTTTGTTAGGAATATGCAAAAAGGCAGTTATCTGGAAAAGCCCACTTGAAAGGATTGCCAGCTCTGACTGAAGCTATTCCTAGAGATTCTTTCCTCCCATATTTTTCACAAAATTAAGTCATTACATTCTCCAAGAGTGTTTTCAATAGTCACCGGGATATTTGGGAAATCCCAGCACAATCCTAGAGGACTGGCAGCCCTGTCACTTGATGGTATTTTGGTGGAGGTGAGGAATGCATAATGTGCTGATGCTTTTCAGCTTCCCTTCTCTCAGATAAATGTCCTCACAAAAATGCAGATATGAAAAGTCACCTTAAGTGCTGTCAGAATGAAATAGCAAAAGTGCATTTGAAAGAAAGACATTTTGAGAATTTTCTCTCTCGAGAAGTAGTGAACTTATATGGGCCTGATAGGCTATCCTTTGCTCTCAGCCACAGACATGTTCCCTCAGGATCAGAACTATGCATGTGCATAAATGTATATGTGAAGAAAATCAAATCCTATAAATAATAGAGGACTATATCTGTCACATTGCAAATCAATTTTTTAAAAATTAGTAGTTAAAGAAATCTAGCAGCTCTCTCTTTCCATATACTTTTAGATAGTTTAAACTCTCAATCTGAAACATGGAATCAACCAAGTTTTTACAGTTTTTGTTTTATTTTGTTCTTGTTTATGTGTAATTTATATTTTACTAGCCAACCCCGCACAGAGCATCTGTGCGGTGCTTTGGGGCCGGCTGTTTCCCCCTTCCTTTTGCCCCGGTCTCTCCTCTCTTCCCCTTCCCTCCGGCCTGCGATCTCCAGCCCTCCTCCCCTCCTGTTCCTCCCCCCACACAGAGCCTTTCACTCCCCCGCCTGCTGCCCGCCTTTCTCTCCCCGCCTTTCTCTCCCCCCCGCCCGCTGCCCTCCGCCGCCTTTCTCCCCCCGCCCGCTGCCCTCCGCCGCCTTTCTCCCCCCGCCCGCTGCCCTCCGCCGCCTTTCTCCCCCCGCCCGCTGCCCTCCGCCGCCTTTCTCCCCCCGCCCGCTGCCCTCCGCCGCCTTTCTCCCCCCGCCCGCTGCCCTCCGCCGCCTTTCTCCCCCCGCCCGCTGCCCTCCGCCGCCTTCCTCCCCCCCGCCCGCTGCCCTCCGCCGCCTTCCTCCCCCCCGCCCACTGCCCGCCGCCGCCTTCCTCCCCCCCGCCCGCTGCCCTCCGCCGCCGCCTTTCTCTCCCCCCCGCCCGCTGCCCTCCGCCGCCGCCTTTCTCTCCCCCCCGCCCGCTGCCCTCCGCCGCCGCCTTCCTCCCCCCCGCCCGCTGCCCTCCGCCGCCGCCTTCCTCCCCCCGCCCGCTGCCCTCCGCCGCCGCCTTCCTCTCCCCCCCGCCCGCTGCCCTCCGCCCCCGCCTTCCTCCCCCCGCCCGCTGCCCTCCGCCGCCGCCTTCCTCCCCCCCGCCCGCTGCCCTCCGCCGCCGCCTTCCTCCCCCCCGCCCGCTGCCCCCCTCCGCCGCCTTCCTCCCCCCCGCCCGCTGCCCCCCTCCGCCGCCTTCCTCCCCCCCGCCCGCTGCCCCCCTCCGCCGCCTTTCTCCCCCGCCCGCTGCCCCCCGCCGCCGCCTTTCTCCCCCGCCCGCTGCCCCCCGCCGCCGCCTTTCTCCCCCCCGCCCGCTGCCCCCCGCCGCCGCCTTTCTCCCCCCCGCCCGCTGCCCCCCGCCGCCGCCTTTCTCCCCCCCGCCCGCTGCCCTCCGCCGCCGCCTTTCTCCCCCCCGCCCGCTGCCCTCCGCCCCCGCCTTTCTCCCCCCCGCCCGCTGCCCTCCGCCCCCGCCTTTCTCTCCCCCCCGCCCGCTGCCCTCCGCCGCCGCCTTTCTCCCCCCCGCCCGCTGCCCTCCGCCGCCGCCTTTCTCTCCCCCCCGCCCGCTGCCCGCCGGCGGCCACTGCTGGCACTCCCACCCCTCAGTCCTCACTTCAGAACTCTTGCAGCCTGTTGAGAGAGTTCCGCTGCCAAATCCTGGGCATGCATGACCCACTCATCCCCTCTGGCGCCAGGCCAGGGCCAGTCCTTCCCACTGCCTCCCGCTTCCCAGTCCAGGCTGCAGCCGCAGGCTCCCCCCTACAGCGCTCTCGCTCGCTCCCCACTGCAGCCCATTGACCGGGCCGTTCCTTGCTGCTGCCACCACCATGGCCGCTCGTTCTCCTCAGGCTGCTGAAAGGCCCAGGCCCATCCCTTGCCTGCCTGACTCTCTCTGACAATGATCTCTGTAGTGCCAAACAGCAGCAGTGTTTGACTGGGCCCTTCCTTGCTGCTAGTGCTGCCACGCTCGCTCGTTCCCTTCAGGCTGCTGACAGGCTCAGGCCCGTCCCTTGCCCTCCTTTCTGTCTCTCTTCCCCCTCCCTTCTTTCTCTCTTTCTCTCTCCTCCACTCACTCTTTCCCCTCCCTTCATTTTTTTCTCTCGCTCCCTCCCTCAGTTAACAGATTTTGTTCATCTTGTTTCCTCATTTAATTCACACAACGGCAGCCTCCTTCTCCTGAAGGGGCGCTTTCCTCCCTCACGACCCGTCTTTTTGCAGACCCCTGCCTGCTTTCCTTTTATATATATAGATTCCTCTCCTCTACAATCAAGAACATCTTCTGACCAGTAACAGTTGCATTCCAACTGACCTTAACCATCACAGGCTCCTCCTTCTTATCTGCATAGGGAATCCCCACTGCCAAATCTCCACAGTGCCACAGGCTCCTCCTCCCTATCTGCATATGGAATCCCCACTGCCCAATCACCATGGTGCTTCTGGTCTCACAGGCTCCTTCTCCCTATCTGCATATGGAATTTCCACTGCCCAATCGGGTGCTTCTGCTTGCAAACTCTCAGCCAATCACCTCCTTTCTATCACGTCACCACGCATGGCCCGTCTTGGAGAATTAATAATATATATACTTTAACTGCTTTGTATTTTTGGTGTGTACAGTATTATTGTAAACTTTGAGCTTCAGATTGGGGAGCAGTATGGTATACATTTGAAACACTCCAAACCACTTCACTTTTAGATGGAGCCCTTTGTCCCAAGTCCTTCTGGTGCTGTTGTTTATCCATTTCTAGCGCAGTTGTGCAAAATCAGAGCAGGAACTCTGTAATCAGTGACAAATAAATACATCTACTGAATTTATAGAGATATTTTCATGAGCTCCTGTATTGATAGGTAAAAACACATGGCTAGTGGTCAAAACCATGAGCAATTCACTAGGAGTTTTGCTACTTCCCTCAGTTCTTGGATGTGTCATGTACAGTTGAATTTCTTGGCTAGATGAACATGAAGGTGACAACCTTAAACCAATAGTTGGCTGCATGCATACAACAAATTATAAAGGAAAATAAATTAATATGAAATGATTAAGTAGTGGAAAGTTCGGAAGAAAAAATGGATACCTAGGTAAAACTATTGTGTTTCAAATAGCAAATACAACATTTCATTAAGAGCTTTATTGCTCTCTAAAATAATAACGATGTTCTCCCTTTCTTTTCTTTTTCTCTCTCCAGTCTCTTTTTCTTCGATGTGTGTATGGCCTTCCTGTCTGTGAGGTCCTTGGTTGATTGTTCTGTAGAAGATAACTTCCATGAGTCACATTTTATTCTTTCCTTGCTGTTCTCCTTTATGTAAGGGGTATACCTTTAAGAAACATAAAGATGGAGATTAGTGGGAAGGAGAGATGTATCTAATTTAATTCAGCTGACTTTTCAATACTAAATTTTGCTTTGTGTGGATTAGCTACACACTCTTCAATTATGTAACTTTGCTCACTGTTGGAAACTGATGGAGTTTGATTGTGACTATGGACCCTTTAATGGGGTAATGAAAAGGGGATCTACGAACTCTAATGAAGAGAGCTGGTCTTGTGGTAGAAGCATGACATGTCCTCTTAGCTAGGCAGGGTCCACCCTGGTTGTATATGAAAGGGAGACTAGAAGTGTGAGCACTGTAAAATATTCCCCTTAGGGGATGGAGCTGCTCTGGGAAAAACATCTAGGTTACAAGTTCCTTCCCTGGCATCTCCAAAATAAGAGAGAGTCCTTCCTGTAACCTTGGAGAAGCCGCTGCCAGTCTGTGTAGACAATACTGAGCGAGACGGACCTGTGGTCTGACTCAGTATATGACAGATTCCTTCGTTCCTAACGTGGTGTGCTGGAAATGTATCTGTCCACACACACACGCCACTAGTCTCCAGCATTCCATCACACTAGAGTGATCAGACAATAGGTACAAGGTTAGGGGCTATGCTAATTTGATTCTCAGGATCACTAGGAGCAGGGAGCTAATTTAGTGCCCTCTCTGGTGAATTCATCAGGCACATCTCTTTATTTTCTCCAATATTATTGAATAATTTTCATTCATTACTAAGCAGGAAAGTAATGCTCTGGCTGCGCTTGGTGACAGTTCTACCCATCACCTATGACACAATGGCCCAGTCACAAAGAAAACCACTGGGAGAACAATGGGCACCTTTTTCTTTGCATTAAATTTGGGAGCATGTGTTTATGTGGATTTCTGGTCAATGCCCACATAAGTAGATGTGCACATACACTGTGCACAGATTTTTGCCTGTAAAGTCAAGTGTATAGTGAAGAAGCCCTCATATTCACAGCACAGATTTTCAACCTTAGAAGTCAATGGCATCACACCATGAAGCAACTTCTGGTGCTCGCTTTTGGTTGTAATGCATTTGTTTGACTGGCAGGTGGCTTTAGTTTCAAGGGCAGTTCATACAAAGGAATTAAGGGCATAACTGGACGTGACATCAGAAAACCTGTGAAACATGTATCTGAAACTATGTGGCAGGAAAGCAGTTGGAGGGGATTTTGAGCTGGCAAGGGTTATACACCTCTTCCCTCCTCTCTGGTCCTCTGTTCAAAATGCCCCTGCCAGTGTTTTTCCAAGAGAGAGAAAGCTGTCAGGGCCCTGCTACACATATCTGCATGTTAACTTGCATGGCAGCACACAAAGTGAGTAAGCACTTGAATGAAAAGCATAGAAGTAAAAGGGCCTCCACAAAACTTCAGGGTTTTCCTGAAAGCCTAGGCTTGGCACGCCTCTCCTCTGTTTCCATCAGTTTATTCCAAACAAAGTCACGGCATGAGACTTCAAAGGGAGCTGCAGGAACAAACAGCCTGCAGTTAATTTCTAGCTTTCAGTTGCTTGCTGGCTGGTGGATGACACACAACATCATCTGAGCTATTTAAATCACAGCATAAGCACAGCAGACATTGTTTCCAAGGCTTTTAATTGCAGTGTTTATGTTTTGCAATGTGTCGGTTCCTGTCGCCTTTAACTAATACAGAATGATCTAATCTCTGTCTCCTAAATGAATCTATATTAGCTCCATTAGAATAACTCTGTAATTAAATGCACACACATATGCAGGCTGCAAAGGAGCAGGCAATACCATATTGTAACAGTATCATATGGCGAACAGAAACTCTTCACATCAGTGTACTCTTTGTTAGATGAACTGGGTGCATACTAGTCTGAGTTTGTTTTTAATTGATAAAGGGGTCTAAATAAAAGATGGATGCCTCTTCAAGTGCAGCTTTGAACATAGACCCATAGATTTATTTTTTTGTTTTGCTATTTATTTTCCTTTGTTTTACAGAAAAAAACCATGGATGTTTACAGGAGAGAGGTAATTTCTCTTTTACGTCTGTAATAAATATTTATTTTTCATGATTGTTTCTGTTAGTAGTGATAAAGGTCTTCTTCTAATAAAAGCATACTAGCTGGGCTGGGCACAGAGGATCTGCTCCTCTAGTTTGCCGGCCCAGCCTGCCACCACCACCTTCTTTGCCCGCCTGGAGCTGCCACCTCCTCCCCCCACCTGCCCTCAGCTGCCTTCTTCTTCTTTTCCACCGCCTGCCCAGCCTCCCGGCCTCACTGCTGTTTTCTCGTTGGCCATCCATCCAACTGCCAGTCACGGCTGCCTGGCCCCTCAACCACCTGCCCGCTGGTCGCGGCCCCCTCCCGCCTGAGGTTTTCTTCAGCCGGCTAATGGGCCTGCCACCACCACCCCTGCCATATTCTCCCTCTTGCCCATCCCCATCGCTATCAGCAGCTGCTCACGAACTCTCACAAGAGCTGCCACTCATGGGATTAGTGACGGGTACATTTAAGAGAAATATATATAAATATTGTTCCTAGATGCTGTAAGTAAGATTCTTATTGTAGCAGTCTAGGGATTTCTCTGACTGACCCAGCTGCTTGTCATGCTTGGGGCCAGTCTGGAATTAATTATTCTTTAAAAAATAAAATAAGTGACACATTACCAGCCAGATTTGTTTCTAGACCTATTGCTATAGTTAACCCTTCTGATATTGCTACAGTTAACCCTTACCTTTACATACAGAGAGGTAAAAGTTAACTGGGGATCTACACCCAGTTAGGGTTTATTTACTTGCATCCTGCATCCTTGGCTTAGCCCCTGCTTTTTCAACAGTGGGCAAACTATCTTTTCAGAACTGATTCAATACATTTTTGTGCTGGAGCCATAAAATCCAACCTCCACCTCCTGCCAGCAGTGTGTGTGTGTGTGTGTGTGTGTGCGCGCGCGCATGCACCCACACACCTGCCAGTTATTTAATAAATGACAGTTTTTTGCTCACTAGCCACCCCATTCTGATTAATAGTAGGGCCAGCCTTTTGTTTTCCTCACCCGCATCTGCCAGTTTCCAGCCACTTGAAAAGCAGCATTGGTATTAGAAACCACCTGGATTTCAATCCCATCTCCTGTCCCTGCAGTCCACAAACACTTGTGACATCCATCCTATGCTGGGCCCCAGCCTCTCTTTATGGCAGAGGTGAGTGATTACAGAACCAGTACAGGCTATGCATTTTTGCATGGAAATGGTTCTGGTGATTCCATACATACTGCCTTGTTTGTTTCTCACATATGCAGAACTAATAGTCCAGGAGGCCACCTTCTGGGCAGTCCCCTAAGCACTATTTTATGTGAGATTACACAAGGTTATGGAAGAAAATAACTAGCTTCTTGATTGATAGGTTAGGCTTTCACTCAAGTGTCTGCTGTTCTGCTAATATAACCAATATTGTATGTCTTCATAGATCATGTACTACCAGCAGGCCATCATGAAGACTACAGTGAAGTCATCTGTCTCCCTGGGAGGGTAAGGTCTGACATTCTTTGAAGCTATTCACGCGCGCACTGAAAATCAAACTAAGGAAGCCAAGCCTGGTTTTCGGTGCGAATGTGTACCCGATCCCAGCAGTGACTCAGCGGCAAACTTGCCTAGGCAGCGACCCTTCAAAATGAGGTTAGGAGAGCTTGCAGCCACGGCTAGCAGGCTGAGGAGATCCCAGGCAGGCTCATCCATTGCACTGCAGGTGTGCTGACCCCTGCGATTTCCCAAATGCAGGAAACTCGACTGCATAATTTGTGGGAGGGAGGGAGGATCCCCATAATGCACCACTTACTCGTGTGGTACATTATTAGAGCTCTGGGGGACAGGGGGCATGCAGGAGGGTACCCTGGCCCTCTGAGCCACCGTCAGCAGCCGGTAGTCGTCTGGGCGGGTGATCTGCCCACCAAAGAGGACACCGTCGATCATCTGTGGGGAGGTAAGCTCTTTAGGGCTTCCTCTCTGCTAACCTTCTTGCCCTTTCTCACTGCTCGTGAGAAATGGCTCTTTTTGTCCTTCATGAACTCAGTTATTTTAATTAAGGTGATTCGACTAGTGGGTTGTTTTCTTTTAAAGATAGAACTGCCAGGCTATTGCCTGCCTTTAGCATACACTTTCTGACCTGGAAGGCTTGCCTTCTAATAGATTATTATTACTCAACAGGGAGAGAAATGCACTCTGCACTCCTCTTTATGATTAAGCAAGGGCTGAGCCCAGCACGGAATATGCACAGCTGTAGTAATCTGTGGCACAGCTATAGCAATCTGTGTTTGATTTGCTGATAGGCACCTCTGTCTTTTGAACTGCAAAACCTAGCTCACTCTGGGGCCAAGGCCCCTCTTTATATATTATGCTTCTTTACACCAGACAACTCTCAAGTTAACAAGCAACTTGTGTGAGAAGGGGCATCCTCAGGACATTTTCTGGGGATGGGGAGGGGGGCAAAGCTAGCAATCCAGTACCCCCTCCTTGGGAGTATGCCCCACTGAATTCAGTAAAAACTAGCTTGATGGGGGGGCTGCCCCATCCCTCCCTGGATGCTTGTGTGTGTGTGTGCGTGTGTGTTTCCATTTTAATATTTCCATGGTCAACTACTAGACCGTCTGAATCCTAGTCCACATTATTTTCAACAATAATCTTCCTTCCTTGCAGCCACCTAATGAGAGGAATGGTTGTTTGAATAGTAGTTTTTTCAAAAGGGAAGAATGACCTATTTGTTATAGGAGCTTGACAGAAATCAAGCCTCTTGGATTATTTTTCCAGATTTGTCAATAAATGACTGCTGATTCCCTTGACTAAGGCTCTTGAACATCAGCTATTGCATAGAGCAGGAGTTGTCCTTTCACAAGAAAGCCCTGCCCATCCTAAAGATAAACTTATTATTTGAAGCTTCCACCTCTGATATGGCATTGTTTGCTCATCTGTGAAAGTAATTCAGCTTGAGTCTTCAAACAACAAAGATCCCAAAAAACACATCTTTCTTAGATCTGCTCTCCTCGGGGCATTTTTGTTGTTTTTCTCTATTTGTAGCCTCTTGAGTTCCCCATGTCTCTTTCCTTATATGATTTAAGAGTCAAAGTCCTTCATTTATGTTTTAAACAATTATAGGTTTTTTGTAATATATGAAAGGTTTGACAGGAAAACATCACCTGCATATAATTTCAAACTTTTAAATCTTCCGTTATTATCCCCACACTCTCTTCCCCCTACTTATTAATGGTTCTGGGAGCAATGTCTGACAATACTTGAATGCTTGCACTGCCTGTTATTGTTGATTCATTTTGATTGATGATATTATGAACTAATTGTCTCATTCTGTCACTATAAAATGTAACTAAAATGGCTCTTGGGTTTTGCAGCTGAATTTGACTATACCCTACATACAAGTTTTAAATAAATTGAGTCTTCTTCCTCCAAGAGTCTTGCTGTTTTTTCCTCATAAATGTAATGAGACAATCTTGAAGTTCCAAAAGTGTATGCATAAGGGATCTACATGGCCTCTTGAGGCAAAATTGTCCCCAGCAGAAGCATCTTCAATGATGAGCTTTCTGAAGATCTACAAAAACATACACAAAGTTATCTGTTGAATGGCATGTGTGAACAAGCAATGCTAGGAGGTATTGCCAGGGATTATTATGGCAAAGGTCAGGTCCCACGGTGTATCCTGAAGATCTCAAGATTCTAGCGAGGGCTGGGCTTTTGTCTGTCTGTGTCTTAAAGGTAATGTGGATCTACCAGGACTAGGCACTGGCCAGTAGAGGTCCAATCCCTCATGTATTTCCATTCTTTTATGACTTCACTAATCAATTGGCATGTTTAGAAAAAACATATGGTACAGCTCTTCCTGGACCATATCATTTCAGATTGCAAATGGGGGGACTGCATGTTTGAATGATCTCCCATGCTACACACACACACACACACACACACACACACACACACACACACACTCACAGAGCAAGAGAGAAACCTCTGCATATAAGATGGATATATGCAGGGAAAAGGCTAGGCTATATCATTTGTCTTTGACATACCAGATTTCCACAGACAGGTTTTTGATGTGCAGGTAAAATTCCTCAAACACACAATCCTTCATCTATGTTCCAAGCTAGTCAAGGAAGGACTACACTCATGTGATTAGAGAATGTGTAGTTCAGCTCTGAGAACATAAGAACAGCCCTGCTGGATCAGGCACAAGGCCCATCTAGTCCAGCATCCTGTTTCACACAGTGGCCCACCACATGCCACTGAAAGCCACAGGCAGGAGTTGAGGGCATGCCCTCTCTCCTGCTGTTACTCTCCTGCAACTGGTAATGAGAGGCATCGTGCCTCTGAGGCTGGAGATGGCCCACAGCCACCAGACTAGTAGCTATTGATAGACCTGTCCACCATGAGTCTGTCTAAATCCCTTTTAAAGCCATCCAAGCTGGTGGCCATCACCACATCCCATAGCAAAAAATTCCATAGATTAATTATGCGCTGTGTGAAATTAATCAATCTGAGTTTCCAATAACTGAAGGAGACTCTTGGTACAGCTCAGCCACTCTTTTGAAACAGGCTTTCTTAGAGAGTTGGTTCCAGTTTCACAACCAGGGTCATGTTGTGGTAGGCCTGGTGGGAAATGCCAAGTGTTTATATCTTGCATCAAAATATTGAAATGTTCTTCACTGTTGTGAAATCACTCAAGATCTGTATTAATAGTTTTATTCTTACTGGCTGGTGTCCAGACTGAGTTACTCAATATTATTACTCAGGAGGTACTCTAAAGGATGGCATAGTTTCAGTGGGGCTTCTGTCAGGTAATTTAGTCAGGACATCAGCCACTGTTATGGTTAGAATACTGCCCAAAGATGACCATCCCGTTTTTATCTCCAATGTTTCAGAATAGTTAAGTACAGTGAACAGTTCCGCTCCAATGACCCCATCATTTCTGGATGCCTTCCTAGCAACCCCTGGCTCTCAGATGATGTGGATTTTTGGGAGCTGAATGCAAAGCTGTACGTATTGCATTTTTCTTCTGCTTGTGAGTTATAATGACATTTAGAGAGATATTGACTCCTATGACATTTTTGTACGTCAGAGAAACTTTTAGCTATTTATGGATTTCAGTTTCTTCACCACTCTTCTTTCTGATTATCTGCTTCAAATGCTTGGTAGGTAGGGTTACCTTGTCTTCATCTGGATGAAACACCTTTGCCTTTAAAAGTGCCAAGGCACAGAGAAAGGATGCAGTTGTTGTGCTGCTTGCCATCTTGCTCCACTCAGTCATCCATTCTTTTGTTTTAGTGAGCAAGAATTCAGTTTTTCAGGCAAAAGGACCAATAAAATAGTGGCTTATGCATCTTTTTCTGGTGTTTCATACCTTTTAAAGGGACAGACACCATATCTAGAAGAGGACCTTGCACCCATATTGTTGGAAACTTGCTCTCCATTGAGCCTGATTTATTGAGATGTACCAGGCATGGCTCCCCCCCCCCCAAAAAAAGCAGAGAAGAGATTTATATTGTGAATTCTAAACAATGTAGGTTTTATATTCATATTATATAACAAATGGTAAGCAAGAGCCAGTTTAAGCTTCATGCTTGAAAATATCTGAATAGCTAATGAGGGTACGCTCTGCTGTTGACTGCTGATTCTACCACAAGTTTGTTTCCTCTTGTAATAGTGTGCATTCTCCAGAAATGTAATTAGGATTCATACTTTGTTCTGTGACAACGAAACAATTTGTTCTGTGAATGAGTCAGTGAAATAATTATGTTGTAAGTCAAAACAGCACCAGACCCTTTAGATATAACAATCTTGCCATATACAATGATATCAGTTTCTTTAGTGGCCTAATCTCAGGAGTTCATTTTGATGTATTTGAGAGCAGTGAAAAAATAGCTTTGTAGCCAACTTAGGATGTGTGTATGTGTGGGAGAGAGCTTCTGCTTTCTTTTAGTATCCAAGAATAGATGAACAGCTTGACTCTCACAGAGAGAGAGAGAGAAATTGCCTTACTTGTAATTCATCTTTTGTAGGGTTGAAACCCCGACAAAAGCACGAGTGGAAAGATGGGCCTTCAATTTTAGTGAGCTGATGAGGGATCCCAAAGGCCGCCAGAGCTTCCAGCTGTTCCTGAAGAAAGAGTTCAGTGGTGGGTTTGAAATTGTGTTTGCTTTTTCACCTCTTTAGCTGTCTTGTGCTGTACTGGAACTCAGCAATGTCACACTTGGCTAGCTGAGATGAATTTCGTTTGGTGAAAGCCATTTCCTTTTACAAGAGTTGAGGTGATAACAGAGTACATCCACAACGAGAATAAAACTATCAAGAATAAAATAAAGCTCTTGCCTATGGAGTTAGTACTGTATGTACAAAACCATCTAGTGGCACAGAACATAAAACAGCACCAAACCTGTAACCACAAAGGTACTTCAAATTCTGAGGTGTTTTAAAAGGGCATGAAAACAAGAAAACCTTTGAAAATTACAGATCTCTCTGTACCTGGGAGACCACATACAACCATGGAATAAAATAGGATGGACAGATGCAGAAGAACACAGGATTTGTGTGCATTTCATATTTGTGCAGAATAAGAAATTTTGGCAAGAACAGCTTGTCATGCAGGGCTGAGAGGAGCTGTATCTGCTGGGAAGTTCCCTCTTCTAGACAACTAATAAAATTGTCTCATTTGCACCCAGCCACCCTAGGTTTAAGTCACTAGTCAGCAGGACACTAACCCTATTCAAACATTAAGGGCATGCACATGAGCAGTAGTACCCGGGCCTGCACAGCCCTACCTGGGTAGGGCTGCTCATGTGGAGCGCTGGGATCAGTCCCAGTCCTGGTGCTGCCTGCTGGGTCACCTTTTTACTGGGCTTTTACTGAGACAGAAGGGTGTGAGTGTGCTCTTCTACCCCAATCCCTGCCTGTAGCCTGAGCAGCCACAGAGCTGAGTGGCTAGAGCTCCCAGCAGTGGGGACATTGTAGGATTCCTCACACGGCGTATTGTGGGATTTCTGGAAGCCAGGCTTTGTTTCCCCAGCTTCCAAATGGCCACACTGCTCTCAGCAGCATGGCTCATATGGGCATGCGAGCAGTGCAGCCAAAGAAAAGGAAAGGATCACTGGGGTGGCAGGGGGAGGTAGTTGTGATCCTGCCTCCTCCCACAGTCATCTCCACCCCGGTTACAGGATCGTGTGTTGTTTGTGCATTCAGATATCGGCATAAAAGTGCATGTGTTTGTGTGAATGATTGTACCTGTGTTTCTTTTAAGAGTGAACCTGGGTATGGACCTACCAAATGCAGATACAGAAAGGAAATGTAGTGCTGTATGTGCATTCAACATAACATGAATAATTGTAAGTGTGTACAGATCTGTATGTGTGTGCACTGTACACAGAGCTAGTCTTGTGGAAGCAAGCATGACTTGTCCCCTTATCTAAGCAGGGTCTGCCCTGGTTGCTTATGAATGGGAGACTTGATGTGTGAGCACTGTAGGATATTCCCCTCAGGGGATGGAGCCACTCTGGGAAGAGCAGAAGGTTTCAAGTTCCCTCTGTGGCTTCTCCCAATATAGGACAAGATTTTTTTATTGAACCAACGAGCTACCAAAGCATACAGTGAGAGAGATTCCTGCTTGCAACCTTGGAGAAACCACTGCCAGTCTGTGTAGACAATACTGAGCTAGATGGACCTATGTTCTGACTCAGTATATGGCAGCTTCCTATGTCCCTATGCATTGACAATAATATATTAATAGGGATATTGTCTAACACACTTTTATATTGCCCAACACTGTTTCCCCTTCCATTTCCATTTAGGGGAAAATCTGGGATTTTGGGAAGCTTGTGAAGATCTGAAGTATGGAGACCAATCCAAGGTGAAGGAAAAAGCAGAAGAAATTTACAAGTGAGCATAGTATTAGTACAGTATTAGAAAAATCTTGGTGTATTTTTCTTCCTTTTTTTTGGTAATAGGGAATACCACCAAAGTGAATGTTTATTTCATTAAATTGGGGTGGTGGTGGTCTTAAAGCATTGGTAATCCATCATGCATCTGATGGAGTGGACCATAAAAACTTTCTCTATGTAAAAAGTCACTTCAGAGAGGGAAGAATGGCCACATGAATCTATCGTAAGAACAGCAAAGAGTCTTGTAGCTTTCATAGACTGCAAGACCAAAATGGTTTTTTTTGGAATTGTTTCTATGGTAGGCATCCTAAGAATGCATGCATATGCAATGTAGGAATTTTACTCCGTATTAATCTACTACTACTACACTAGTAGATTTAACTAGTCACATGGTCTGAGACCTTTGTATTGAGTAGGCATAAGAGTATCCTAACTGGATGTACAACAAAAACTATTAAAAAGCCTCTTAATTAGGGGATTGTTCATAATAACATTAATGCTGCACATAATTAGATAAACACGTTATTTAGAATGGAGAATAATATATGAGATATGCGAGACCCTTGCAATATCCATTCATGTTAAAGGTCAAGAAATGCACACTATTAGTGGATCTGCCCTGGCAACTTCAAGAATCTCCACGCATTCTTTGTACCCCATTTTAAGGCTTATGTCATCCCATCCCACCCCCAATTTCATTATTTTAAATTTCAGAACTTTCTTGGCACCAGGAGCAAGACGCTGGATCAATATTGATGGCACCACTATGGGTATCACAGTCAGAGGCCTCAAACACCCTCATCGTTATGTCTTAGATGCTGCACAGACTCATATTTATATGCTCATGAAAAAGGTTTGTCATTTTTGCTCATAAAACCAAACTGTCAGTCTTTTCCAGTTATCTGTGGCTTCACTGTAGCCCCCACACAAACGTATTTGAAAGAAATAGTTCTTGCACATAGGCAGAATCCACTGGTGAATCAGTGACGATCTTCCTTGTGAGTTTGAAGAAAATGGAAGTAAACTAGCTTCTTGAGAGGCTAATTTTGGCCATGCAAAAGTGACCAAGCTTCCTGATGATGAATACATTCCTTCTGCAAGGGAGAGGCAAGCCAAGAGTTGAGGAGCAATTCTGAAAATATGAAACAAAACAGAATTTCCTTGACTTTTGCCATTTGTACCCAAAGTCATGTACAGCTGTAATTTTTGAATTCTCTGGCTTTTCCCTATATACAATGCCATGGTTTTCGTGACTTTTTCATCCCGAGGTTCCATTTTCTGAGGACCTATGTCTCTTTTTTCCTGTTTGGCTGACCTAGGAGTAACAGCAGCAGAAGCAAGATCCTGGGTTTAAAAAAAAGTGTTTTGAGTTTGGCATTAAGGGCCTGTATGAAATAAGAAATGTCATTGTAGTTCCACCTTTTTGAACTAACACAAGAAAAAGAAAAGGATCTACAGACTGGACTGCAGTACAGGGGATAAAAATTGTTGTTCAGCCCAAAAACTGTTGTTTGCCTTAGGAGGAAAGATTTATGGGCACCTTAATTGAATAGTCAACTAATTTATCTGGAGTTCATCTTTCTGAGATATTTGCAAATGCTTTTAGGGTATTTTCAGACTTTGTACAACTTGAGGTAACCTAAGGTCCACTGACATCAGTTGTAGCTCAACACAGAAGATGGTTTAAACACAACATTTGCCCTTTTCCCCCCACACAAAAGAGGGTTTGCCAATGGCTATGGTTATTCTGGCATGTCTCTCAAACAGCTGGTGCCAAGGCAGACCAAGTCATTTTGTGTTATTAGACAAATCATGGATCCAAAGAATCTTAGACTTTAAGGAACCAGAAGTCCATCTTGCCCAGTAGCACACCCTGTCCATTCTGGATAATCTGAATTCTCCTCACCTCAACCAGCCTATGCAACATCAATCACAGTGGACCACATATAGGGAAGACACAGTGCAAAAGTGCTTATAGCACAATAGCTCCAGATGACTCATGCTCGTATATCAAACTACAGCGTTCAGGAAGCACAGAACTTTTAATAAGACAAGCTAAAACATGCACTTGAAAAATGGAGAGGAATGAATTATATTTTTAGCTCTTTCTAGGACAAGAACCTCTTTCTTAGTCCTTATTGGGTGCTTTGGCATCTGAGAAAAAGACTTCATTGGCCCCAGCTTTGTTGTGAATTCTAACCACATGGGCATTAATTTAACCAGTCGTTTTCATAATGCTTATCTAATATGGAGAATAGATGTTCTCTTGTGCTGCTGGGTAAGATTATCCTCTATCCCCCACACGCTTCCAGCCGCTTTGACTCCTAAACAGCTGTAAGGAGAAATGATTTTAATTAGGCTGCTTGTAATCCATAACTACCGCTTTCCCTTTTGTTTCCCCCAGTAGGATTCTTATGGTCGCTATTTAAAGTCTCCGATATACAAGGAAATGTTGTCCAAGGCAATTGAACCACAAGAAGCAGTGAAAAAAAGGCAAGTGGGATGGGGTTTAATTGTGGGTTATTTGCTATTGGTTTAAATGAGGGCACTAAAAGCAAAGTGCTGGAGCCTGGGCAAAAATAACTGTGATTTAGGCATTTGCTTAATTAAAAGTAGGCTTTTCACTAGGGAACAAAAAAAGGTCAGATTTAGAGACTGATCGCTCTGTTTTGGAGCTGACAAGCTTCAGAGGCTTGCTTCCAGGAAGGAATAGACCAGATTCTTGTTGGAGAAACCTTTTGCATTACCAACTGCTTACAGATAAGGTGTCCAAGAACACAGTGTTACAAACTAGGAAACAGCTACTTGCCTGGGTGTCTCTTTAAGTGGCACAATGCTGGCTGATAGTTCAAGATGCCAGTGGATGTCTCCAAATGGGAGAGATAATGGCCATGAAGTATCCTGATGGCAGAAGCTATCAGGCCCTCATAAAAAGGCATATACATACCTGATAGGAGGGGCTGATGCGGGAGTGTAAAGTGACAGCCCCCACCCCCATACATTGTGCATTAGAATATAAAGAGAGAACAAAAGGAAGCAACTAGTGGAAGGGGAAGAGTGGAACACAGAGAGAAACAGACTGAGTTTTGGAAAGACTAGAATAGAAGCTAAGAAAGAGAGCAGAAACAGCAGAAGCACCTTAGGGTACTGGATTTTCACACTAGGGATCTGATGTATCCTATTGCTACATTTGTGTCCTGCTATTTCATCTGATGTTCAACTTGTGTATTTGTAGATAAACAAAATATTACATAGACAACATGAGCCCTCAGTGATCTCTCCTTCAAAGGAAGCCAGAATCTGAGAAGTGCTGCACCCCTAGAATTTCTCACAGCTTCCTGAAGTGAGGAGCATGTTTAACAATATAAATCACTCTTCCTTGGAGGCATTTTAAAGTAAAGCGCAGCTGACCAGAAACACAGGTATACATTTGGTTTCGTTGTCATTGAAACCATTCTAGGGTAGCCCAATCTGAAGGCTCCTAAAGCTGCTTTCATGACATACAAGAGCAGTATCCTTACAAACAACCCTGTAAGCAGACCAGCCCAAGCCCTTGCAGCACCTGAGACAATGTGGTGAGCCGCAACCCCCACAGAGAGTGCCACACACCTGCTTCCCCGTAAATCCCACTGAGTCCTTTCCTCGCCGCTAGCTTCATCAATGCCTTGCCTCCATGTCAGCCCTACCAATGCCTCACCTTTCCTCCCCAAGAACATCCCTTTACATATCAGTAGGCTCGCCGACTAGGGACTTCTATAGAGAACATGTGACTATTTTGTGGAACAAATAACCTTTTTTTTTTTTTTTTTTGCATTGGGAGGAATAGAAAATGTTTTGGGGAACAAATGTTTTGGGCATGTGTTGTGGTGTCCAAAGTTCTGGGGAGCAGCTGGAGCATTTTGTTGGCTCAGCACACTTTGCTCTCATGAGCAGCTTCTCTTCCTCTGCCTCCTTCCCCTTCCTCCTCACCAGCCATCCAATGGGAGGGTCAGAGTGGAGGTTCAGCCTCAGTGGCAGGCTGCAGAGCCACGTGATGCAGGCCATGGATAGGTGGGCCTGGCAAGTGCAGCTTGTGCCTTCCATGAGGTGGCAGTAGTAAGAAGTTAGCAGTTAGCTAATTAATGTTACTTAGTTACCTAACATTACTCAATTAGCAGCTACCCCTAACTGAGTAAAAAGGGACTGTTTAGTGGTGAATCTCTTCTATTGATCATGGGGAGAGCAACTGGCCCCATCCAACCCCAGCACAGCATTCCTTCAGTGGCTGATGCTGGTGTTACTTACTTACTTACTTACTTTATTTATTTATTTATTTATTTGATTTATATACCGCCCTTCCAAAATGGCTCAGGGCGGTTTACAATTAAAACAAACTTATAAAACAATGAAAAGCTAAAACAAATTAAAAACAATAACACAACTAACAATTTAAAAACATGGGCGACACACCCTGGCTCGGGAATGGGCAGGTACACCCCACCCAATTCCTTCAAAGCCAACCCCCCCTTCTGTAAGAGAGGATCTGGATACTTCTAGGCATTCGTCCACCCCGGACCGCACAGCCCAAAGGCTGGAGAAGTCCTGAAGCAGGGTTCATGGCAATCATTCTCCCCGTGCCACACAGGCTACAAAGGAGCGATTAACTTTGCATTTCTTTTTAGGCTGTGAGCCCTTTGGGGACAGGGGATATACCTTCTTCTTGGTATACAGTCCAACTGAGCTTATATTATTGTGGTTTTAAACAAGTTCCATGCTTTCTGGAGGGATCTGACTCTCCTGACTTCCCCTTTCAGTTTCTTTTTTACCAGTCCTGTAACTTTTGAAAAGTTTCCTCTTCTGAAGTCCAATGCATCCGTGTTGGATTTCCTTGGCAGTGCTCCACTTGCAAATAAGCTGAATTGGATCACACTGTGGTCACTGTTCCCCAATGATTCTACAACTCTGACATCAGTGGAGGTGGCCAATCTGCCACCCGCACCCATCCACTGCCTGAGCTGACCACCTCACTCAGCTTCAGGCAGGCCCTGCATGCAAGGTAGGCCTGTCACTTAGAGTCTTATATTACAGCTAGAGGACTGGGGCTGAGAGACAGTGGCTTCTCTAAGGCCACCTAGTTAGTTCATGGCTGAGGCGAGATTTGAACCACAGTCGTCAACTTGTACTACACCACTTCTCTGTAAATACTAAGTAGGAGGGTACATAGCTAGAACGAAAGGTGGCTGAGGATGCTGCAGTATTTAGGACTCACCAAGCATTCCATTAGAATTTCCCCCATATTTTGTACTACAATACTTCACAGAATTAACTCTAGAAGCTTCCATGTTAAGCGTTGATAGTGACTCCATATTAAACAAATTTCTGTTTTGAAACTTAATTTAAATTATTTTCAGCTATTTAATAATGCAAAGAATGAACACATAACTGGAAAAATGTACATGTTGGACCTTTAAAAAGGGGGAAAAAAGCCTTTCTGAAACATGGCACAAGGGGCAAAACTGATGCTCAGCATTCTACCTGCTAGGCTATTTATTTATTTATTTGATTGATTAATTGATTTATATACTGCCCTTCCAAAATGGCTCAGGGCGGTTTACAACAGAATAAAAACAATTAAAACCAGTTAACAGTTAAAAATCAAAACTATAAAAACAGAATAGAACCAATTAAACATTCAAACAGGAAAAAAAAAACCCTCCTGGAAAACCAGTGCAACCATTTAAAACAATTTAAAACAGTTTACAGCAGTTTAAAAACCCTGGAAGGACAGGCCAAACAGATAAGTTTTAAGGGCTCTCCTGAAAGACAGTAATGAACTCAGATTACGGATTTCTGCCGGGAGAGCATTCCATAGCCCAGGAGTAGCTACAGAGAAGGCCCACCTCTAAGTCGCCACCAAACGAACTGGTGATAACTGGAGGTGGACCTCCTCAGATGACCTTAACGTGCGGTGGGAATCATGCAGAAGAAGGTGCTCTCTAAGATAACTCGGACCCAAGCCGTTCAGGGCTTTAAAGGTAATAACCAGCACTTTGTATTTTGCCCGGAAACATATCGGCAGCCAGTGTAACTGTTTCAAGACAGGCATAATGTGGTCTCTCTGAGTTGCCCCAGAGACCAATCTGGCTGCCACATTTTGAACAAACTGAAGTTTCTGAACTACGTACAAAGGCAGCCCCATGTAGAGCGCATTGCCATAGTCAAGCCTGGAGGTTACTAGCTCATGCACCACTGTTTTTAGGTCATCCTCTTCAAGGAAAGGGCACAGCTGTTGAATCAGCTGGAGCTGATAGAAAGCACTCCTGACCATAGCCTCCACCTGAGATACCAGGGTGAGGCCTGGGTCCAGGAGTACTCCCAAGCTGCGCACCTGCCCCTTGGGGGGGGCGGCTGGTAACCCCACCCAGCACAGGAAGATCTAACTCACCCCTCAGATTCTGAGCCCCCACAATGAGCACCTCTGTCTTGCTTGGATTCAGCTTAAATTTGTTATCCCTCATCCAGCGCATTACTGCCTGTAGGCAGGCATTTAGAGAGTGAGTGCTATATCCCGAAGATGAAAAGGAGAAGTGTTTTTGGGTGTCATCAGCATATTGATAACACCCAGCACCAAACCTCCTGATGACCTCACCCAGCGGTTTCATGTAGATATTGAAAAGCATTGGTAACAGAATGGAGCCCTGAGGGACTCCATATAACAGCTCCTGTTTTGAGGAGCAACTGTCACTAAGGTTAACCATCTGGAATCTACCCGAGAGATAGGAGCGGAACCACTGCAAAGCAGTGCCCCCTATCTCCAGCTCCCCCAGGTGATCCAGAAGGATACCATGGTCGATGGAACTGAACACCACCAAGAGATCCAGAAGAACCAGCAGAGTCACATTCCCTCTGTCGGTTCTGTGGTAAAGGTCATCCATCAGGCTGACCAAGGCTGTCTCAACCCCATAGCCAGCTCTAAAGCCAGTTTGAAATGGGTCGAGATAACCAGTTTCCTCCAAAACTTCCTGGAGCTGGTCGGCCACCACCCTCTCAATCACCTTGCCCAACCAAGGGAGATTGGAGATTGGCCTGTAATTATCCATTGCTAAGGGGTCCAGGGAAGGCTTCTGGCTATCTGTCTGTCATGCAGATTGTGACACTTGGGAGTTAATACTACAGCTGAAGAAACACTGAGCTGGGTCCCATGATCAGTGAGACACGAGCAGGGAGGGAGCCCTGGATGGCTGGATTGGCCGCCCACATGATTGCCGCCTCCATGATGGAGCCGGCGGGGGCTGGGGAGCTCGGGGGCTGTGCGGCCCCTGGAAGCTCCAGTATGCCCTGCACGAGTGCGCAGGGCATACTGGGGAGACCCCCAGAGCCAGGAGGCGGCTTTCCGCCTCCCCTCTGGGGTCTCCTTGTGAGTAGCTGTGCCATGGAGCCCGGGTGACCTGCTTAAGAACCACCGGGCTCGCAGCCAAGCTTGGTGGGTCTCACGATGGGAGAGCCCGGTGGGTCTCACGATGGGAGGAAATCGGGCTAGCCTCCGCTAGCCCAATTTCCTCCCATCGTGTGCAAAGCCTCTATGTGTAATCTGGAGTATTTTATATATCTCTGTTTTAGGTATGAGTCACACTTTATGCAGCAGTTGTGTTTGTTTTGGTAATACCAGTGTTTCCTTCATTAGGCACAAAGTGTGAAGGGCAGGTGCACATGTTTAGCAACAGTGGATACATGCTGGGGTGGTGCAGGCAGTAAGGGCTTCCCTAGTGCATGTGCCTGAGTGTGGAGAGTCATGTATTTGTCCATCACATAATACACATTTATGGCAGGAAACATCAGTATAAGACTAGTGCAACTGTGTCAAGCACAATTGCCATAGAAATTATGTGGCAGCCCTTAATCTACTTCTAGTCATACCTTTACCACCTCAGTTCCATGTTATTTAACAAGGTGCTATCTTCTGAAAGTATGGTGGCCATCTGAGTGGGGCAGTTAATATTTTTTAAAAATCAAGAAAAACGTAAGCATCTTTTGTGACCCAAGAGTGGATTTTTCCTGATGAACATAAAAGCTTTTAGATTCTGAACTGATAATATTTATAAGAGATCTCCTTCACAACAATGGCATCAAATTTGCTAATTTCAAGTAAACTGGAGGAATGTGTTTGCCATATTAAGACATCTGGAACAGTTCCACTGATGCTGCACTTTTTGTGTGTTCAATGGGCATAGCTGTTCTACCAGCCCCTTCCTTATTTGTTTCACGTTAAGGAAGTTGACAGATTTTTAGGTATTATTTATACCCATCATGGATCCAAGTGGATCCTCCCAAAGAAAATTGTTTATACCTGTTAAAAAGAACCAGCTTAACCCGCACAGAGCATCTATGCGCTAGTACTTGATTGCTCCCTTCACCCCCTGCCACAGCCCCCCTCACCTCAGAGATCTCTCCACCCTCACCTGAGCCATACTACTGCTTCTCTTCATCCGGTTGCTTCCATCCTCCTCACCCCTCTTGGTCACTCTTCCATCCCTATACTCGATCCCCCTCACCCCTCTTGGTCGCGGCTGCAGCATAGCTGGCACCTATCTGCAGCCCCCTATCCCCAGAGACCTCCCCACCCAAGTCCCGCTCCTGACCCTCCCCACAGGAGCAGCAGTGGTTGACTGGGCCATTCCTCACTTCTGCCACCGCCATGGCCACTCATTCCCCTCAAGCCGCTGACAGGCCCAGGCCCATCCCTTGCCTGGCTGCTTCCCTCCGCCAATGGCCTCAGTAACCCAAAACAGCAGGTTGACTGGGTCCTTCCTTGCTCGTCATCATTGCCATGGCCGCTCGTTCCCCTCAGGCCGCTGACAGGCTCGGGCCCATCCCTTGCCCTTCCTTCTTTCTCTCTTCCCCTCCCTTTCCCCCCTCTCTTTCTCTCTCCTCCACTTGCTCTACCCCTCTGTCTTTCTTCCCCTCCCTTCTTTTTCCTTCTTTCTCTCTCCCCCTCCCTGAGTTAATTCACACAACAGCACCCTCCTTCTTCTGAAGGCACTCTTTCCTCCCTCACAACCCCTCTCTTCGCAGATCTCTGCCTACTTTCCTTTTATGTGTGTGTGTGTGTGTGTGTGTGTGTGTGTGTATATATATATATATATATTCCTCTCCTCTACAATCAAGAACATCTTCCGACCAGTAAGTTGCATTCCAAGTGACCTTAACCATCACAGACTCCTCCTCCCTATCTGCATATGGAATCTCCACTGCCCAATTACCACAGTGCCACAGGCTCCTCCTCCCTGTCTGCATATGGAATCTCCACTGCCCAATCACCATGGTGCTTCTGCCTGCGAACTCTCATGAGAGTTGCCACGCACGGGATTAGCCTTAGAGAACTATATATATAGATGGCTATGGAATTTCCAAATATTTGCTGCAGATGTGGTCTTTCTCAAGGTGTTCACCATCTGTAAAGATTATGCACTATGCAGATCTTTAAAATACCTGGCTGCCACCAGTGAGGTTTTCAAATGCTCCTGTACACCTCTGAGGTTGTTAATAGCCTTGGCAAATGGAGCCATCTTTGCCCATAACTACTTTTGGAGTATAATTCATCCTCCAGACAGCTTCCTGGCTACAGTGAAAGAAAAGCAAAGGCAGGCAGGTGGTTCACATAAAGTGCTTACTCATTTATATTTGTTTCTAAATATGTTTTCATGCTGTTGAGAACCACATTTTACACAATCTCTCATTTTATTTTTGTATATTAAGTTATATATTTTGATGTAAAGTTATGTCTGAGTGAACTTGCCCCATACCTGAGCTGCTCTTCCAGCTTGAGGGCAATAAAGCCTGACTACTCATGAAAGGGTCAGTTTGTGCAACAAAAAAATTTCCTGCTCTTTGGCCATTCGAGAACAGAGTTTCCCCAACAGTCTAGGTATTTGCAGTTGCAGTTTTGAACAATTTCCAGAGTCAAGGTAGAGGTAGCATGGATCAGCTGTGTGTGAAGAACTGGATACAAGACTGAGAATGGGGTCTGCTACCGACTTACAGCCATTGAGTACATGCATGAAAGTGTTTGCAGGCTGAGGGCCAAGGCTCAGACCTTATTCTGCCCTTCAGTGATAGAGAGTGACTGCTAGCATTAATAACAGCAGTGTTGGCCTTTTAAAAGTTATGTTTTACTTTTAAAATTAGAGATCTGTAGAACCAATACTTGTATTTTAGAAAGGGAGTTCATATTTGTTGCCAAGGAAAGAAACTCAACTTTTTAAAAAAAACACAGTCAACATTCAAAGTTTGTTATTTAACTTCAGAGTACCCCATCAATGAATTCTAGGATTCACACATCCTACATATCCATCTGTTTTTAAACACCTGTATACACAAGGTTGCCACTGTTTAAAGATCTGTGCACATATATGTATGTCATCCACACTTTGAGACTGTTCTCATGAGCAGCCAAGACTGGACTAAGGCAGAGAACCACCAGGATCCATGTGGATCCCAATAGCACTGCAGTGGCAAACCCCTATGGAGCCCACTGCTTAGCCAAGGTTAAGACCATGAGCAGGCCCTTAACTTGGGCTAACTGCTTGTGTGTGAGCGCCAGCTGCTCACAGGACTAGGCTCCTGGCTGTTGCTGGGGGGATCCTCACAATGCACTGCACACTCGCACGGTGCATTATGAGATAGATATCCAGGGGCCAGAACAATGCATTCTGGCCCCTGCACCACCACGCTGTCAGGGGTAGTGGCTGAGTGTCTGGACACCCGGTCCACACACCCAGCATCACAGGGCAATCATCTGCAGGGGAGGTACGCTGAGCAAGGCTTCCTCCGCTCCCGATGGCCACCCTCACCTTTGATTGTGAGAACAGCCCCTTTGTGTGTGGTTGCAGGATACACAGGTGTAAGCTTGGCAGCAGACATGCTTGCCATGTGTAAAGTTTGGATCACCAGTATATGCACAGCAAACATATGTGCTGCACAAAGGGAAGCACTACCCTTACCTTGAAATGAAGACAGTCAGGACAACAAACCCCTGATCTTTCCAGCGGTTTCTCTTTCCCTTTGAATTGGATTCAAGCTCTGATTAATCTCTGATCTGTATAAGCAAATCAGTGTGTTTAGGGAATGTTATCCCTGGATAATTAATTTTGTAAACAGCTTTGATTAATCCATCTACACAAATCTGGTTTGATGTGGTTTCTCAAGGTTCTGTCCTGTCTTCCTTGCCTCTTCATCCACCCTCACTTAAAACTACATTCTGCCTTTTACTTCATCCACAGTAACCCTCTATTCCCCCCCTCTCTGTTTCTCTTTAGCTCTAATAATCCATTTGCTCGCAAAGTTCTCCGATCCAGCCCCAGCCCTGTCATCCTAAGACAGCAGGAAGAAGAAGCCAAGGCAAAAGAAGCAGCAGCCAATGTGGACATCACCCAGGTTATGAGCAAGCTGGATCGTAGAAGCCAGCTGAAACAGGAGGCCCCGCCTGCTAAGTAGGGCCCAGAAAAGCACGTTGCAGGGAAAAGTAGTGTGAGGGTGCTGGTTGCGTGTAGGCTGCACTTCCTCCCCCTTTCCTGCAGGTGCCAGTGGTGCTTCATCACTAGTGAGCCATTTCTCTCTCCCTGTCTCCCTCCCCTCCGCAGTATGCTGTTGCCATGGCATCCAGAGCAGTGTCACTTCACAAGCGATTGCCGATAGAATCACAGAACGCAGATGGCAAAAGAGTCTCATTGTGAGCCTTGCAGTGACTTTCCTCATATCAAATGGGCTCGTTTTACAAGCCAAGGAAACAATGTTTTCTATAAACTGCCTGAAACATCCCTCCCAGATCTAAAATTCAAAAATACAGATACCATGGCAACCAGCTGCCTTTCCTCTTGCTGCCTGCAAGTGATGGAGGAAAAGGGCTGAAAAACAGTTCTGTGAGCCATAGCATCTGCACACTGCCTGGAGGCTCTTGCTTAAAACTGGAGGAGAACAATTCAGGGACTTGGATAATGTTCAGATGCTGTGGAGGGCAGGTAGTGGGGATAGTGGGGATTCCTAATTATGGGTGTGTGCTCCAGATTACTTAACAGAGGTTAGTTAGTTGTCCATTAATATCCTTTAATCACCTATTTGTCTGTATCAGTAGAGTGGTTAATAAATACAAACAGATTTTTCCCCTTTTCAGGGCATGTTTGTGGGTATCTTAGATATTCTAATCAGTATTAGTGAGTGTAAGTATGGAACCATGGTCTTGCAGTTGGTCCAGATGAATTAACATAGAATACCAGGGTGTCATCCTATGTATGTGATATAAGCTTCAAATTTTCTAAGCACTCAAAGACACTTGGCTGCCCAGATACCTGTTCACATGATCTGAGCATCAGTATCCAAGTCAACCTTCAATTGGAGGAAACATAGCTTGGTTGTAGAAAGGATTGTTAGATGTCTCTTTATGGATCCTTAGGGTTCTGAAAGAGGCACCAATTAAAGGATATTTGACAAAGGAAGGAAAACTCAGTTCCAGGCTTAAAATGCAATTGAAGATATCCACATGCAGACCCAAAACCAGGCTAAGGAAGCCTAGCCCTGTTTTTGATCTGCGTGTGAGGAAACCCAAAAAGTGGGGTAAATGCTCACATGCAGTTCTGCATGGCTTTGTGCAACACCTACACACAACTAGTCTCCTGACCGGTGTTGGGAGGCTCTCTGTAATGCACTTTGCACTTGCACAGTGCATTATGGAAGCTCCGGGGGCCTCCTGCTCCCCCCAAACTGCCTGCTTCCTCTGTGCTACTGGCAGAAGCCAGCAATTGTCCACAACAAGGATGGTCTGGTCTGTGGTGGAGGTAAGCTTATTGTGGATCCTCCCCTTGCCCCGTCTGAGACATTTTTTTCTAGTCATGAGAATGGGCTCATTGGCTTTCACTACAAGCAGTTTCCCAAAGAGGGGAACCTAAGCCCTTAAAGTATGCATGGGGAAACATGGAGGCTGTTCTCGCATGCAGCCAAGCCTGGGCTAAGGCATCTAAGCCTTATATACCATGTTTCCCCGAAAATAAGACAGTGTCTTATATTAATTTTAGCCCCCCAAAATGCACTAGGGCAATTAGCGGTACATCAGAAATTACTGCTAGGTCTTACTTTCGGGGTAGGTCTTACTTTCGGGGAAACAGGGTATGAGAGGCAGCGGGAGGCGAGTGGCTGCCAGTCTGCTGCTGTGGCAAACCCACCTGTGGAGCCTGCCTCTAAAATGGGATTAAGGGAGCAAGCACTCCCTTAGCCTGTTTTTTCTGCGGTGGAGGACTTGTCTGTCAGCACGGATGACTGACAGATGCTGTTTGCAGCTGGTGCTGTAGCAGTGACGAGTGCCCACCCGTCTCTCTGGTGACCCCCACAATGCTCCGTGTACTCGTGGTGTATGTCTCACTGAACACAGCAGGACTTGCTTCTGAGGAACTTGCACCGGATTGCAACAGATGCTAGGAGCCTATGCACATGAGTACTATCCTTCCTAGTTTTGCAGCCTTCAAAAACTGGCTGGAGATCTAGAACTGGATCCTGATCTGCCAGGTAGGTGCCTTTTCCTTTGGGTCACACTTACAAAAATGGAATGCACAGTCCATGACAGTTTCATACCTCTTCTTGCCAGCTGTATGGACTGGGGACAAGCACAGGTCAAAGCCCTCTGAACTGTGCCCTACCTTCTCTTGCCTCCATCATGAACAGAGTCAGGACCTAAATGCTTGCCTGGAAAAGATGACTGGCAAGAGCAATCCTTTTCTTAGATAACTAGTTTGTTGCGGTCAAGAAATATTTAAAATATACTTTCCCCAGGAATTTATGTCCAGCTGAGCTGAAGTGGGGCTCATATAAGCTCTCTCTTTAGTTTGCACCTGCCCATCAACAGTATTTCTGTTGGGGTTTGTGATTATTTAGCGAAGCACCAAGGAAGCTATCACTCCAGTTAGAGTGCAGAGTTCAGTTGTTGCAGCTATTTAAGTAGTAACACTCATGGAGATCACTGTAGAGTCTAAACTAAATTGATTTATTGATGAAGTACATTTGAGATAGGAAAGACCTATCCTATCTATCAGCTCCATAACGAATAGGTAGGGAGAGAGAGAGAGGTTTCCATCTTCTCTCTAAGAGGAAAGGAAGAGGACTGACTCACTACAGGAAATACCTAAGGAGTCAAGGCAGGGGTCATAGAGCAGAGGCAAGCAGGGACAGGTAAGGAGACCCTCACTAACTACCTCTACTCCCAGTGCTCCTAGTGATCATTACGATAGTTGGTGCTAAAGGTCGATGCACTGGAACGCCATCTCCAACAATTTCTCCATCAGGTTACTTCAACTATACAATTTCCATCTCTGTTATTTGTTCCATCCCTGCTTGAGCTTACACTGCTGTCTACTATGTCACTTCATTTCTATGTCTCACTTGCAAAATACCACAAAAACTTTGGGAATCACTGGCAGTGACAGAATGAGAATATCACAGTCAGGAAGACTATGGAAAATGCTCATAATGTATTCTTAAAGCAGTTTAGGTGTATGAAAACTTCTATTAAATCAAACGAGTCTAATTGCAGCCCAGGAGCATTGCTATAATTTTAAGCATTTCTCCTTTAAACACTTAAGCAGAGCCTCAGAAAACTGCAACTATGCAACTGAAAATACAACTATGGACACTAGTTAAAATTAAAAGACACCCAGTATCTTGTTCTGTCTTTCTCTTTTATCAAGGCCAATATGAGAACAACAGAATAAAGCAGTGGTTTTCAAACTCTGTTCTGGGCAACCCTGGGGTTTCTCAGGAGCTTATCAGGGGTTCCTCAATGAGAAATTAATAAATGGAAGACAAGATTTCCTGAAAGGCAGTTTGTCCCCTGAAATGCAGCTCTAGGAGAGTGTTGGGTGTGTTCCCACATCATCAGTTCATATGGGAGAACTGTGAGGCTATATATGCCTGGCCAGTGTTTTGCGTGAACTGAGAGTGTGTCCTAGAACAGGGATTCTCAATGTTGGGTCCCCAGATGTTACTGGACATCAACTCCCATAATCCCCAACCAAAGGCCACTGGGGCTGGGAATTATGGGAGTTGAAGTCCAATAACATCTGGGGACCCAATGTTGAGAATCCCTGTCCTAGAATATGCCCCAGAATCCTCTGCATCACACAGGAGTTCCTCAGTAAAGAAATCCATGTGAAAAGAGTTCTGCCAGCTTCAGGTTTCAGGAGGCCTTGGGCAACTGCCCCCCATGGACCCACTCCTACCTGAGTGGGCCCTTTCAGAGGCTCTCTGCAGCCACCACATGAAGGCTATGGGCACAGAGGTGGCCTCAGGAGTGGGCAGTGGGCCCTTGGCAGCTGTCTAATAATTCTGCTGACACTTGATGTTGGTCCTGCCCCAAGGTAGAATGTTTGAAACCTGTTAGACTGAAGGATATAACAGTGCTGAACATCTGTGATTGGCCTCCAGTCCTGTACTGTCTTCTGTCTGTGGCTGTTTCCATATAAAAATATGTCAATGCACTTGTGTGATGTCATTGCTTTTCATTTTCTGTTAAATGCCCATGATGAATTAGACTTCTTGTTAATCAAGAAACAATGGGCTTTTACTGGAACCTCAGAATGCTGCTCTCTTTTCTTTCTCCGTCAGATTTTTCTTTCCTTTATTCTTTCTGGTCAAATAAAACTAGAAAGTAGAAAATCATTGTGTTTGTCATGTGTCTTTTGCCTTTCTGTATGTGTTTAATTTGTTCATGCTGTTGCAGTTATCAGTTTGGATGTAATACATTTTCCTTAAAAAAAAAAATTTTTTTTTTTAAAAAGCAATGACTAATAAATACATCTGTGGAGCCTTAAGGTGAAATACTTCAAGAAAGCTTGAAAAAGTACAGTGCTGCATTTAAAGTACATATTCTTCTTGCCAGGGTTAAAGCTTTCCTATTTCTTGATCACAAAGTACTATTTTCTTAAAAGGTAGCTAATATGGTTTAACTAGGTCCTTTCACTAGTTCTGTTCTAGCATTAAAAATGTGTGTTAGTTTCCAGGGGCTCCTAACTTAACCCTAAGTACAGCCAGTCCAGTCCAGTTTATTTATTTATTTGCATTTTTAGGCCATCTTTTCTCTTTTACCTGAGCACTTTCCAGGCTAGCTGCTCAAGAGCAACAAAATGGCTCCATTCAGGCAAGTCACACTGAAAACGTAAACAGAAGGGGAGCAGTCTTGCAGCAACTAACAACCCGAAGAAACAGCAACTTCCTTACGCCAGATATACAATGTCCTAGCTCTATACTGCAGCAATTAAATTTGAAATAAGGCTTTGGAAATGTGAACGGCACCCTCCTGTCCGCGTAGGGACTACGGTGTCACGATGCAGGAAGTGTAAAGGACACTTCCGAGATCCGACGTGACCCCGTTGCAGGGTCTAATCCAGAAAGTGCCCTGAAAGCAGCAATTCTATGCACATTTACATGGTAGTCAGTCCTAGTTAGCACAATGGGCCTTCCAAGTAAGAGTGCATGGGATTGTAGCCTTCTTGAAATAAATCCCCCTTTCCCCACCAGTGGGGTTTATTACATGTTTCTCTATTTCACAATCAAATGGCAGGCAAAGATCAAGAAATCATACTGCTAAGCGCATGGCTGTTTCTGCAGGAGAACAAACCCATTCCAAAGAATAAAGTTCCATCACTTACATCTCTCTCCTAAGGAGTGTGACTGCCTAAAAGCCTTCCCACCTCAGACTGCGGTGGGTGAGCGGAGACAAAGACAATATTTGTGCAAGATGACACCATTCTGTCACTGCTTGATGGAACATATCTACTGATTTTGGGTACATATTCTTCATTTCCAGCCTCATTTTCCAGGGAGCGCTCTGTCCTCTGGCTGGTGTGACTGTTTGCTCTAGCATAACACACAGTGTGCCTTGAGCTTCACTAGCCCGTCCCTTCTTGCCAGCACCAGCTTGCTCCTTCTCTTGCTGTCTTCCTGCTCCAGCACCAAATATGTCTTCTTTGTCTCCTCTTGAAATGTTGCTGGAGCAAGTTTGGAGCTGGAGCCGGGGGAGGGAGAGCTGCGGCTTGCGCAGTGGTGGTGGCAAGAGGTAGATGGGCTGGTGAAGCCTGGTGCATGCCTGCTGTGCCTCATCAAGCAGCACTGCTGGACAGAGGAACGTGAGGGTGGCAAAGGGAAGAAGGGTTGTGTCAGTGCCAGCCTGCAGCTTGGGGGCAGGAATGGTGAGATGAGGGGTGGGGCCAGCAAGGGGGAAGAGAAGAAGAAAATGGGTGGCAGTAGAGAGTAAGCAGCGGCAGTGGCAGCAGGCCAATAGTGGGAACAGAGCAGGCGAGACCCTACCCACCACCTGAAGCCGTTGCCTTAAGGGAGAGCTGCCTTGGTGTACTGGTATGATGGCAATGGAAGTCCATTAGGCTATAATCCACAAGTGCTCTTCCATGATTTCCTCTTGCCTGACTTTGTATCGGCAACTAAGCAGAGCTCTCTGCCTCATCTTTTCTTCCATCTGACCTCAACAATTCATTCCATTGGTAAGAAAGCTAATGCAGCTAACCGACATCAGCAGGTTCGTCCCTACCATTCTACGGTATGTTGCATCTATTTGGTTTAATCACTGGGAGGCATAGAATAAAAAAGAAGAGGGAGATAATGTTCCTGTTGCTGAATTCCCAGAAGGAGAAGAACTATGTTTAAGGACTCAGTGAGAGAAGGCTACAATTCTAAACTTCTCTGTCCTAGGTCTGCATTTTTTTGGTAGGAGAGTCTTATGCTTAACACGGTTAAAATATGCTCAAGTTTGATGGGCACACAGGAAGCATAATGATAACTACAACACCTCTTCTCGTTGCTTTTAACTATTGATTTGGATGGGACATAATTTGGATGTGCCTTATTTATTCATTCATTCTGCTGTCTGCATTTGTAATTTCATCCACACTTAGTTGCAAGTTTTTATTGTCTCTTAGTTGCTATTTTTCATCACTTTGGAGCAATGGGAGGGTTGTAATTGGTACTGGTGTTGAAGGGCAAGCAATGTGTTGGTAACTGGTTAAAGGTTGAAAACAAACAGCAGAAACAAAGCTGCAGGCCTTGATGGGCCTTTGGGCAAACAGACCCACTTAACTTTTTGCTGGGGGCGGGGAGGGGAGAGAGAGAAATTGTGGCTGGTGGAGGCAGAGAGGGGGTGGAGCACACAGACTGAGAGGGCAGCCAGAGTACTTCACTTGGGACACTTCACTTCTGTGTACTGAGACATAAAAACTATATTATGGGGGGGGTTATTGTCCAAATGAATTTTCTGGTAAACGGAGCAAGCAGTTTGTATTACTTTGAAAGAGAATGCCATCTCTTGGATCTATCCAAGTAGAAAGAGTTTACTGCAGCAAAACCCTGGCCCTGTCTATACAATTGCTCTGAAAAAGTGAGATCATTCTGTTAAGGAATACATCTTTTGCTGTAAATCTGCTGAAAGGATGAATTCATCAAAACATGTATGGCAATCAGAAATGTTAGTGTTTCATTTAGATATCCAGTGGCATCCAGTTAGAAACACAAGGGCCCCACTGGATCAGACCAAGGATACATCAAGTCCAGCTTTCTGTTTCTCACAGTGGCTAATCAAATGCCTCCAGGAAGCCAATAAGCAGGACCTGATGGCAAGAGCCCTCCTCTACTGTTGTTCCCCAAAGCAACTGGTATTCAGAGGCATACTGCTTCTGGATATGGAGGCAGCAAATAGTTATTGACTAATAGTCCACTGATCTATCTATCTATCTATCTAATTTCTATACCACCTGATATGTAGATCTCTAGGCGGTGTACAAAATTTAAAATATTTAAAAGTCACAGATTAACATACATTGAATAAAATAGTTACTAAAACTAGTTTTTAAAATTATTAAAAATTAATTCTAATTAAAAGCCTACGAAAACAGGAAAGTCTTGAGGTTCTTCCTGAAAACAAACAGAGACGGAGGTGCTAGTTGTTGTTTTTTTTCAGTAGCAATAGCAATAGCACTTACATTTATATACCGCTCTATAGCCGGAGCTCTCTAAGCGGTTTACAATGATTTAGCATATTGCCCCCAACATTCTGGGTACTCATTTTACCGACCTCGGAAGGATGGAAGGCTGAGTCAACCTTGAGCCCCTGGTCAGGATTGAACTTGTAACCTTCTGGTTACAGGGCGGCAGATTTACCACTGCGCCACCAGGGGCGTATTCCAAAGCCCTGGGGCAGCCACAGAGAAAACTTGGTCATGGGTCGCCACCAAACAAGCTGGTGGCATCCGTAACTGGACCTCTCCAGAATATTGTAACAGGCAGCTGAGTTCATGACAAAGGAGGCGCTCTCTTAAATAGCCTGGACCTAAGCCATTAAGGGCTTTATGGGTAAGAACCAGCACTTTGTATTTCACCCGGAAACATAGCAGCAGCCAGTGCAGTTCTTTCAAAACCGGTGTTATGTGGTCCCTTTGTGTTGTCACAGAGACCAGTCTGGCTGCCACATCCTCCAAAAATTTGTCTAAGCCAGGGCTTCTCAAGTTTGGGTCCTCATGTTGGACTATAACCCCCATCATTCCCAGCCACAATGGTCACAGAGGGGATAATGGGAATTGCAGTTCAGCAATATTTGGGGTCCAAGTTTGAGAAGCCCTGGACAAAGCTCTTTTAAAGTCATCTAAACTAGTGGGCATCACCACATCCTGTGACAGCAAATTCCAACCATTATGCACTCTAAAGCCGTATTTTCCCTGTCTGTCCTGAATCTCCAGCCAGTCAATTTCATTGGATGAGGACTGTTCTGAACATCAGATGATTTCCTGCAGTATTACTTGAATGAGATAACATCTAATAAGGTTAAATGATTGATTATCTAACGTGCAAATTAACTTACATATCATAGAAGCTGTTTCCCCAGAGTTAGCTGGTGAGCTCATTCAGACTGATGATGATTGGACATGAAACCCATTAGGTAAAAAGACTATTGTTTTCAGCTGGGTTCAGGGATTGAGTTTAAGGACTAATTGCAAGATCCCTTTCTAGGATCCCATTTGTGTCTTCCTCCACTGGTAGAGAGTGAAAACAGGAAACACACAAACCCAACACCAACATCTCATTGGCTACAGACTGAGCTAGACCTGTTTAAACAATCCCTGTTTGCGGATTACAAAATAGGCTCTGCTAACCGAGTTCTGTTTAAGGTGAACTAACAGGAATATTGACCCAATTAAAACATGACGTTCCTACTTGCGTGCATTCTATGCCTGTAATGCTCCCGTGATTACACAAGGACCTTGAGATTTAATATTTGGTGGGGGGAGGGTTTCACATGAGCAACCCTACCCAGGTAGGGCTGCTTGTGTGGAGTGCCAGGATCATTCCTGATCCTGGCGCTCTGCAACTGAGTGGCCTGGGTTTTTCACCTGGGCTAAAGGTGAGGGGCAGAAGGGCACAAGCACCCTTCTGCCTCCCAGTCATATGAACTCTCGGGCTGCCTGCAACCTGAATGTCCATAGAGCTGGGTGGCAGGAGTGCCCAACAGCGGGGAAATTCCCCAGTTCACCACGCTTCTTGCATGATGCATTGCGGGATGCAGGGGGCCTCAGCCTGCTTTGCTTTCCTCACCCCCTCATCGCTCATTGATTGCTCACACCCTGGTTGTGTGGGCACATGGCACAAGTGAACACAGAGTGCCAAGGATCGTATAGGGGAAGGAAGGTTGTGTCTTGCCTTTTCCCCTCCCCTTCCTTCCCCTGCCTGGAAAGGTTGTGAGGACGACTTGAGAGAGAGGGAGGGAGGGAGCGAGGGAGCGGGAAGGGGTGGGAGATTCTCCACGTTCTCTATACTGTGCATCCTATATAATAAAAGGCTAAGTGAGTGGCCATGGCTTTGGAATGTTGGGGATCTGCGTCCCTGCCTCCCTGGGCTGTTCTGGGCCTGCGCGAAGCGCAGGCCCAGAAGAGCCCAAGGGACACAGGACTGCAGACACCAGTGTCCCACAGCCATGGGCGGCCATTAGCCGGTGTGTGGCGGCGGGGGAAAGTGGCCGAGGCGGCGGCAGAGCCGCCGCCTCGGCCATGAGCTGCGGCACGGCGAGAGGAGGCCGAGGCAACCAGAAGCGGCCGCCCTGAAAAAGGCGAGGGCAATGGCGGCGGGGGAAGACCGAGACGGGGGACAGGGAAGCTGGGCGAGGTGGCGGCGAAGCCGGCAACGAGGCCCCCGCCCGCTCACAGCCGTCACCCCCGCCTGCTCACCCGCCCTCCCAGCTGCCCAAAATCACCTTCCCCGCTCCCCCCCAAAAAAGATTAAGGGCCAAAATGGCCCATGAGAAGGTGGCCGCCCCCGCCTATCGCCCTCCCGCCCACCCAGCTGCTGAAGACCACCTTACCCGCTCCAGCCCGAGGGAAAAGAGAGGAGCTCACGAGCAGAGCTCCTCTCTGTGCTAAGTCACTGCTCAAACTGTCGCTATGGATGCAAAGGACGCCTATTGCGTCCATTGCGACAGTATGGGCAGCAGCTTAACACAGAGAGTAGCTCTGTTCCCGAGTTCCTCTCTTCTCCTTCGGGCTGGAGCGGGTAAGGTGGGCTCCGGCAGCTGGGTGCGCGGGAGGGCGATAGGCGGGGGCGGCCACCTTCTCATGGGCCATTTTGGCCGTTATTCATCCACACACACACCCCCAAAGTATAAGCAAAATAAGGAAGAACAAAAACAGAGACAACAACAAAAAAGAGAGAGAGAGAGAGGGGACAAGGGGGAAAAAAAGAGGCAGAAAGAGAGAGAGAGAGAGACAGAAAAGACGGGATAGAAAGCTAGCGCCCGTTATAACGGGCTTAAAAATACTAGTAATGTTATAAACATCTATCATATCCCTCAGTCACTTCCCCCCCCCTAAATAAAGAAGTTTCCATACCGTGGCCTTTCCTAATAGGAAAGGTGCTCCAGCCCCCGATAATAAAACCTTTTCCAGCACCTTTTCCAGCTGTACACTAGTTTTTTTGAGGAGGCAGCCAGTGAAGAGGAATAAACAATGGAGCTTCATCCGAATCTGTCTTGAGTCCAGTGTGTTTTAGGAGGCACAGAACAGCAATGTCATCTATCTAAAGCACAGACATGGAGTAAAGAGTGAGAGAACCGAGAGCCAGAGAGTAGCTTCAGATAAGAATTAGGTGCTCCCTAGGAATCCCATGCCACATTCTGTGTGACAAATGTTTTCCTTTCCTTTCCTGCAGCTGTGCCAGTTCACTGTTCCAGTTCCCCACCTGGCTGTTTACACTGGTACCTCTGATCCTCTGTCTCCTTCCAATACTCTTCCTTCCTCCTGCCATGCCCAGCTGAGTGATCTTCCTCTTCAGTGCTCTGGGCACATCAGTCTGCCAAACAGCACTAGCTGCCCCTCACCTATTAGTGTAGCCCTAGACAGCAACCCTGTCGTGGATAGGAATTGGGATGGCAGCGGGCCTAGTTCTCATCCCTTTCCTTCTATCACCGAAAATGCTGAGATCTCCTTGGATTCTGAACCAAACACTTGCCCCAGCTCCCAGAGCCCTCTGAGTTCTTCTGAGACCAAGCTGTTGCCCAAGACCCGGATGACCTTGTCCCTCAGCAGGTTCCTGAAACGGGGATGTTTGAACTCACCAGTCTTTGCAACATTCTCACCCAAGTGCCCTGCCAAAGTGACTCATGGGAAAGTGCAGCCACTAGATGATCTGGACCACCACCACCACCACCAGAAGGTCAAAAAAGTGTCCAAGTGAGTATTGCTGTAGGTTGCTTCTTTTCCTTCTGCTTTTGTGAGTTGCTGAGGAAGCCACACCCTCTAACTAGAAGCCCTGCCCAGTGTCCCCACAATCCAGATTTGTAGGAAATGGTTACAATTAAGAGTGGATTCATATTTAACACCCAAACATGTTTTAACATGATGATGTCCATTTTTTTTTGTAGGCACAGTTCTCCCATCACACATACAAAACTACACTTATTTTTCCCTGTGTGTGTGTGTCTAATAGGGCTCTCAAACTGGCTTATACTCATTACCATAAAATGGTCTGAGGTGTACAAACCCATACCTACCTGGGAGCAAGCCCTACGGAACACAGTGAGGCTTAACTTCCAAGCAATCATGTGGAGGATTGTGAAGTATACAATTTAAATCAACACTGAACCATAGAAAACAGAATTAAACATTACAGTTAAAAACACACTGCCTGACATGATGCACACAGCATTCTGGCAATGATATGATCTGCGCCAGGGCTTCTGTGGACTCATAAGGCAGACCCAATGCTGTTGAGAACAAGTGACTGCACAAGCAGCACTACTGCAGTTATTTCTATTGTGGCAAATGGGAATAACTGCAGTGCTGCTGCTTGCACAACTGCTCATTATCAACAACATCAAGGCTGCCTTGTAAGTCCACAGCAGCCCCAGCATGGATGGCACCATTGCGAGAACACTGCGCATCCTGTTGGCCACTGAGCAACTCCATCCCTGCACAATGCTAACTGATGCCCACCAGTATCAGTTGGTATTAGGCATTCCTAAAGAAAAAGAGCAGGCCTCCCTGCAGAGGGAAACTGCATAAGGAGGGTGCCACCACTGAGAAAACCCTAGTCGCTGTAGCCATACAAGAATACACATATGACAAATATGTATATACTTACTGCTTTTCAACAAAAGTTCACAAAACAGTTTACATAGATATAAATAAATAAAATGGCTCCCTGTCCCTAAAGGGCTCACAATCTGAAAAAGAAACCTAAGACAGACACCAGCAACAGTCACTGCAGGGACGCTGTGTGGGGGACAGATAGGGCCAGTTACTCTCCCCCTGCTAAATAAAGAGGATCACCACTTTAAAAAGGTGCTTCTTTGCGCAGTTAGCAGGGGACCTCTTTACTCAGTTAACGCCCAGCGTCAGAAGGCAAGGACAATTGGAAAAGAGCTTTACCAGATGATCTAAACCAGGGGTGGCCAACCTGAGGCTCCCAGCTGTTGTTGGACTACAACTCCCATCACGATGGGCAGGGGCACAGGAAGCTTGGCTGCGGCTGGAGGATGGAGATCTCTGGTGGCTCCCCCACCCCCTGGGCTTCACAATCGTGTGTGAGGCCAAAAATCGAGGGGGAGGCCAATGCCATGGACAAGACCCATCAGCCCTGGCAGAGCTTCCCCAGTCAGCGGTTCATGGAATTGCTGACTGGGAACTTCCCCCCTTGCCTTCTCGAAAAGGGGGGGGGGCAAGGGAGCACCCTAGCCAAGGGCCAGGGGGTGCCTTGGTGGCAGGGGCACAACTATGATAGGGCAAGGGGAGACACCTCCCAGAGGCAAGTCACATGACTGACTCCCCCAGCCGCGCACCCGCCCGGGCTTCCTTCCGTTGTATTCATCCTCCGAAACTGATGTGAGTGTTAAGACCTGGAGCTACCAGAACAGCCTGCCTTTCTCTAGTACCACTCAATGACTTGCATCGTCCACAATTTACAAAATCTTAAAAAAAATAATTTAGGATGATGTTTTATTGTGGCACATAGGGGTGTGTGTGTGTGTGTACACACACTCTCTCTCTCTCTCTCTCTCTCTCTCTCTCTCTCTCTCTCTCTCTCTCTCTCTCTCTCTCTCTCTCCAACCTTGCTACGCCCCAGCTTGGTGGCCCCCTTCCTGCCGGGGGCGGTCATCCCCCCCCTTGCTCCATGGTCCCTACAATCCCTGGGGATGGGAGTTGTAGTCCAACAACAGATGGAGAGCCTCAGGTTGGCCACCCCTGATTTAAACACACCGGGAATATGTTTCATACAGGAGAGTCCCTTAGATGTGTAAATATCACATAAAGGGATCTACTGCAACTTTAAAAACTGCCACAACTTAAAAAACAGCATGATAAATATACATGCAAATCTATGTTTGGTGGTAAAGCCAGAAGGCATTCTATTTTCAATTTCCTGAACTGATTCCTGGCATTGCAAACAGATTCCAGGGCTGAACCCTGATAAGGCCTGGCTCCAATTAAGCTGGGAGGAGAACCCGCCATCAGCTCACTCCCCATTCCTCACAATCACAAACAACATGACTGCTTCATAACCTCTCAGCAAGGCTCAGACCCTCTGCATGACCTTGATACCACTCTGGCCCACCAGCAACCCACCTGTTAACTTCTCTCATTGATTTCTGGAAGCAGTGTTTTACACTTTGAGCCTAGATAATGAGGCACACACGGAAGCTATTCTGACAGTCACCAGAATGCAGGCGAAGGGAGCCTAGCCCACTTCCTGGTGATTGTCAGAATCACCGGGCTAGCGGGTGAGCCTGGTGGTTCCAAGGCGGCTAGCCTGCCTAATCCCCCCCTCCCTTTAATTCAGGTTAATGGAGTGAACTCTCTGTTAACCTCATTGTTCTGCTCGTGTGCTGCCACAGTGTGTGGTGACACACAGGTAGACCCCCAACCAGGAGGCTACAAGCAGCCTCCCAGGCTGGGGGGGTCCCCCTAGAATGTCCGCGTGTTATCCTGGGACTTCCAGGGGCCAAGCAGCAACCGATCCACTGGCTCTGTGACAGAGCCAGTAGTCGTGTGGGTGTCGATCTGGCCGCCCAGGGCTCTGTGGGCGATCGTCTGTGGGGAGAGTGGGCTAATCCCGCTTTCCCCACAAACTACCTCAAGGCGCTTCACACGAATCATGTGAAGTGCCTCAGCGATATGTAATTTGTGCTAGAGTTGCCAACACCCCCTGATCATAGATGTACTGCATGAAAGTAAACCATATTGACATCTATGGCCCTTCCAAGTAATGCCTCTAGGATCAGAATGCAAGCCATTGCTTGTAATTTTGTGTTCTTTGGCCCTGAAATAGCCTGGGACAACCATAGCAGCTGGGAAGAGATAGACTGGTGAGTTGTGGACTTCCTATTTCTAAGCTCTTTCCAGTTACCAAACTCAAGCCCAAATTCCTTGCTTGTCAATTATCTGTACTCCAGGGCTGTCTCAAGTCCCTTCCCACCAGCATCTGAGGCAGTGTGGTGAGATGCTGTTCCTCCAGCCACACAAGCAGCATGCCATTTGGCACTTCCTTCACATCCTGGCTCTTCCTTCTTCCTTGGATACCCTCTGGTGGCATGCAGAGCATGCTGCTCTTTCCTCACCCCAACTCTCCCCTCATCTCCTAGGGGGTTTGCAAAGTACACTGCTGCTGCTCCCCTCAGCTCTTTTTTCCTCCTGTGTGGCTCTTACCTTCCCTTCCCAGCAGCATGCTAACCCCCATCCAGGGGAGTCTTTCCTCCTCTTCCCCTCTCCCCTTTCTCCCCTTACTTGGGAAGCACTGATGATGATGATCTTCTTCCTCTGCCCTTTCCCACTTCTGACACTTTCAAATGCCAGAGGTGAAGGGAGCAGAAATACGTGTGGAAGGAAATAGAGTAGGGATGTGCAGGGAACCGGTGCGGGGAAGTTCGAAGGTGGCGGGGGAGTGACTTTAAAGGCGGGGGATGGTGCACTCACCCCTCCCGCCACTTTTCTCCCGCCAGCACTCCATTGTAAACCAGTCTGGTGGGGCGGCAGCATACCTCCCTGCTGCCCCATCCCCTCATCGGCAGAAGTACCCAGCACATGTGCGCACATCGGGCATGTGTGCTTGGTACTTCTGCTTACTTCCGGGGGGGTGGAGTGGCAGGGAGGTACACTGCTGCCCCGCTGAACTGGTTTACAATGGAGCGCTGGCAGGAGAAAAGTGGTGGGAGGGGTGAGTGCCCCCCCCGCCCTTAAAGTCATCCCCATTGCCTTTGAACTGGCGGAACTGCCTGTCGTTTGGATCGGTTCAGAGGCCATAAAGGGCCTGCAAACTGGTTCCATGCACATCCCTAAAATAGAGTGCTGGGCTAGAGCAAGGACTGTGGTGTGTCTGCGAGGAGAGCAAAGGCAGCAGCTCACATGCTGCTGCCAGGTAAGAGGGAGATGGCAGGCCAGTGGAAGTTGCTGGAGAAAGAGGGCCGATGAAGGCAACTGCTGCCAATCTGTTGCCTCCGCCAATCCGCTACCTAAGGCAGCTGCTTCACCTAGCCTCATTAGGAGGCCAACCTACCATGCTGTAATCTTCACATGTATAATAAATTTCCTTTTTGCATCCCAGCTTCTTCCAGATAAAAGTGGACATTCCTTTGGAAAGCAAAATCTACCCAATAGACTCTGAGGAAGAAGAGGAGAACAGCCACTGGGCTTGCAAAGATTCTGCAAAAGAGGTTATCTGCCCATGGGAAAAAGCTGTATAACAAGGAGTCTTCGAGGCTCTTATGATGTGACCCACTTTAAAAAGGCTAAATTTTTCCTGGCCCTGAATCAGCAGGTATAATCACCTACAGTTTGATGGATGAATCATGCTGTTAAAAGGAGTGTATTAGAATAATCAATGAGAATCATCCAGCATCAAACCACGTGGGTTATAAATAATAAATTGAGGTTCATATTTCTTTCAACATTCAGAAATTTAAGATGTCTCTTGGCCTGTTTGAAATTCAGCGCCAACTCTTACCGATTTCCTGATAACTCATTACTACATCTGTTATATCCTAGGAAACTCTCCTGCTTGGTTAGTACTTTGGAACTAGCATATTTTGTACCTGTATTTAGACCATAGATCCTGCTCTTCTTTTAGAAAGTTCTCTGATATTTACATGTGTCTCCTAAATGTCATCTGTCCAGGCACTGATCAGGCTGATTCTTGCTTAGCTTCAACCATGCCACAGCATTGAGTGTTCCCTGGGCCAGTACTTAAGATCGAGATGGGCAGAAATCCTGTGGTGGGAATATATTTTTGATGGGATGTCATTGATCAGAGCGGTAAGGCATCTCTTTTGGGACTGAAGGTTAATTGCACTTTACAAAACCCTTTATAAACATTTGTGAAGAGAAGATTGAGATTTCCTTGTCAGGGGATGTTTTTAGCTTTGACACACCTGGATTGTCACATTCTTCTTTTTTGATTTCAGATGACAAGGCAGGATGGATTGTGATAAATGATCTGTGGCCTTCTAGTGAAATTAGATGCCAGTTCTGGACAATCCTATGTTTGGATAGTTGCGAGACTGGTGAATAGCACTGTCTACATTTCATATTGGCTGCCTTGCATCAACATCCCAACTAAGTGAAAGGTTTTTGACTTTAGCTAACTGGTTGTCCAGTCCTGATTATTATTATAATTTGTATCAATTAATATAACAGGCAGTATAGAGAGAATTTTCAGGGCTCAACAACTCTAACCTATCTCTATAGCTGGATGCAGATGGATTCTGCATCCTCTCTGCACATATGGTGCAGGGAGAGAGGCTTGCCATGTTGCAAGGTAGAAGGGCAGGTAGGAAGAGAGAGAGAGGAAGTTGATCCCTGAGATTAGCAATCTACATATCAAAGGGATAGCATCAGAGCAGTGGAGAAGTGATGACCAATGTCTTGACTCTCTAGCCCTCTGACTTACTAGTCTGCCCTCCACTGTCTGAGACAAAGAGACAGCGCAAAGTCCTTTAACTTCCAACAGTAAAAACAAAACCCGAGAGCAGAGGGGAGGGGCTGCTTTCCTCAATGCCGTGAGTGTGATTTGACGTGGCTTCGCTCAACATTTACCCCACAGCATGAAGCCATATGCAGATAACTCCCTGGTGACCACAGAGCCCCGTGGTTGTCTTTGGTAGAATGCAGGAGGGGTTGACCATTGCTATCTCCCGCACAGTATAAGATTATGCCTTTCAGCATCTTCCTATATTGCTTCTGCCCGATACAGGCGTTTCCCATAGTCTGGGAATCATACCAGTGGGGTTTTGAACCGGCAGCTTCTGGCTTGCTAGTCAAGTCATTTCCCCACTGCGCCATTAGGTGGCTCCATTTATACAAACCAAGTGTCAATTCTGCTTTAGAAATATATATATATATATATATTCTGCTATTTTTAAATAAGAAAGCTAGTAAATAAAGCCTATGACCTAAAAATATACATATATACAAAATGACACAGATAAGCAGCAGATGTGGGAACAATGGCTGTGTGTGAACGAGCAATCATAAAAGAATATTGGGAAGAAAAAGGGCTGGGTTTGGGAACTCCCAACATAGGGAACGCCTTGATCATTTTAGATTACCCTTTCAGACTTCTAAAACATTTTTTTTAATGTTGCAGCCAAGCTTCACAGTATTTTACATATGGCTATACCATGCATTGATATGATTATCAAACATTCTGTTTTATTTTCAGTCTGTTGCCTAATAATACTCTGATATTACACATTCACTTTTGTGATACAGTAAGCTTACATTTTCAGTGAAATTTCCATTATGCATCTTATAGAAATCATCTCACAGCCCTCTTTCATTCCCTACAAGCTATAATGAAGAGAAGACAGGTGTGTTTGGGGTGTGTGGGTGTGGACATTTTTACCTCTCAAACCAGCAGAAGGCAGAAGTACGTTAAAGGCAGGCACAGCACAGCACAGCACAGCAGCACACTAGCACAGCAGCACTATTTTTTCCTCCGTCTGCTCCCTAGCCTCCCTGAACGTGCCTGCCCACTCCTTTCCACCCACAAATTTCGCTCTGCCTGCCTAGCTGGCTCCCGTGCAAAGCACTGCGCAGGTGTGCACTGTAGCCTGCTATGGCCAGGCAGCGGCTGGAAAAGCAATTGGAGGAACAGCAGCAGGGCAGGCACACACAAGCGAGCTGAGGCAGCTGCCGCCTGCTGATCAGGGGCCTGCCTGTCCAGAGGGAGGGAGGGAGGGAGGGAGCGCGCACAGGACACGAGCCAGCAGGGCACGAGCTGAGGAAGGGCGTCGACGTTGGGATGGCGCGTGTTGCTCCCATCCCCTCACTGCTGAGCAGAGGCATATCTAGGGAAAATAGCGCCTAGGGCAAACACTGAAATTGCGCCCACTGTCCAAGCATCTGACACCCATCTTTCAGATAACTTTACCATAATATCAGCTGAAAAATACAAGTCAAGCTCGTTAATCTTTTAATATTTCAAAAACTATTTAGCAGTGGACGTAGCCAGACCAAAAAATGCTGGAAAACTACAAATTTCAGTATGCGGGGGCTCATGAAATACCCAAATACTATGTGGAGGTGTACTTGGAAAACTAAACAGAAGTGCCTGTCTAATTCTCTACTATACATTGTAGCATCACCATTACATAAGTTTTAAAAATCAATGGAGAATTTGACTTTTCCCAGATACTCTGTAAATAATTAAAGGATATGCAGAGTAAACTGAGTCACTGCTTGGAATATATTCTAGTCTTTCAGAAAGACAGTTAAAATGAGAGAAAGAGAGCAAGAAACTCCCAGTGGGCCTTAATATTAAGGGTTTCACATTGATTCAAAGACAAACTCACCATTAATAGCCATATTAGCAAGACATCACATTTAACTCACTTATCACAAGAAGCAAAGTAAGAGCAAATGAATACAATCCTAGCTCTTAAGCGTCAGCTCAGTATTCACAAGCCCTGATTCTCTGTACATAGTGCCAATCTGAATATGTATACAGTGTCTTATATTAGATTTTAATTATTATTTTTACCCGTAGCCCCTTTGGGGGGCTTCCTAAAGGCTGGGTGGGTTGCAAAGATTCCCCCTCACCCCGCTGGCCTCTAGGGCCTCGCAGGGACCATTTGAGCATGTGCAGTGGCCGTTTTTAAAAATAATCTTTTTTTTAAAGGCCACTTAAAACAAAATGGCCACCGTGCATGCTCAAATGGCCTCTGCAAAGCCTGGCATGACCTAGAGCCTCACAGAGGCCATTTGAGCATGTACGGTGGCCATTTTGTTTTTGGCAGCCATTTTTTAAAAAAGAAATAATTTTACAAAATGGCGCCCCCCCTTCAAGTGGCGCCCGGGGCACGTGCCCTGCCTGCCCTACCCCTAGATACGCCCCTGCTGCTGAGAAGGGGCCTGTCAGAGAGGGAGTGCCTGGAGCAGCCAGCAGGGCACAAGCCGAGGAAGGGAACGGGAGAGAAATGCCGACGAGGAAGCTGAGCGGTGAGCTGAGAAAGGGAATGGCCATGAGAGCAACATGCGCCCTCCCAATGTTGCCCCCCCCCCACGATGTGGTGCTTGCTTACCGCATCATGCCGGCCCTGCTCAGAAACAAAACAAACCACAACTCAAGGGTTACAGCAGCAACAGCACAGCACATTATACTCAGTGCTGAGAAAAGAAAACCCACAAAATCAACCCTTCCTTCCTCCTCTCCCGATGTATCCTCTTCTTCAAGAGAGGCATAAGGACACTCTCTGCCTCCCAGTCCCTTTGAATACGTTTTGAATTTGAAATGCCCTCCCTTCCCCCAGCCAATGGGGGTACAGTTGCCCATGACAACACTTGATTTTATGATTAAAAAGCCAGCCAAGAAGCAAGGAGATCACAAGCCAGTCGGAAGACAGTGCAAGAAAACCAATCAGCAAGGGAAAAACAGACCTCCAAAATCTTGCTCAAAATGTTGAAATGTTTCAATTGAAATGGGGGTTGTTCTGCTCTGAGCTTGAAACTTGCTCGAAACACCCTTTATTTAAAGGGTGTTCTGTTTCAAGCTGGGAACAGCTTGTTTCGAGTCCAAGTATTTAACGGGCGAAATGTTCTGTACATCCCTACTTCTCATATCTGCATCAGATGAACTTCAATAAGTCAGTACCTTATTTTACTGCTTGACTGGCAGATATAGAAACTTCTAAATCACTTTCCTGTTCCTATTATGAAACACCCAAGGTGATGTAAAAAATAAAATAACAAAGCCATTCAATAATCATTCACTGGAACCAATTTTATCTAATCTCTTCAAACAAAAAAACAACTCATGCACACCCCCAGCAGAAAACTCTAAATGCAAGAAACTAAAGATCACTCAAAAGAGTCAGTCTCACCCAAGAAACAAACAGGGTGGTTTCCTCCAACTTCTTAAAACAGATAATTGTGGGGGCAGACCTGATAGGGGTGAGTGAGAGTTCTGTAACATGGACTCATCAGCACAGAAGACCCTGTCCTGGGTCCATACTAGCCAGGAGAGAACCCAAATGATCTCAGTTGGTGGGTTTATATGGAGGCAGGTATCCCCCAGGCTCAAGCCATTTAGGGCTTTAAAGGTTAAAACCAGCACCCTAGAACCACTTATGGTTCTTCCTTGGCCCACCTTCAGCCTGCACTGCTTTGTGTCTCCTCAAGCCCAACACTTGAACCTCTATACCACACTGAGAGGCTCTTCACACCATCAGTGACAAAAGCCTGGAGTGGGTTACCGGGGAGAGTGGGCTTAGCCCGCTCTCCCCACACACGAGCAGGCAGTCTGCTTTGGGCGGCCAAAGTGGCCACCCACATGACTGCCGGCTCCATTACAGAGCCGGTGGGGGCTGGGAGGATCGGGCGCTGTGCGGCTCCTGGAAGCTCCAGCATGCCCTGCTCGAGTGCGAGTGTGCAGGGCATGCTGGAGAGACCTCCAAGCCAGGAGGCTGCTTTTAAGCCTCCCAGTCAGGGGTCTACTCGTGAGTTGCCGCAGCGCAGAGTTGCTCCGCAGCAACACACAATTTAAAAACCCAGGTTTGCGGAGCGCTTGCTCCGCAAACCTGGTTTTAGGTCGAGGTTACTTTAGCAGTTTAACCCCTTGGAGGCCACTGGGCTTGCCTGCGAACCCAGTGGTTCTCACGGTCAGGTGAAATTGGGCTAGGCTGCCCTAGCCCGATTTTGCCTGATTGTGGGAATAGCCTCAGTGAGTCAGTGTGGTAAGTGGTATCAGAGGGAGGTTTGCCTTAGGTTTTCTTTTAAAACTCGTTTTGGAATGGAGGCTTTGCAGGGTCAGGAGGTAGAACATGCATGGCTATATTTAACCTCTTCTTAGGTAAAGGTAAAGTGTGCCGTCAAGTTGGTGTTGACTCCTGGCAACCACAGAGCCCTGTGGTTTTCTTTGGTAGAATACAGGAGGTGTTTACTATTGCCTCCTCCCCGGGCAGTATGAGATGATGCCTTTCAGCATCTTCCTATATCGCTGCTGCCTGATATAGGTGTTTCCCATAGTCTGGGAAGCATACCAGCAGGGATTCGAACCAGCAACATCTGGCTTGATAATCAAGTCATTTCCCCGCAGGAGGTAGAACATTCATGGCTATATTTGACCTCTTCTTAGCTCGCATATTTAAATCCCCACCCACCCACACAGTATTGGCTCCAACTCCTGTTCTGCACGGTGTCTTGCTATGATTCCTGCACTCCTCAATAGGTTTGGTGCCACTAAGCTCCAAGCAGTTCCCTGCCTCCTATCTTGAGAGGGCGCTTTCCTCATTGGCTGGGGGTTTGCTTCCTTCTACCACTCCAGCCTGATCCCTCTTTATAGAGGCCACTTCACCTGAACAGAGCTTCCCATATACAGGGCCTAGAGAACATGTCAAGGAACCCCATGCCATCTGTACTAATGTCCTGCTGATTCCTTGGAGGCTCTAATGGCAGAGCAGGACAACCATGATTCAGCATAGTCTCATAGCAACCAGAAAACTGAAGTTTATGACAGGAAGCTGATGAAGGCTGAAGTGTCCTTTATGATTTGTAGTTGGAGAGACATAGACATACAAAGTGGGCCCCTTTCCCCCTCACTACTTTCTCTCAAATCTGCTGTGAAGTTGGAGTAATGTATCTGCTGCTATCTCCTGGTAAACACGGTCAACAACTAATGGCTTCTTTCCCCTTCACTGTCTGGAGACTTTAAGGGAAGCATCCTGGAGACCTTTCCAGCATATTCACAGGGAAGTCCCCCTGCCAGCCACACGCCCCTTTAAAGTTGCCTGGGGACTCCTGACAGAGTCAGTTCAGTTCAACACAGCACTTGAATCAGCCCCAGTATTCTGATAAGGCAAGCAATATGCAAGGTTAATTACTGAGAAAAGTGATCACTCCCTGTGGTGATGCCATGAAAATGTTCCCTGCTGCTGTAGCAGCAGCTGGCAAAAGAAATGAGCAGCAACCAAGTACTCTTGCCGGCCTGCCTCTCAGGTCAAAGAGGGGTGTAAAGAGGGGAAACCTTTTACATGTTTGTACCTGAACTGGCCTCCTGGATGTCTAGTGACCATATAAAACTCATTATGTCAACCCTGGATGAGCTCACTTTCTTGTTTTTTAGGGAGAAGGGAAGGGATTTGTTCTTGTGGCATGCATTTCTTGGACACTGGCACATTGCATAGTTGCTCAGTGTATAGAACCAGGCTATTGGTTAGAGGTACAGTCACTGTCTTTAAAAAAAATGTATTGTTTATTAACCATTTTTATAATATTCAACAAAGTAAGACTTTAAAAAAGCAGTTCCATAATTACAATTATAATGCAGTAAAATCTAAACAGTACAGAGGGTAACTATCAAATGAAAAAATCAAGATAGTAAAATTATGTCCTAAAGGCTATCCACTATAACATTGTTACTTGTGAGGTGTGTGTTCTCAAACGGTGTTTGCATGTTTTCCTTCCACTCTTAAACGTTCTGCCTGGCACGTAGAATCTGTAGAAGAAAGGAACGGAGAAAATATGTTGGTTGAGCAATTTCCAAAAGAGCAGCCACAATAGTCTATATTAGCAGCAACAGGTAACCTGCCCCCATCTTCATCCCCTGCACTCCAAGCCTGCTTCCTAAGATGCACGAACTGGACAGAAAAGCAGTAGAGAAAGTGAGTGTCTATGGTTAGATAAGGAGCAGTATTACAGGAATACTGCCATACATGTTCAGTGTCACAAGACAGTATCCACAGGCAGTTTCTGAGGGCCCAGCACCCCAGTGGGGCACACCATTTATGCCTAACATGGTCTCCCTGAAGAACTAGGCCCAGTCAGTAGTTGAGTGGGCACCCCTCCTCTTACCTTGGTGGCACAATGGGTGTTATTTCTTTTGCTGCTGCAGAAAAAATGGTGCTTTGTTCCAAATGGTGCCTGCCTTTCCCCTCCCAATAATATCCCCTGATCAAGACAGTGTCACCAATGGTGACTCACCATGCTATGTAAGGGGCATTGTGGAGCATGTGTGTGGGAATTGAAGGTGTCAGTTGACACCGGCTAGTTAGAACACCGTTGCTGTCACTGAAGAAGTAAAGTTAAAGTAATAAAATAAAAAACCCACTACACTGCCAAGGCAAGGGGTGGGGGGTTCACCTATCCAATAGTCCCCTCAAACCTGGAGCTAACCCTGCTGCCATAACCTTTTAGCATAAATGTTTCCCTTTGGGCACCCTTTTCTGTGTGATTTGGGCAAGGCATGGAACCATGGAAGCTCTTCTCATGATCCGTGAGAAGAGCTTCTGTTGGGTCTGCGGGGAGAGTGGGCTAAGCCCGCTCTCCCTGAAGACAATCAGAGTGCCCCCCTGGGTGGCCAGATCGGCTGCCCACATGACTGCCAGCTCCGTCATGGAGCTGGCGGGGGCTGCAGGGATTGGGGGCCATGCAGCCTTGGCAACACACCAACAAAACAAAAAGCCCTCGCTCTGTTAACCTCATTTAAGGGGAGGGGGAATGAGTCAGGCTAACCGCCTTGGGAGCATCAGGCTCGCCTGCGAGCCCAGTGGTTTCTCCGATCCCTGGAAAGTGGGCAAAACTCCCTTAGTCCACTTTCCAGTGATTGTGGGAATAGCCTCATGATCTCTCTGGCATGGGATTATAAATATGAAACTATGTTTAAATAAATATGAAACTATGTTTATATAAATATGAAACTAAGATAACTACTAAGCTGCTTGTACCAAAATAGAATCTTTAAGGGAAGAGCTTCTTCATCAACACCGGGGCTATTCTTGCGATCACAAAAATCGGGCTAGGAAAATTCTAGCCTGATTTTTGTGATCGTAAGAACCACCGGGCTTGCAGCCGAGCTCGGTGGTTCTGGAGCAGCTAACCTGCTCCTGTAGCCTGCCCCTTAGCCCGGGTTTGCGGAGCAAGCGCACCGCAAACCCGTGCTATCTGCTCGTGAGTAGCCACAGCACAGCTCCGCAGTGCGGCTACTCGCAAGTAGACCCCCAGCTGGGAGGCTTAAAAGCAGCCTCCCAGCTCGGGGGTCTCCCAAGTATGCCCTGCGCGCTCGTGCAGGGCATACTGGGGCTTCCGGGGGCCGCACGGCCCCTGAGCTCCCCAGCCCCCGTCGTCTCCATCTCAGAACTGGCCATCATGTGGAAAGCCGATCCAGCCGCTCAGGTCTCCCTGCCCACTTGTGAGTGGGGAGAGTGGGCTTAGCCCGTTCTCCCCGCTCAGCACCCTAAACCGGGTCTCACTGATCGTGAGACCCGGTCCAGTATCTGTCAGACATTTCTTCTGCTTACCAAACTGCTGTGACATTTGTTTGTTTGTTTGTTTGTTTTAGTTAGTTAGTATGTACATTTCCATACTGCCACATACAAAAGTCCCTGGGTGGTTCACAATCTAAAAACAACCATTAAAAACATCAATTAAAACAACCATCTTAACTGAAACATCAACACAATTAAAACAATTTAAAATACAAATAAGAACTCTAAAACCAAAAGTTTAAAAACTACAAACTAAAAGCTTGGCTATACAAGGCATATTTTCAGGTCCTTCTTAAAAACATTCAGGAAAAGAGAAACTCTAATTTCATTAGGAAACATGTTCCAGACTCCCAGGGCAACTCTAGAAAAGGCCCAGTTTCAACTCACCACCAATAGAACTAGTGGCAACCACAACTGGAGCTCCCCAGGAGGTTTTTCCACACACGACTTTATGCCTTGGGTTATCTGAGGAGCGAATCTACTTTGCAGCTGCTTCAAGGCAGTTTAATTTGGGGAACTAGATGGGCAGTTCACATAGCCATCGGCTTCCCCCTTCACTCCCTGCGATCTTTCTCCTTTGTGCGTTCTTACTGATTGCTCTGGGTTTTTTCTCAATTTCTTGCATGACTGGGCTGGGGGTGGGTGATGTTCGGAGAAGCCAGTGGTGCTCCTGGAGTCTTTCTGGCCAGGGATGTGATGGTGTGGATGGGGAGGAGGTTGCCTGGCAGGGAGGGCATGCCCGGGACCCCCAGCAGTGAGAGAGGACGGCTGCAGAAGCTTCTCTGCTTCAACTTGGCATCCCCCTGCTGCATCCTTGCACTTCTTGATTGGCATGGGGAGTTGATCTCCAGCATCCTCCTGGTTGGTATGCCCTAGCAATGATTATCGTCCCTGCTGCTGCCGCCACTCCCTAGCCCATGATCCAACACAACAGGCAGCCAGAAAAACAAAACAGGCACACAGTGAGGAAGGGAAGGCAGATGGGCTGGTGGTATGCAGGGAGGTCTTCACAGCCTAGAGGCACTTTGCTCCAAAAGCATCGCCCCCCCCAGGGCGAGCAGGGAAAGGGGTCACATGGCAACAGTGGGGCTGGCTCTGCTCCCCACAGCAGACCAGAGTTGCAGGCAGGCAACTTGTTCACCCTTCAAGGCAGGGGGAGGCTGTGAGGAGTATCAGCAGATAGTCCAATCACATCAGAGACAGAGGAGGAGGTAAGAGAGCTTGACAGCTGGTTACGGAAAAACAGAGTCTCATCAATCTGCCACAACCCCCACCCCCCCAGCGCTTGCAATTGCAAATCATTCACAGCAGACCATAAAGTGAATTACTGCCAATGGCCAATCCACACATCAAAGGAGAAGTCTCATGGCATTCAAGAAAGCTCCGGTTTTCAAAGAAAAGCTGCTACAAATAGAGGATTCTTTTTTTTAACCCCGGACATAATTCGTACCAAGCTAGAATGCACAGTGATTTTTAACAGTAATTCGGAGAAAAGCAGAGTCAGTTGTGAACTGGTCCCGAATAGCCCGCAGGGACTTCGGGGTTAATCCAGCTGATATGTGGACTCGCAGCCTCCATTCAGGAGGGGATGCCGGCTAAACATCATGTGTGAAAAACTTCCAGGTGAACTTAATAGGCAGCAGGGTTTATAGATACGCATACACATATCTTTCTTTAGGGCATGTGCCAGCATGTCACAGCTCATCTATGTGTTTGTACATACGCACACCCCCCCCACACACACCATGTTCTTATGTTTTCAGTTTGCTTCATGCATCTGATATAGGCTGCAATAAAAGAGCAAAACTATTGATAGTTTTGTATAACTTGAATGGGATCCTTAAAGAGAAGCCTTTTAAAGTGGTGATTCTCTTTTATCAGGGTTTCTTAGCCTTCAGTCCCCAGATGATGTTGTATTACAAGTTCCATGATCCCCAACCACAAAGGCCATGGGTGGGGATGATGGGAGTTGTAGTCTCACAACATCTGAGGACCAAGGTTAAGAAACCCTGCCTTATATTCAGCAGAGGGAGAGCAACTGGCCCAACTCAGCCCCTGCACAGTGTTTCACTAGTGGCTGTTGTGTTTCTTCCTTGTTCCTTTTTACATTGTAAGACAGGGAGCCGCCTAATTTTATTAATTAATCAATGTAAACCACTTTGAGAACTTAAGTTGATAATGTTGGAGATGAACTTCCAGTGCATCGACCTTTTGCACCAACTGTCCTAATGACCACTAGGGGCATTGGGAGTAGAGACAGCGAGTCAGGGCCTCCCTATCTGTCCCTACTCTATGACCCCTGAACTGACTCTGCAGCACTTCCTGTGCTGAGTCACAATCCTTCCTTTCCCCCTAGAGAGCAGATGGAAACATCTCTCTCTCTCCTTACCTATCCATTATGTAGTCCTTTAGATTAGATATAGGTCTTTCCTATCTAAGTGTATTTAACCAATAAATATTTAGTGTTTAGTCATACAAGGGTCTCCATGTGTTTTCTCTAAATAGCTGCAATATCCAAACCATCCTCTGCTACCTACTCTGTAACTGGAGTGTGTGCTCATTCCTTAGTGCTCTGCTGTTTTACCTATCGTGGGTATAAAAATCAACAACCTCTAACAGATAAGTGATATGTCACAGATCCCACTGTGCTGCCACCACGTCACACCCCGGTCTCAACCAGCCCCATGATCTTAAGCTTCACTGCAGCCACCAAGTAGACTTTTGAATTTTTGTCTGGCTGTGTCTACTGAAACAGCCTTCTAAATAGGGGTGTGCACGGAACCGCCAACTGCGGTCCGGCACTGTGGTGGGGGGGTACCTTTAAGTGCGGCGGGAGGGTTTACTTACCCCTCCCGCCGCTTTCCCGCTTGGCGCCGTAATGTTTAGAGCAATTGGGGCGGCAGGACACCCCCCTGCCGCCCCTTCCCCGATGTTGCTTGAAAAAATGCCCAGCAGTCCTTCGCACGTCTCTGTGACGTGCGCGCGTGCGCAAAGGGCTGCTGGGCATTTTTTCAAGCAACGTCGGGGAAGGGGCGGCAGGGAGGTGTCCTGCTGCCCCAATTGCTCTAAACATTACGGCAACAGAGCGGGAAAGCGGCGGGAGGGGTAAGTAAACCCTCCCGCCACACTTAAAGGTACCCCCCCACCACAGTGCCGGACCGCATTTGGCGGTTCCGTGCACAACCCTATTTAGAAGGCTGTTTCAGAGCGGGAAACCCTCCCGCCGCTCTTAAAGGTACCCCCCCACCTGAACCGGACCGCCCAGGTCAGGACCGGTCCGGAGGCTTTTTGAATGGCCTCCAGACCGGTCCGGGCACATCTCTACTTCTAAACCTCTGTCTCATTCAAAGTTAGGTAAGGTGGAAAGGCTTCTAAGCATGGGGTGGGGGAAACATACAGAAACGACAACTTTTTAACTGCAACACAAGAAAACTCAACTTTAAAATAGTTCAGTGCAAAACAATAATTCTTTTGGAAAATGTACAAAACAGCAACCATATGAGCACAAGGAACTAATGAAATATGAGCAAAGTGCATCCAATCTCTCCTGTCCTAGGTACTGGGCCCTAACTCAGAGTCCGTACCCAGAGTCCTCTTGCAGTCCACCCCTAGTCAGCTCCTGCAGCAAGCCTGGCTTGTCCCTGGCTCATCCTCAGGTCCTGCTCTTTCTTCATAGTTCTGGGGGTTCAATCCCAGACTTCAGCTGCTTTGGGAGTAAATGAGTCCTCCAGAGAGTCTCACTTTCCCAGTGATTCCTCAGCTCTCTTTCCAGCAGCTCTTCTCACTTCATCTTTCCAACTCCCACTCTGATTCTCTCTGATTCTGACTCTGAGAGTGAGGCAGTTCCCACGATTAGTGGGAGCCACCTGGGGAGGGTTAGCGGGGAGAGCGGGCTTCCCGGCACATGAGCAGGCAGTCTGCTCCGGGTGGCCAAAGAGGCCACCCACACGACTGACGGCTCTGTTACGGAGCCAGCGGGGGCTGGGAGGATCGGGGGCTGCATGGCCCCCAGAAGCTCCAGCATGCCCTGCGCGAGCGCGCAGGGCATACTGGAGAGACCTCCGAGCTGGGAGGCTGCTTTTAAGCCTCCCGGTTGGGGGTCTACTCATGAGTTGTCGTGGCAACACACAATTAAAAAAAACGGGTTTGCGGAGTGCTTACTCCCCAAACCTGGTTTTAGGGCAGGGGTAGTTTAGCGGGTTAACCACTTGGAGGCCACCGGGCTCGCCTGTGAGCCCAGTGGTTCTCACAGTCAGGCAAAATCGGGCTAGGCTCCCCTAGCCCAATTTCACCTGATCGTGGGAATAGCCTCAGTATCTTACACTCCTTGAACTTCTTCGCTTGAACTCTTCAGCTCTCCAACTTGCGCTCTCTAACTCTGCTGAAGGCAGCCTTCTTATGTTCTCTGTCCCCCTCCAATTGTTTTTCAAACAAACCAATCAAAACTACTTGTTTCCTCCTTTATTTTAAAATATATACAATCAAATCAAATCTCTCTTCCCTCCAAAATTAAACTCGTACAATTCTTCTCCCTCCAAAACCAAACTGTAGAGCAGGAGCTGTGAATTTTTGACTCCTGCACAGCTTTTTAACATAGGGAGTAAGCAAAGCAATTGCAATACAGAAATCTTATATACAAAAAGAGGAGGTTCGGACCTCATTCCTTCACAGGTACCATGAAGCTGGAAGGCAGTACGAAAAAGGTCAGACAGAGCAGAAAGACCGGGAAGGTGAAAAATTGAGCAAAAGTGCAAGCAGGCCTAAAAAGGCACAGTTTGTTGGAAGTGAAGGACTCTGCGCTGCCTCATGCCTCAGTGAGAGAGGGGGACAGATTAGTGAGTCTGAGGGCTAGAGGGATTAAGACATTGGTCATCCCTTCTCTCTACTGCTCTGACTATCCCTTTGATATGTAGATTGCAACTCTCAGGGACTTCCTTCCTTCCTGCCTCTCTCTCTCTCCCTTCCTTCCTTCCCTCTACCACACACACGCTCGCCTCTCTCTCTGCACCATATGTGCAGAGATGCATGCAGCATCTCTCTGCCTCCAGCTAAATAGATAGATTAGAGATTCTATCTCTCCACTTTCCTATCTAGAATGGAGTTCTCCAATAAAGACTCCTTATATTGATTTGAAACTATGAACTGGCTCTGAGTTTCTTTTGCTCTCAGCAAACACACATGCCTGGGCAGACTCCGCTGTGTTTTGCCTCTGTGCACTCTGCTATAATAGAAGGGTATCTCTTACCAGAGAGAATTCCCAACACAGTTTACCATGAGCAGTGGCTTGGTTATACATGGTCAAAAATAGGCAATATTCTTCAACTCTCCTCCTCACATCACTAGCGATCAGTGGTGGTGGGGAAGGGGAGAAGTAGAATGACTTGATATGATAGTATGAGGCAACTTCTACTAGCTGATAGATATTGGGATTTCCCCATAGACATTAAGTGTATTCACATGACCAGGAAGTGGGGACAGCAGGTGGGCAGGGGGAAGACTGCACTAAACATACCTCCCCCTGATGATTCCTCTATATTGGTGGGCAGTGAGTATCACAGTCCCACACAATCCATGCTGCTGCATGCACTGCAGATCTCTGAAGGCTGAGCACACACACGATCCTGGGTGGATCTCCAAGCAGCCCGAGCACACACGCAATCCCAGTGCCGGGGATAAGGGCATACTCACGCCCTTAACCTTGGCTACAGGCTGGGCTTGAAAGTGGGGATAGGCAGGTGGGCAGCACTGGGATCTGTGCAGACCTTGGTGCGGCACACAAGCAGCCTAACTCAGGCTGGGCTGTCCTAGCCTGGGTTAGGCTGCTTGCAAGAACAGCCTTATTTTTCCAGTTATTTGTATGGGACATACCTATTTATCTATGCACAGGCTTAGGGGTGGAGTCACAGAGTCTATTCTCATGATCAGGCAAAACCGGGCTAAGGGAGCCTATCCTGGTTTCGCCTGGTTGTGTGCTGCAATGGGAACCGCATGGATCCTACTAGCAAGCATCCTTAAATGCCCCTCCCCTTAAACGAGGTTGGCGTAACCTCATTTATTGAGTCCTGTGTTGCCGTGGCATGGCTCCGCAGCGTGGCGACTCATGAGGAGACCCCCAACCGGGAGGCTACAACAAGCCGCTCTGTGTCAGGGGGCTCCCCAGAATGCTCTGCACACTTGCGCGGGGCATTCTGGGACTTCTGGGGGCCAGGAGGACCTGACCTCCACTGCTCCAACTGGCTCCATGATGGAGCCGGTAATGGTGTGGGCAGCTGTTCCAACTACCCAGTGCGAGCTGACTGCTCATGTGCAGGGAGAGCCTTAGAGTGGTGGGCTTTTTTTTTTTTTTGGTCCGCTCTTCACTGGCTGACTTAAATTCAACCTGAGAGGTTTTTCCTCTCTCTGCATAAGAGGCTGTTAGCTTGTTTATTTCCCCCCCTAAAGGTAAAGTGTGTCATCAAGTCAATTTTGACTCCTGGAGCCCACAGAGCCCTGTGGTTTTCTTTGGTAGAATACAGGAGAGGTTTACCATTGCCTCCTCCCACACAGTATGAGTTGATGCCTTTCAGCATCTTCCTATATCACTGCTGCCCAATATAGGTGTTTCCCATAGTCTGGGAAACTTACCAGTGGGGATTTGAACCAGCAACCTTCTGCTTGTTAGTTAAGCATTTCTCCCCTGCTTTTAATAAGTAATAAATATCAAACTCTTGTTTCTCAGTTAACATTGGCTTCCTGTTCAATTACTTATAAAGGATAAGTAATTTATCTGCAACAACAGAGGTATATGTTTGAGGGAGAAAGCTAGAAACAGAGTTGTCGCTTTTGCTGGCACTGTGCATTTATCGTCCTGTCTCATTTGGTTTGTAGCCTTATTAATACTGATGCATGTGAGGGATTATACTGGAAGGAACCATTTTCCCTCCAGTAGGCTCCCTAATCAGAGCTTTATGGAGCATTTAATGTGACATTGATCTTAGATTGTTACAAAACTTGCAAATCGCTGTTAATATATAGCAGATCCCTTTATTAGCATTTGTTCCAAGGTGGTGGAATTGTAAAACATGTGAAATTACTCTTTAAAATTCCTGTGGCCATAAGATCTTGGTAGAGCTCATCAACCTCTTCGTTTTGCTTGCTTTGATCACCATAATAAACAAAACGTGGGTAGGTGAGTGAATACTTTGTTGTTCACCCCTTATTAACTTCTTCTCAGATCTTTGCTAATCAGGTGCTACCCTCCTGCTGTGTTGTGAAGTTCATTGTCAAATGTAGTTTTATTTTCTTTACCACACTTTTGTATTGTGCCCTTCCTCCAAGGAATTCAGGGTAGCCAGAAACTCAATGCATTTTATGTAGTTTATGCAGAGGTCTAACCTGCTTATTCCATGGGCAAGTTGGATACCTCTGAGCCTCAGTGCTCCCCAGCTGTAAAATGGGACTTTGTGCTAGGGCCTGGCACAACTTGCTGCTCTTTAAAACTACAAATGTACAATATTACTGCTATGGTCGGCTTTGTGAGGCTCACTTTTCACTGAGCCTCCAGATAAAATTCTGATATATATATATTTGCCATTTTTGTGTAGATCTGCTGGCCTGTTTTAGTTTTGTGTTAGAATCCCATCTCTGTAGTTAACTTAGATGTAGACTCACACTTGAATATGCAAATTACCCTGCTGTATGGCCAATGGGGTGCAGAAGATAATTGGCGCCACCCCCGAGCCACCATTTCACAACTGGCTCCAGTTGGTGGACCTTGAGGTTTCAATAAAAAACCAAGGGCCTGTTTGGATGATACTCCAAACTAGCTGCTTAAACATGGTTGGTTTGGGGTATTACCCTAAGCAGCCCATAGCAGATACCATAAATTTTGCCACTCCTGGTTTAAGGGAGCCTGGCTTTGGGGCAGCAGAATTGGAGAAGTGTTAATAGGGCCAAATTAAATCACTACAGCTTGCAGATAGGAATATATGGGGATATGAGAAAGGGAGAGAAGAAGCCATGGAGGGCTTTGAAGGAAAGGACAAAAGACAGTTCTGAGAGATGTTCAGTTTGCTCCTGTTTGGCTATCCAGCAAATTAGCCAATGTCAGCTATTTTTAAACCACTGCCAATATTAATCTGTCCTCAAAGCCCATTCAGGACCTAAGTATGCTGCCCATGTTTTGGAATCATTCTGGGTGCTATTCACACACACAGCAAAACAATCCAATCTGGACTCCTCCTACCAGTCAACCAAAAGGGTGAAAAAAACAAAAACTGAAGAAGAAATTAGGATAAAAGTTGAAGAAGATTTTAATTTGTAAGAAAAAGAGCTCAATAATTGATGCAGCACCGGTGCCAAAGGTAATTTCAGCTGTTCACTCTCTTTATACAAAGACATTTAGCATTGATTGAGATCAAAGTATTCAAAACCCCTGCTGCTAAACTGAAAGGCAAAACTTTCGGCTGCCTTTCTCCGCTCTAATAATATAATCTTTATGTAGTTAATAAACTGCACACTTCAGTCAAACTATATCATTACCGAAGACTTAGGGAGCTAATAATTTAAAAGCAAAGAAGCGCCTCTGTTCTTTGCTTTGAACTAAACAACATTCTGTTGAATGAGGAGGACATCAAAGCTTCGCCACGATTACCAGTGTGGCTGGAGCAGAGGGTCTCACAGAGTGTGTGCTTCAGTCATCTGAGGCAAGAGGTAGTGGGGGAAAAGGTGCAGATTAAAGATATCGGCTTATCAAGGCACGGGCAGAACCAGGTGTTTTCTTTTTCTGCTGTGCAAGCATCAGGTGGTTGGCTTATCAATGAGTTTGCTTGTCAAATGGATGTCTATGAATTAGGCTGGACCTTCTGCTCGCCTTGCAGCCCCAACCAGCTTGATTAAGATCCTCTTTCATTCCCCTCTTCTAACGTGGCTTCTTTTCAGAGAGAGATAAAATGGATGACTCCTCCCCACCCCCCGCTCCTTTTCTTTTCATTCCCTCACTGGCTTAAGGAATTTGACAAAATTTTCACAATTCAGCAGGGGACAGAAGAGAAGGCAGGAGACCAAATGTAGGAAAAAGGTCTCTCTCTGATACTTCAAGGTCAGAATCCTGTGCAGATATGTGTATGCATATCCCACATTTATAACCCACCTTTCATTTAAAATCACAAAGCAGCATACAAAAACAAATAAAACGATATAAAAAGACAACCAGGGCTGCTTACGATACACACAAAGGCTCAGTTCAGCTCAGGGGCGTAGCTATAATTGAGCGAAAGGGTTCAAAGAACATGGGCCCCCAGCTCCTGAGGGCCCTCCAGCCCACCCTTCCCTATTTTCTTCATTATCACCCTCACTCTGGGGGCCCACCAGAGAGAGGGATGAACACGGGCCCCCTCTCCCCTAGCTACGCCCCTGGTTCAGCCATCGCATACAGAGCCAAGATGGAATCCTAGTTTCATGCAGCTTCCCCTAGTCTCAAGTGCACATGCTCCCCCTCCCTTTCATGTGCAAGTGGAGGAAGGATTCTGCTTCCAATCCTGGCTTGTTCTAAACTTCTGCCATCACTGAGCAAACGGGTCTCTAAATGCAGCGTGAGTGGGCTTGCTTGTGGGTGGTGGAGAAGACTGCAGAAGCTTGTCTTCCCTATAGGGGTGTGCACGGAACCGTCTCGCCCGGTTTGGTTCGAGGCTGGACCAGCCTCGAACAGAACTGGGCCAGTTCGGTCCGGCCCTCCATCGAACCCACCCAAGTCCAGTCCGGGGGGGTCCGTAAATTTCACCTGTAACCCCTTCGGAGGGCTTGCTGTAGGCTGCGGGGTGTGTGTGTGTGTTTGCAAGGGTTCCTCCTCCCCTGCCGGCCTCCCTCATCAGTGCCATGGCCGGATAAATGTAGTATTTTTGGCCCTTTCAGGCCTCTGTAAAGGCGAGCATTGACCACTTTGGCCACCGTCGCACATGCACTAATGCCCTTTGTGAAGCCATAGGCCATGCCAGGCCTTGCAGAGGGCATTTGTGCATGCATGGAAGTGGCCAAAATGGCCGCCGCTTGCCTTTACAGAGGCCCAAAAGGGCCCCAAATACTACATTTACCCGGCCACGGTGGTGATGAGGGAGGCCGACGGGGGGAGGGGGAACCCTCGCGGCCCCTCACCCTTGCGGCCTAAAGCAAGCCCCCTGAAGTGGCTACAGGTATTTATAATTAATTTTAATTTTAATTTTTTTTAAAAAAAATGCAGATCTGTCCAGCGGTTCGGTTCTGGTCTGGATGGAACCGGGGGGGGGGGTTCGGTTCAATCACAAACCCCCAAACCTCCGGACCGAACCTCCAGACCGGCGGACCAGTTTGCACATCCCTACTTCCCTACAGATAAATCCTGGTGCTGGGTCTAGGTATGTGGATCATGCAACCAGATATTCCGCTTCTGCCCCAGGCAGCATGGAGGTGAGGAGTTGGGACTCGAGTGCACGATGCATTGTGGGGAGCCCCCTAGAGACATATGGACACCCATCAGTGTTTCAGCACCATCTGAAAGCAGCTGGTGCTATCAAATGGTCAATTAAATGGGGTTAAGGGAGTTTTCGCTTGACAGCAGGGCTTCTTAGTCAGATTTGCTGCCAAGCCACTGCTGAGAGCTAAGCGGCTCCTGGCTGTTCCCACGGGCAGCCAAGCCTAGGCTTCGCTGCCCTAGCCCAGGCTTGACTGCTCATGGAAATGATCTCTTTCAGCTTCTGCCTTCGAGAAGGAGGTACAGGGTCATAAAAGCCAGGACCAGCCGCTTGAGAAATAGTTTCTATCCAAAAGCGGTGTTAGCTCTGAACGCAGCAAAATACAGTTTCTGATGGGTTTTTTGTTTTTAGTTTTTTAGAGCAATGGGTATATGGGGGGGCGGGTATATTGGGATATATTTAGTTATTTCTTGTTAGGTCCTGTAGAGGTTGCTGTAGATTCTTTCAATCTCATTGTTCTGTACAGGACAATGACAATAAAGATTTATCGTATCGTATCGTGGAGCTGCACCACGGCGACTCAAGATCGCCAAAATGGGGTTCGCTCCACTAACCTCATGAGGGGGCAATTAGGCGGGCTAGCCGCTGGGAGATGTGTGGCTCCCATCTGGTCACATGTGTGTGGGGAAGCAGGCTTGGCTCCCTTAGCCCGGTTTCCTCCATGCCTGTGAATAGCCTAGATGTCTATTTACAGGCACAGAGCTAGGATTGCCAGCTTTTTAGCCATTCCCTTTAGCTGTGCTTTTCATTAGTCTGAGCTGCAGAAGGTGACAATGTTACTCAATGTTATGAAAAGCTAATAAAGGTACAGCTAGAGAGGGTGGCTGGAAAATTGGCAACCCTGAGCAACCTTCCAACAATGGGGTCTTCTCCAGAACGTGTTGTGACATTTTCATTTTGTAGAAACCCATGGACTGGCTCTCAATGAGCCCTGCCAGATGGTGATTTTACTGTGGAAGGGCAGCTGTGCGTCCACATACCATCCAGAGATATCAAAATCCCTGCGAGCTATCAGGGAGGAACACTCCATACACAGATTTTTCATTGTGCATCAGAGCGTAGCCCAATTTATGTCCGGGGTAAAAAATTCCACTTTTTGCATCGGGGGTTTGGGCAAATTCAAAATATCCAATATGCCCTGTAATTCACAGTATTTCAGCCCTCTTAATCCCACTGTAAAGCCTGCTGTATAGGAAAGGCCCGTAAATAGCAGTAGTAGTCCCTGAGGTTGCTGTAGAACTGTGTGCCTACTGCCTACCTCTGGGCTAGACGTCTTTCTTCGCCTCTCCCCACCCCCTACAATTTCATTTGCATCACAAACTCTCCTTGCTCCTCTGTGGTCTACATCTCATTGCCCATTAAAGGCAGGGATTGTTAAACGTGGGAAATAATGGCTTTATTTCAAAGCAACAATCCCACTGCTGTTTGAAATGCCACCTTTGTTCAAAAATCATTTAAATTTATACATCTTTTTCAGAGTCTTTATTATCCTCAGAGGCTGAACAGATTTGGATCTAATACTCCTGGAACCCCCCCCCCCCCCACAGCATTCTCCTTGATTTCAGCATCAGAAAGCTGAAGTATAATGTGAATGGCCTGGACGTCAAATATGGGTAGTGAGCAATTTGCTTCTTGGGAATCATGGCTTCAGTTCTTCTATAAAATGCTGCATTTGGTTAAATCTATTACATTGGGGATGAAGGATATAAGAAACAGGGTTTCAGAAGAGGAGAACCACATCTACTTTGTCAGTCATGGAGCCAGCCAATCAAGTATGCATTCCTGGATGCTTTCCATACTAGCTGTTCAACAGCAGCAAAATGCCTCTGTTCAGGCAAGTCGCATTGAAAATGTAAACAGCAGGGGGAGCAGTCTCGCAGCAACTAACACCCTGAAAAAACAGCAACTTCCTTATGCCGGATATATGACATCCTAGCTCTATATCTCAGCGATTAAATTCAAGACAAGACATGGCCAATGTGAACGGCAGCCTGTAGTCCTTGTAGGGACTGCGGTGTCATGACGCAGGAAGTGTGAAAGCACACTTCCGAGATCCGACATGACCCCGTTGCAGGGTCTAATCTGGAAAGTGCCCTGCAGAGGGATGTGTACATCATGACCCCCTGGACCTAAGCCTTCCCTTCTGAATTGTGCTGCACTGAGGTTAGACCCAAGGTTGAGAACCCCTGCTTTGGGGCCTTAAAGTTAGCAACCAGAATTTAAAGGGTTAAAAGTCATCGCCTTGAATCAGTTTCAAGAACACACTGGTGGTAATCAGTGCAGCTGGAGCCAAACAGTTGCTAAGTGATCTGAAGGTTTCACATTAGTCAGGAATACCCTTGCTACCCCAGAATCCAGCTGAAGTGTCTGAAGGGTTTTCAAAGGAAGTGTTATGTAGAGTGAGCTGCAGTAATCCAATCAATATTCAATAAGGGGATGCATAACCATGGTCAGGTCCAACTGAAACAAAAGTGGATGCAGATAGCAAACACCAACTGAAACCAGGCAAAAGTCCCTCTTTGCCATAGCAGACATTGGCGCATCCAGGTACAAAGCTGAGTCCAAGAGAACTCCTAAACTGTGACCCTGGCCCTTCAAGTGGACTGCAGCCACATCTAGAACACACTTCTAGAGTATTGCTGAATCAGTAATTTTTTCCTCCATCTTGCCTGAATTTAATTTCAGCTAGTTAGCTCATATCCAGCCCTTCATTGTCTCCAGACATTGATTTAGAACAGGCCTGCTCAACTTAGGTCCCCCAGCTGTTTTTGGACTACAACTCCCATAATCCCCAGTCACCATGGGCAATAGCCCGGGATTATGGGAGTTGTAGGCCAACATCTGCAGAAGGGCCAAAGTTGAGCAGCCCTGATTTAGAACCTCGACGCTTCTCTGGCTGAGGATGGCAAAGATGCCCCAGCGCTATCTTCTGGACCCTGCCCTGCAGGAAGGAGTGGAACCACTACAAAGTGGTGCCCCACCTCGAACCCCACAAGGTGTTCTAGAAAGAAACAGTGGTAGGTGGTCTCAAAAGCCTTGACCAGATATTATTATGTTTAACCAGAAGATCTGTGTCCTGGTTTGGAGATACTTGTTGGCATGGATGTCCTCTTAATAGGAAAGGATTAAGCTTGGAAGGAGGGAAACAGAATGTACCCATGCTGTGTCACAAAGCAGGCATGGAAGGGTGGATTAAGGTGACAGCCCTAAAACTTCACACTTACTTCTGACATACACAGAACTGTCTTGCGTCAGCTGGAACAGAAGCATACCTGTGCAGCAGACACAGCCTTAAATTGGCTTTTCTAACAGGAGTCAACTGTAGAGTGACTCCATGCCCAAGTTGCCGGAAAAGGCTTATCAAAAAAGAAAGTGGTGCGAGCAGGAGGGTACATGAAGGTTAATTCAGGTCCAGTTCTTACATAACATTGCCCCCACCTGCTAATGGTACACATGGAAAAAGGTTCAGTCAAAACTGTCGGCCATCCCTGCCTCTTCTATAAGATGATTACAGGTTGCCTTCAGAAGGACATTGTGCAAGTGGGAAATGTGACATCAGTATTGGCTTTTGCTGCTGCAGTTAGTGCTTAGGAGAAGAGAGAGCATGTCTGCTCCTGAAGTTGCTTGCAGTGCCTCCTGCCTGTTCCCAGTGGACTGAGAAGAATGAGAAGGTCCCAGCAGAGCTAATCAGGAAGTTTCAATGACTGAAGAGATCAAATACAGCAAATCTCCTCCTTCTTCAGGGCTGCATTTTGTTTCCATACCATTGCTGGCTTCTCTTTTCAAAAAGCGAATATTCTGGCCTGCTCGTTTACTCCTCTGTATCTGGTATTACAATGTTCCAGCTCTTTCCTCTGAGCCATTTTCAAGTGCTCAACTTAAAAAGAAAATGTTTCATTTGAGGCCAAATTCTGTCTCCTCCCCCTTTTATATATTCCTTTTCTCCCCCCCTCCCCCAACTGCCTCTGTCTGGAAGGAAAACAAAGTGATTCAAATCAGGAAGCTAAGGAACTCTGTGTATATTTTCCACTGGGATCTCATTCCCTACTGGATTGGGTTTGAGCTGATTGAAGTGAAATTTAATCCCCTCATCATTTGCCATCATGCCATTTCTATAGAAGAATAATAATAAAAAAAAACCCCAAGCTTGCATCTGAATTTCAAACACATTGCAGAGTTATTCAAGCAGGGGAAATTGTTTGGTAAGCTTTGGTGAGGAGAAGGAATACACAACTGGCAGAGAACCAACTGGGTTTTCAAGGATTTGTACAGTGCTAATATGTGAAGTGTATTGTGATTATTTAGCCTTTGTGTGAGATTGGTAAACTCATAGTAGACCACCCTAGTCTGGACTTTCTGATTATAGAGTTTAGGGTGAAGCTAAGCTAGGTGGGTAGGTAGGAAAGTAGGTAGGTGTGATACAATGAAAGAAGTGTGTCTGGGAATCCTTTGCACATTTACTTGGAAGTAAGTTCCATTACTTGGAGACTCTGTGGAGACTTACTTCCAAACAAATATATGTAAGTTCAGAATAGGGATGTGCATGAACAGTTTGGAAGCTCTTTTACAGGCCTCTGAACCGGTTCGATAGACTGGCAGTTCTGTCGGTTCCAAGGTGGGGGGGTAGCTTTAAGGATAGGGGAGGGTGCACTTACCCCCCGCCCCGCTGCACTTCCCCCTTTGGCGCTCTGTGTAAAAATAGTCCAGTGGGGCAACCGCATACCTCCTTGCCACCCCACTGATTCCCCGGCCGGAAGTGCCCAGTGTACATGTGCATGTCACATGCGCATAGTCTCTGCCGCGCCTGGCACTGCCGCCCAACTGCCTGGCACCCCGTTTCCTCCCCTCTCCCATGCCACCTCCTCCTCCCTCCCTCTGTCCGCCGGGCTGCCTCCTCCTTTTCCAGTTCTGGACAGAGCAGCCGGAAGAGGATGGGAGCGGCAGCGGCTCTCCCCCCAGCAACTGCCTGGAGAGCCCAGAGAGATCAGAGCTGGAGGCGGGGGGCGGGGAGGACTGGAGGTGGTGGTGGCTTCCCCCCCACCCCACAGGGGGAAAAAGGTTAAAAAAATTAGTTTTGTGATGGTTTCACTTCAGAATGCCTAAATGGTTACTCCTCTGAATCTGGATCCCCAACACTGTTGAGTGTGCTCATGACAATTTCCCAGATGCCAGGGACTCTGAGAAATGTCATTTTCCAAGGTGCCACCAGTCCATTGGATGCCCTAAATACTACATATTCCAGGACCAGAGTTGCCAGAACCTAAGGGGTATACTTGTGGGTCAAATGGGCCGTAAGCCAGAATTTGGCTTTTTAAAAGCCAAATCTGGCCACCTAGTCCAGGACTCCTTGTGCTTTTGTGAGCATGCTGTCCCAAGCGCAAGGAGCAGGGGCGTAGCTAGGGGAAAGGGGGCCCATGTTCATCCCTCTCTCTGGCGGCCCACCCAGAGTGAGGGACATAATGAAGATAATAGGGAGGGGTGGAGCTGGAGGGCTCTCAGGAGCTGGGGGCCCATGTTCTTTGAACCCTTTTGCTCAATTATAGCTACGCCCCTGGCAAGGAGTCCTGCAACATGTAGTTGCAAGGCACCGAACCCTGATACTAAAGGACTCAGGCACCTTGAAAAAACTAGATTGGCTAAGGTCCCTGGTGCCTGGACAGCTGCTACTAAATTAGAATGGAGGCCTCCAGTGGGACCTCCCAATTGCTAGCACCATGTAAGTAAGAAGAGAAGAGATGCTGGGGCAGGGTGCAGGGGATCATAGTGAGAGGGTTGTGAGGGGGGCAGGGCTAGAAGAGGAAAATTCATACCCTGTTATGCTCCTAATGATGCAATTGGGAATATGGCAGAATCTGAATTTCAGAGTTGAGCTAAAGGAAATCTGAACTTCAACAACTTCTCCTTCTCTTCTCCCCTAAAGAGTTAACCAGAAGTGAACCCTGTCCTGACTGACAGGCTGGTGAAGTCTGAGCTTTTGCTTGGAAAGCATAGAGGGGATAATCCAGCATTTTTCTTCCCCTCATGTAGGCTTGCTCTGCGACAAAGGCTTGTAATCCGCTACAATGTTCTACCCAACCATACTGGTTTAGGAAAACAAAATGAGTATTCAGAATTTCTAGAGCTACCTATGTAATATTAATCCCTGTAGCCTATGGGGTAGGTGAGAGATGTCCTGTAGGATGCATCTGGTTTGACACGGCCTTGCTTCCATCAGGTGTTGCTTGGCTTGTGTGGCATCTCACTCACTGATGAAACTTTCTTTAGGGAAAGATCTGTCCAAGCAGTCCTTGGAGCATTCATTGCCCAAGCCTGCTTTAGGGGGCTAAGAACTGCTGCTGAAAGATTAGGAAATTGATACCAAATGTGCACTGAATAAGTGTGAAGCTTTCAGCAATGGAGTGCACTATAAAACACCAGAAGGAATAAATTATTGGTAAAATGACGAGACGTAAAACGCAATTAGAGGCTGTTAGGAGGAGCAAAAGCCTCTTCTGAGGGCTGAAAAGCCATGAATTCCTACCAGCTGGGAGCTTTCGGCTTGCTCCATAAATCACAGCTCCAGCCTCCTACTCATTGCTGAGAATCAACGTTCGTCAACATTCCTTGCCGACAGCATTCATCCAAGCCATATCCGACTTCCCTAGCAGCTGGCCAGACCTTGACATACATCAGGAGAGTTAGAAAAATCCTCAAGTCCAAACTCAATGGCGGGAACACCATACAAGCCATAAACACCTGGGCTATAGCTGTTATCAGATACACTGCAGGGATAATAGACTGGACCCAGGCAGAGCTAGAGATGCTGGATCGTAAGACCAGGAAAATAATGACCATCAATCATGCTCTGCACCCCCGCAGTGATGTAGATAGGCTATACCTCCCTCGCAGCTCAGGCGGAAGAGGAATGCTGCAAGTCCATCAAACAGTAGAGGAGGAGAAAAAAGGTCTTGAAGAATATATCAAGGACAGTGAAGAAGATGCACTTAAAATGGTCAATAATGCGAAACTATTCAACACCAATGAAAGAAAGCAGGCCTACAAGAAAGATCAAGTCAAGAACCGAGCAGAAAAATGGAAAAATAAGCCCCTGCATGGTCAATATTTGCACAATATAAGTGGAAAATCGGACATCACCAAGACCTGGCAATGGCTTAAGAATGGCAACTTGAGGAAAGAAAAAGAGGGTCTAATATTGGCTGCGCAAGAACAGGCACTAAGAACAAATGCAATAAGAACAAAAGTAGAAAAATCCACAATAAACAGCAAGTTCCGCCTTTGTAAAAAGAAGCAGATGAAACAGTGGACCACCTGATCAGCTGTTGTAAGAAGATCGCACAGACTGACTACAAGCAAAGGCATGACAAGGTAGCAGGGATGATACACTGGAACATCTGCAAAAAATACAAGCTACCTGTAGCCAAACATTGGTGGGACCATAAAATTGAAAAAGTTGAAGAAAATGAAGATGTAAAAATATTATGGGACTTCCGACTACAAACAAACAAACATCTGCCACACAATACACCAGATATAACTGTAGTTGAGAAGAAAGAAAAACAAGTCAAAATAATCGACATAGCAATACCAGGGGATAGCAGAATAGAAGAAAAAGAAATAGAAAAAATCACCAAATACAAAGATCTACAAATTGAAATTGAAAGGCTGTGGCAGAAAAAGACCCAAATAATCCCAGTGGTAATTGGCGCCCTGGGTGCAGTTCCAAAAGCCCTTGAAGAGCACCTCAACACCATAGGGGTCACAAAAATCACCATCAGCCAATTACAAAAAGCAGCTTTACTGGGAACAGCCTATATTCTGCGACGATATCTATAACCATTGACAATAAAATTCTTGCATCCCAGGTCCTTGGGAAGGACTCGATGTCTGGATAAAACAAACCAGTCCATAACACCTCTCTGACTGTGTAAACAAGAAATAATAATAAATGTATTGAGAGAGCTTTTCCTGGGTCTCTTGTATATCCAGGAGTTAATTCAGCCAGCTGCCATAGATGTGATGAGGCCACTATTGAACTTGCAGGCAACATAGATTGGATCTGGTGGACCCACTATCAGACAGCAAGAGGTGAGGCTGTTGAAACATGAACAGCTCATGCACTTTAATGGGCCATCATCTCATTTGTCCTGTAAAGTTAGTGCTTTATTCCCATAGTGGTGGCAAATAAAGAACCGCTCATGGAGTGATCCTAAAAGCAGATAAATATATCACTTTAAAAATAGGCATTCTGTCCATAGCACCAGCACAAAAGTAATCCCATGAGTGATATGACTGCAGAAGCATTATTCCCGTGCTACAGGGGAAATAATGACCATATCTATAAGATTGCTTTCCCTTGTATGTCCCATTATGAACTCACACATTGGCTGAAAGCACCTACTTAACAGTGCCATAGAGTGGAGGCTCCCAACCTTGGGTCCTCCGATATTGCTGGACTACAACTCCTATCACCCACAACCTTTGTGTTCTTTCCTTGTGTCCATCTGCAATGGCCTTCTGGGATAATGCAGGTGAGTTGTAGTCTAACATCATCTGGGTACTCAAGGTTTGGAGCCCTGCTCTAAACAAGGCCTGCCCAATTTAGCCCCCCACCCCTGTTTTTGGACTGCAACTGCCATAATCCCCAGCCACAGTGGCCAATAGCCAGGAACTCTGGGAGTTGTAGGTCAACATCTGCAGGAGGGCTGAATTTGAGCAGCCCTGTGCCTAGACCATCCCTGTTATTAATGCCATAAAATCTGCAGAGTCCTTAACAGAATAACAAATTCTCCTTCCCCACCACATCTGAGTGGAAAAGGAAAAAGATCTGCCACTCTGAACAACTGAGAATTTCTTGCTGTAAGCAAGGGAGAGAGCCAGCTATCAAACCCCGTGTTTCTCTCCACCAGAACAGCAAGCATTTTTGAACTCTTGCAGGTGGTGGCTTTTCTGCTGTTCAAGCAGGAGGGGCTCCACCTGAGAGAGCTCTGTAATTGTGATACTTTGGGAAAACAGAATGTGGTGGAGCCCCAGGGCTCTTGCTTGCTGCACCTGTGTGCCATGGTGATACAAAGGGAGCAGGCTGGGCTGGAATTTCACACACACAGCCAGGGAACATCAGCTGGCTCAAGAGCTACTAGGGAAGGGTCTTTTTCATCCAAGCCTCCCTGCTTGGCTTGCTGAGTGTTTCTGTAAGTTCCTGCCACATTTGGAAAGTTGCTTTGCAAAGTTGACTCGAAAACTTTTCCAGTGGGCATGGCCTGCGTTGCATCCAGATATGTGCCATATAGGTGTATGGCTGGGAAGGGAGGAAGGAAGGGCAGAAAAGAGCATTCTAGAGCAAATTCCGATAAGGGGTGGAAGGAAAAATCATCTTAACAGGCCTCAGAATCTGGCTTGGTAGACTCAGCCATTGGGTGAAGCGGAATCTGGGCCTCTTGCCACCCCTCTGATCTTGGAGAAGGGGGAAGAAATGTGCATGTAAAACGGGTGCACAACTCAAATGCCCCAGTGGGTCAGAATCAGACGTGCAGGGCTGAGTTCATTTTTCAGCACATTAATTATTACATTAAATTTAATTATTAAAGATATTAATGAAAGTGAGGGGGCAGAGGCGTGGAGTCAGGGGATAAGGCGAGGGAAAAGAGGGGTGAGGGGTAGTGGGCTCTGGTCCAGGGGCAGGGCCAGGAAGGCGGTGGGTGGGCACCCGGTCTCATCATGTCTAGTTAGGCCTCGAGGCTTCCAAGATATTTCCACATATCCTACAAATACTGTTAACTTCTTGCTGGCATATACAGCCATATGAGAGAGTGCTCATCATAGGCCAAGCCTGACTTCTATGTGAGAGGCAAAACAACAACAAAAAACTGTGTCATGTTTTGCAACTGGGATTTATAGAACAGACTTTCAGGAAGAAATGTGACTAACTTCTGTGTGTTAGTCTGTGTGTGTGCGCGCAAGGGGGTAAGTTTCACCCCCACTCCCAGATCCAGTGTCACTCTACTACTTATGGCACCCCTACAGCTAAATTCCAAAGAAAAGGGTCTTAGTCTTTGTTCAAGGAAATTGCCCCCTTTCAGCAGCATTTAATGATGTGAGTGGGTTTCATATATTTCTGTTTTCATTTCATACACTTGCACACACCAGCTTCTGGCTGTCTAAAACTGCCGATGTCAAATCTCTGATGTTTAAAAGGCATTCTAAAACCTGTCTGCTTTGCCAACAGCATCTCTTTCTTGCTCTCTCACTCTCTCTCAACAGCATTATCAACAAGGAGGTCATAAATCACTGGCTGTGCAAGAGGTGAAAAGACCACCATCATGTAACTCAAACAGGCTCAAAGTAAAAAGAATCCCTTCAGTGTGAGGGTGGTCTATGAAAAGTTAGGAGGCACCTGCTAGCGGATCCCGGGGACACTAGCATCTGTGTAAACTTGCCCCCTCCCTATGACCACAACCCTTATAAAGGTGTTGAATGAATGGGTCTCATGAAAAAGGCTCTGTCTGAAATAGCCCCAAAGTTTTATAATATACCTAAGCAAAACAGAGGCTGTGCTGTTCTGGGATGGATTATTAGAGGCCATGGATAAACCTATTAATTATGGTAACAAACTGATCTGCTTGTTGACTGGTGGATTGATTTCCATGGCGTGCATATACAAAATAAGATATAAGGTGACTGACCTGGGAGTAAGTCCCACTAAGCTTGGTGGACTTACTTCTGAGGAGACATGCATAGACTCTCAGGGTTCAGGAATCTTCTTCAACCTCCTCTCCATACCCCCATCCACCCAGTTCTCCAGATTAAATTATTTAGATTGTCAGCAGAGTTTTGGCACTGGACATAAATTGTAACACCAAAATCAGTTCTAAATAATGAATGTTACTAATGAATGGGGGACACAATTAATGCATTCATTTTTGCCAGTAGGTGGAATAATATACCCCAAAGACATATTTGCACTAGTTTCAGGTTGCTTGCCACTTACAATTATTTAAAGAATGAATATGTCATTGATATTTGCTGCAGATTATGCACAGTTCTTGAAAACATTTTAACATACCTAATATAGGGCTTTTTAACTCTATTTGCCAGCAAATTGTGAAATCACACTCCTGAATTGTTTAACTGCTTATGGTAAGCAAGGGTATTCCGCAGGCACAAAAGTGCCTGTATATTGGGTGAAGCACCGAAACAGCATTCTATTGTGTTATTTCATGCCCACACCCTGACCTTCAATGTCTTTTCAAAGCTTTCCCTTTGCACTATTCATGCTAGAACAGTGGGGTTAGGCAGGCAGGTAGAGCTGGGATCCACAGGGACCTTGGTGCTGCACACAAGCAGCATAATTTGAATGTATCTATGCACTGGCTTGGAGGGTGGAGTCACAGTGGTTTGGGTTTTTGGTTTGGTCTACTCTTCATGTGCTGACTTAAATTCAAACTGAGTGGTTCTCCCTCTCTCTGCATAAGAGACGGTTAGTCCGTTTATTGTTTTCTTAGCCTATGTTTAGTAAGTAATAAATATCAAACTCTTGTTTCTCAACTGAGAAGCAGTAAGTTGTGAGATAACAAATAGTTTGTAGGCAAGAAAGCGACACAAGATGACTACTTTTGCATCTGTGGGGAGGCATCCCACTGTTGAACTACTCAATGAAACAAAGTACAGAAAACGGTCATTTGGAGTGAAGATGCTGCTGAATACTCTTGGACTATGTTCTCGAGGAACAGAGACCAACAGAGAATGAAGAGAAACAGCAAGAATGGGATTCTGCAAACAAGCAATCCATGGGACACACATCACTGACTTTAAGAGATCAGTTAATCTATCATAGAGAAGATAAAAATACAGCAAGAGAGATGTGGGAAAGATTAGGAAGTATTTCAACAAAGAACCAAAAATAGTCAAGTTTCTGTTATGCTGCAGTTATATAATAACAGATTCAAAGAGGGAGAGATTTTACAAGAGCACATATGCTCATTTTGGGGAATACTGAAACAGTTGGAACTGCAGGAGATAAATATACCTGAACCAGCAAAGACTGGACTTTTGCTTAATACCTTGCCTAAATAATATGTGAATATTTTCAATTTTTTTCAAATTCAAGAAAAAGTTTTGTGCAGGAGCATTTGCAAGAATTTAATTTGAAAAGGCAAAAAGAGAGGGAGGAATCAGTTAAAAATCAAGCTTACAAAGTTGCTGATAGTAGGCAATGTTTTATATGTGGAAGCACCTTGCATTTAAGGAATGCATGTCCTAATAAAAAGCAAGGGAATTATTCTCAACAGAGAAAAGGGAATAAGAATAAATTCCAGAAAAATGGACTTTCTAACATACAGACTTGCCTATGCAAATGTGAAAGCAATGAAAATCATGCTGAGAATGATGAAAAATTGTGTGCTGCAAAAGAGATCATCTGCAGATTTGATGCAAGTCAAAGCAGAAACAAAATATATTTGAATAGTAGAACTATTCACACTTCTTCAATAATTTGCATGATTTCTCTGAGATAAGCATGGCACATAAGTTGAGCATCCAAGCAGGGAATGAATTTCAAAATTAGCAAAAGAATAATTTGGAAGAAGCCTACAAGTTAAACCCTGTAAATCTGGAGTCAAATGTATTGAATGTATTAAAGCAAAAGTGACAAGGGGCCCATATTCATCAACCACAGAAAGGTAATCGAGTGAGGTTTTGGATTTGATTCACAATGATATTTGTGGGCTAGGGGTGTGCACAGAACCAGTTCCATGCACACCCAGGAGGCTGGGAGGGTGACTTTAAGCCAGGTGTGGGGAGGGTGCTCTTACCTCCCCCACAGTGTTTCGCCCTCTGGCACTGCTTTAAAAAATGCTCATTTGGGGTGGCTGTATACCCTCTTGCCACCCTGGTCAGCGTAAAACCAGAAGTGGTGGGCACACTGTGCATGTGCACATGTGTAGTGGGCACTGGGCACCCACTAATTCCAGTTTTATGCTGACTGAAGCGGCAAGAAGGTATACAGCTGCCCCACGCCAGCATTTTTAAAAGCAGTGCTGGAAGAGGAAACATGGTGGGGAAGGTAAGAGCACCCTCCCCATGCCTTAAAGTCACCCCCACAGCTGCATTTGAACTGTGTTCAAACTGGTTGTATGCTCGAACTGGTTCAAACGTGGGCCCCCCAAACCTGCTCGCCATTCCTTTAATGGAACTCTGAACAGGTTCATGCACATCTCTATTGTGAGCCCTTTCCAGTAAAGACACCAAGAAAGAATCTCTATTTCTTGACTTTCATAGATGATTCTTCTCACTATACTTCACTTTTCTCTTTGAGTAGATAAGTGTAATTTTTGCCAAAACGTAGAGAATATGAGTAAGCACCAAATTTGTAAGAAAACCAAAGAATGTGTGCACTGATAATGGTGGGGAATATACTGGGAAGGATATTGAGCAATACATAAAAGAACAAGGAATTAAACTTGAGAGAACAATACCTTATACTCTAGAGCCAAATGGAGTGGCACAAAGAAAGAACTTTGAAATGTCTAGAAGTATGATTCTTGACTTGGGTCTGGAAAACAAATACTGGGAGAAACTGTAATGGCTGCAACATATTTGCAGAACAGACTTCCAAGTAAAGGAGGAACACCCTTGGAACTGTGGAATGGGACAAAATCTAACTTAAAGCATATTAGAGTATTTGGATGCAAAACATATACATATATTCTTAAAGAATCAAGAAAATTAGATCACAGAAGTGAAGAAGGAATATTCATAGGTTATGCACTGAATAGCAAAAGCTACAGAATACTTGATCCTATCATAGAGACTGTTAAACTGCTCAGTGTTGCATATTTTGATGAGAGGCAAATGTCAAATGATAATGTGATGTCTGACTGTGACCTGGATTTTCCAATAAGTGAAGAGGCTAAACAGTAAACCTAGCAGCAAAATAAAGATGTAACTATAGATTTGATAATAAAGAGGTCTAATTGAGAAGGGAAGATTAAGATGGAACAGAGATATACAATCAAGAAGGGGAGACTGAGATGGAACAAGAAGTGAGACGCTCAAGCAGAATCAATAAAGGGATTCCACCTAAATAATTGTCACTGGCAGCCAGAGGAGAGAATGGCATAAAACTGAAGGTATGCCATATTCAGAGACAAATTGCTGCAATCGGGAAAGGAAAAGATTGCATCACATCATATAACGAACATGGGAGCAGTGGCGTAGCCAGTGGATCGGTGGCCTGTGTTCTGCCCCGCTGGCAGCCCCCACACATGCCAGTGGCATCTGTGGTGCATGCCAGTGATGTCCATGCATGTGATGTCATGTGTAAGGGTGTGTGTGGCCCAATTGCTGGAGTGCCTGCAACAGCCCTCTGATCACATTTCCAGCCTGAGTTTGCTGGCTGGGTGTATTTATTTTCCTCTCTCTCCCTTGCTGGAGGAAGAGGAAGGAATATAAACCTTCCTCTTCCAAGTTATAAACCTGGGAGCCAGCATGGTGTAGTGGCTAGAGTGCTGGACTAGGACCGAGAGACCCGAGTCCAAATCCCCATTCAGCCATGATACTTGCTGGGTGACTCTGGGCCAGTCACTTCTCTCTCAGCCTAACCTACTTCACAGGGTTGTTGTGAAAGAGAAACTTAAGTATGTAGTACACCGCTCTGGGCTCCTTGGAGGAAGAGTGGGATACAAAGGTAAATAAATAAATAAATAAATAAATAAATACGCAGCCAGGCAGCAAGTACTGGCTGGAAATGAGCTGTGCAGAGCTTCCATGGGCTCTCCGGAGCCTGGAGCACACCCATGTGCATGTGATGTCATATTTCTACGTACCCATAGGCTTTCTAATTCTATTTGCTAGCAAATTGTGAAATCACACTCCTGAATGGTTTAACTGCTTATGGTGTGCAAGGGTATTCCACAGGCAGGAGAGTGCTTGTGTATTGGATGGAGAGCTGAAACAGAATTCAATCATGTTATTTCACACACACCCCAACCTTCCATGTTTTTTCAAAACTTTCCCTTTGTAGTATTCATGCTAGAATAGGCATCTTACAGCTCAGAATTGCCTGCTGAACAAGTGTGTCAGTTTTTTAAAATAAAATAAAATATAATAATAATAATAATAATAATAATAATAATAATAATAATAATAATAATATAATGATGATGATAAAGTGAGGCACTACCTTGGCATGGTTGTGGGGCTTACATGCTCTGAGGAAGGTGAGAGCTATGCCAGAGGTCTAACCATACTGGACAGGTCTCACCAGAGGAGCCAGACGAAGAGTGCCTCTCCCATCAACAATCTGGTAAGACGTAACTTTAATAAATCTATACCGGATTGGTCATCGCCCAGGTCAACAAGGACCGTGCCAGGTGCTAGAGTCTCTGGACATCTAGTGGCAAGTGGGCTACAGGACTCAGGATCTTCAGTTGAGCAACCAGGGCTGGAGACTGCAGGGTTACTGGAAGAAACGTCGCTTAACTGGAAAAAAATATATGAAAAATGCCAACAAGGAAATAATGATCTGCTATTATAAGTCTAGTCCAACTAGAAGAGGTTATTTAAAAAGAATGTACCAAATTTGGAAAGAGAAGCATCCAGATACAGAAATAACAGAACAAAGGCTAGCAGACCAGAGAAGATTCATAATAAGAAATAAAGTAATCACAGAAGTTGAGCTGGAAGAACTGCAAAGAACAACACAGGCTCAAGATATGGAAGAAGAATTACCACCAACTGAAGCAGTTGCTGAGGCGCAGGTGGAGGAGGTGTTGGAAATCGAGGATGCCACTGTTGCTGAACTGTTCCAAAATAAAAACCAAGCAACCTCCCCTTTGCCTTCACCTCAAAAACCTGAATGCCGTTTAACAGAAAAGCAACAAGAACTAAAGCAAAAAAATTACTGAGCACATGAACCAAACAATCACCAGGGTTCGACTTCCAGCTCTAAAAACAGTTGCCAAAAAACAACTTGCTCAGGCATTAAAAGATGTATATGCTGCACTTGCAGAAATAACAACCAATAATTTGCAAGAAACAAACCAACTAATGTACAGTGCAACAACAATAACAACACAAGAGCTCGGATATAAGATCAGTGGACCTGTAAAAAAAGAAAGTAGTACATCACCTAATTGCAGATTAGATTAGAAAATAAAATCGCCAGGCTTAGATCGAATGCTAGTAAATTGAAAGATATGAAAGACAAGAAGCAATGAGTCAAAGGCCTTTGACTCATTGCCTCACACATGGATACTAAACTGTTTAGAAACAACTGGTGTCAGCAGAAACATTCTGGTATTTATAAAAAAAGCAATGAGCATGTGGAGTACACAGTTAACAATCAATGGCAGGACACTTGGACAGGTTAGCATTAGAAGAGGTATTTTCCAAGGAGACTCACTGTCCCCTCTGTTGTTTGTAATCGCCATGACCCCACTTTCACAAATACTAAACAAAACAGGACTCGGATACCAAACATCTAAAACATCAAGTAAAATCAACCATCTGCTGTACATGGACGATCCGAAGTTGTATGGAAAGTCCCAGTCCGAAATCAAATCACTGCTAAACACTGTCCGTATATTCAGTAGCGATATAGCAATGGAGTTTGGACTAGACAAGTGTGCTGCATTAATAATGAACAGAGGGAAAATAAGAAAAACAGAAGGAATAGAACTGCCCAATGGAAGCAAGATCAAGAACCTGGAAGAGAAAGAACATTACAAATACATGGGCATTCTCCAGGCTGATAACATTGCATGCACTGAAGTTAAAAGAAAAATTGGAAGCAAATACATCAGGAGAGTTAGAAAAATCCTCAAGTCCAAACTCAATGGCGGGAATACCATACAAGCCATAAACACCTGGGCTATACCTATTATCAGATACACTGCAGGAATAATAGACTGGACCCAGGCAGAGCTAGAGACGCTAGATTGTAAAACCAGGAAAATCATGACCATCAATCATGCTCTGCACCCCCGCAGTGATGTAGATAGGCTATACCTCCCTCGCAGCTCAGGTGGAAGAGGAATGCTGCAAGTCCATCAAACAGTAGAGGAGGAGAAAAGAGGCCTTGAAGAATATATCAAGGACAGTGAAGAAGATGCACTTCAAATGGTCAATAATGTGAAACTATTCAACACCAATGAAACAAAGCAGGCCTACAAGAATGGAAAAATAAGCCACTGCATGGTCAATATTTGCACAATATAAGTGGAAAATCAGACATCACCAAGACCTGGCAATGGCTTAAGAATGGCAACTTGAAGAAAGAAACAGAGGGTTTAATACTGGCTGCACAAGAACAGGCACTAAGAACAAATGCAATAAGAGCAAAAGTAAAAAAATCCACAACAAACAGCAAGACTTTGTAAAGAAGCAGATGAAACCGTGGACCACCTAATCAGCTGTTGTACAAAGAGTGCACCGACTGACTACAAACAAAGGCATGACAAGGTAGCAGGGATGATACACTGGAACATCTGCAAAAAAATACAAGTTACCTGTAGCCAAAAATTGGCAGGAACATAAAATTGAAAAAGTTGTAGAAAACGAAGATGTAAAAATATTATGGGACTTCTGACTGCAAACAGACAAACATCTGCCACACAATACACCAGATATAACTGTAGTCAAGAAGAAAGAAAAACAAGTCAAAATAATCAACATAGCAGTACCAGGGGATAGCAGAATAGAAAAAAAAGAAATAGAAAAAATCACCAAATACAAAGATCTACAAACTGAAACTGAAAGGCTGTGGCAGAAAAAGACCAAAATAATCCCAGTGGTAATTGGTGCCCTGGGTGCAGTCCCAAAAGACCTTGAAGAGCACCTCAGCACCATAGGGGCCACAGAAATCACCATCAGCCAATTACAAAAAGCAACTTTACTGTGAACAGCCTATATTCTGCGATGATATCTATAACAAAAGCAACAACATTGACAATAAAATTCAGCCATCCCAGGTCCTTGGGAATAATAATTTGTCTGGATAAAACAAACCAGTCAATAACACCTGTCTGACTGTGAAAACAGTAATATAAAAATAATAATGAATTGCCCCATAACAAATTGTTCTCTGGGCAGCTCACAACAGGGGATTAATACATACAATGAATCCATGAAAAATAGCTAAGTTAAGAGGAGCGGAAGTTGAAAAGCAGACATGAAACTGCAACACTATGGTTGGGTCCCTTCCCCCACCCCCATATTTCCAGTTGGAAATGTTTTAATAGTGAAGTCCACACTGACTCAGTTTCTTTGGGAAAGGTCTCTTTCTTCTATACAAGGGTCTCATGAGAGTTTTGAATTTGTACAAATTAAGAAGATGAATCTCATTGGTAATGTTAGACTTGCATGTGCTCAATTGCAGTCAGCTAACAGTATAGAACAGGCATCCCCAAACTGCGGCCCTCCAGATGTTGCTGAACGACAACTCCCAGCATCCCTAGACACAATTTTTTTGTGGCTGGGTATGCTGGACATTGTAGTTCAGCAACATCTGGAGGGCCGCAGTTTGGGGATGCCTGGTATAGAATGTTTGTGAGGTGAGAGAAAATGGGAGAGAGAGAAAGATTTGTCAGAGGAAATTCAGGAAATCTACCATTTGTAGATTCCTCCATGATAGTATGTGTCTTTGCTGGCCATGAAGATTACATAGGAGTGGAGATGAGAGGAGTGAAGACCACAAGTTTAATAGTAGCTGGTTTTAATAACTCCCCCCGCCCTCCTGCCCACCAATAACCTTCTTATGGCATGCTGGTATAGGGGGAGATATTTTTCTTTTATTTTTCTCTCCCTCCTCTCTCTCAAGGGAGCAACTGTTCAGAGAAGGCAGGGGAAGCAAAAAGAGGCTTCTCAGGTTCCTCAACTCTTGTTGTTTTTAGTCCTGGAAACAGTGGAGAAGGGACTCTGTCTGGGCTGCTGAAATTTCTTGCTTTGTAGAGTTACCACATCCATATGTATCCCTGTAAACCAGTCCTGCTCAACTTAGGCCCCCCAACTGTTTTTGGACTACAACTCCCATAATTCCCAGCCACTGTAGCCAATAGCCAGGGATTATGGGAGTTGTAGGCCAACATCTGCAGGAGGGCCGAAGTTGAGCAGGCCTGCTGTAAACCAATGTTCTTTGCTTTCGTTTAATCAAGCAAATGGGACCATAGCTCAGTGGTACAGTATGTACATTGGATGCAGAAAGTCCTAGGTTCGATCCCTGGCATCTTCAGGTAGGGTTGAGAAAAACCCCTGTTGGAATCCCGAGAGCTGCTGACAGCCAATGTAGACAATAATGGGAGAGATGGACCAATGGTCTGACTCAGCATTAAGCAGCTAACTATATATGTTTGCATGTCCTATATGATGACTATTTAGTAAATCAATAAATAAACCTATGTAGTAGGGTATGCATGCTAAAGGCATTAAAGCCTTCTCCTACAAAAAAGTGCCTTTTAATGCACCATAATAACTGTAGCACTATTATTATAAGTAATATAAAAGAAAAGCAATGATAACAAGTGCTCTTGCAATAAATTGCTTTTTTGCCATTCAACTTCGAATGTATTCAAGAGTTGAGCTTTCAATATTCCTGCATCTTGCCCACTCTTAAACCTCTTTCTTTCCCCCTGCTCGATTCTAGCCAGTCTGTACCTGGTTCATTTACTTCCTGTCACTTAAACCAGAGTCAAATCACAAAGAATAAGCCTGCACAATATTTACACTCCCAAAAGGTGACAGGGTGACTTGTTGAGTTTATTTCTGGCCTGTGGAGAATCTAAAGATGAACGATCACTCCTTTCCATCCTTTTGTTGGAAGTCAAAGGGTGTTTGCGCTGTCTCTTGTCTCAGACAGTGGAGGACAGACTAGTGAGTCAGAGGGCTAGAGGGTCAAGACATTGGTCATCCCTTCTCCACTGCTCTGACACTATCCCTTTGAAATGTAGATTGCTACTCTTAGGGATCAACTTCCTTTCTCTCTCTCTTTTTCCCTACCTGCCCTTCTACCTTGCAACATGGCAAGTCTCTCTCCCTGCACCATATGTGCAGAGAAGATGCAGAATCCATCTGCATCCAGCTAGATAGATAGATTAGAGATCCTAACTCCTCACTTTCCTATCTAGAATGGAGTTCCTTAATAAATGCCTTATATATTGATTTGAAACTATGAATTGGCTCCAAGTTGCTTTACTCTCAGCATACACACATGCCTCACCAAATTCCGCTGTGTTGTGCCTCTGTGCACTCTGCTATAATGAAAAAGGGATTCTCTCACCACAGAGAATTTCCAACACCTTTACCATAACTTTTGAGATAAATTGTATGCTCAGAGAAGCCATGGGATGGATAGGGGTTTGGAGAGGGGGGTGGAAAAAGGAGTGCTCCTTTCAAAGTCATGAGTTAAGAGCACTCTGCTTGACAACAGGCAGCTGCTTCAGAGATTTCCCTTCATAACTAGTTAATGAGCTCCATGTGCTTTTCCTATCTAATTAAGCTGTTATGAGATCTTCCACTTTGCCAAAGTATTACAGATGTGAAGTGTACTTTAGGGTTTTGTTTTGTTTTGTTTAAAAAATATTTCATTTCAACAGAAAGAGTTTGTAACTCTTCTTGAGGACTATGGCTTACCAGGGCTGCCAAACAGGGGTACAGGGAAAAAAACCCAGATTAGACCCCAGAGCCGACAGGGGCAGCTGAAGAGAAACAAAACTGCAGTTCGATACATGGTAGTAATCCTATTGAAATTAACAGGGCGTGCTCTTGTATAAACATGCATAGGATTGGGATGCGTTTCAATTTCTCACACCGTGTGGGTGTGTGAGAGGCTGGGGAGAGAAGAGAAATAGGTGGGTGGCCAGGTGCAGAAGAACGGTAAATCACTTAGCAAGGGGTCCTTAGCAAGCAGCAGTTCTAGCCAGTAGATTGTGGGTGGGACCCAATCCACATATGGACCAGCGGACCACACCCAGAAAAGCCTCCTGACATCCCTGCTGCTTACAATACAGAGAGCACTTAAGGACCCTCCCTGAGTCAATCAGGAACTTAAAAGGTCCAGAGCTTGAGTCCCCAGAGCCTGGCTTAGGTCCACAAATAGGAATGAAAAGAAAACTCTCCCCCCGCCCCACCTTGTTGCTCAGCAGGTGGCAGTGATGGCAGGCTCAGCATGCTTTCTCTAACTTGCTACTTGCATAGTGGTGGAAGCAGATGATGGTAGAAGAAGACAATGCAGAAGACTGGCTGCATTCAGCATCACATGTCGGCATGACAGGAACTTCCTGTTTGAGCTGGGAGTGCACGCACTGTGCTGCAAGGAGTCTGCTGCCAATTGTTATTGTGCCATGGGGTGTGCCTACAGAGAATGCTGATAGCATGCAATGAGCAGGCCGAGGCTATTAAATAAATAGTGTGCCAAGCTTGTCAGGCAGCACAAAGGATCAGGGAACTAAACATTGGTTTTGGGCGTGTACCTCAGTGGCCGAGTGGTGCTACCTGGTGTCCCTCCTAAGAGGTAAGCAGCAGTGGCACTCTTACCCCTAGCAATAGCAATAGCACTTACATTTATATACCGCTCTATAGCTGGAAGCTCTCTAAGCGGTTTACAATGATTTAGCATATTGCCCCCAACATTCTGGGTACTCATTTTACCGACCTTGGAAGGATGGAAGGCTGAGTCAACCTTGAGCCCCTGGTCAGGATCGAACTTGCAACCTTCTGGTTACAGGGCAGCAGTTTTACCACTGCGCCACCAGGGTCCAGGGCCTCCACACCCTCTGGAAGCCCCCAAATCCTCTTTAGTTCATCCTGGATGTTAGGGTCTCCTCTAGTCTATACTGCACTGGGCGACTGAGTGTGATTATGACCTGTGCCGTGTGCTTTAGAGACAGGGAGCGGTGGGGGGGGGGGGGGGGGAGTGGAGAAAGAAATATGTGGGATGGGGATATGTTAAGTTGCATGTTGAAATGTTTCTGCTGATGCATATTTACATAAATATACCTGTTTTATATTCTTACATTCTCATGAGTTCAGCTGCTGTTTGTGCTCTCAAGAACTCACGTTTTACAAATACGTAACTAGGAGACGCTTCACACGATTGCTGTGTGAAGCGTCTCGATGAGGTCTGTGGGGAGAGTGGGCTTAGGCTGCTCTCCCCACAGGCGATCATGCCTGGAGCCCTGGGTGGCCGGATCGGCCGCCCACACGACTACCGGCTCCGTCATGGAGCTGGTGGGGGCTTTGGGGATTGGGGGCTGCCCAGCCCCCCGGAAGTCCCAGGATGCCCCACGTGAGTGCATGGGGCATTCTTGGGGAATCCCCGAGCCTCCCGGCCAGGGGTCTACTTGTGTGTCACTGCGTGCCTGCCTGGCACACGAGCAATAAAATGAGGTTACTGGAACGCTTGCTCCGTTAACCTCATTCAAGGGGAGGGTGAATTAGGCGGGCTAGCCACCTGGGAATCACCAGGCTCGCCCGCAAACCTGGTGGTTCCCACGATCGGTAGAAAGCCTGATGCACATACCCATCAGAGATGCAGGGACAGGGGCAAGCATGGTCCCTGTTCCCCGGGCTACACCAGTGCCACAACATGCAAGAGGTCATCAATAGCAGACCGTTGTGCCTCCCAAAGAGCTCAAGAAGATATCCATCCAACACAGAGAGTAGCCTTTGCCACTTCCCACCTCGCCTGGGACAAATAAATTCAGAATGGAAGGTTGCACACATTTCGGCTTCTTGACCCTCTGCCTTCATTATAAAAGCAAGTTTCTAGTCCTTATGCCTGCAAAGAATGATGCTTGGACAATGCCCACTAGAATGGTAGAAGCTGGATGGATGTCTAAATAAGATTTCTACTGGCCAGAAGATGAGGCTTCTGTGCCCTTCATTGCCTGCTCATGTCTAGCAAGACCAGACATAATTTAAAACAAAACAAAACAGAATAAAGGGTGTAAAACAATACAAATTCTGCAGATTTGTTCAGTTGTGTGATTTATTCAGGTTGCAGAATTTGGTTTATCTAGGCACAGAATTAGGATTGCCTGCACACACAATTTTAATTTTTTTTCCTTAGTGAAGAGTACATATAGTCCTGCTGTTATCCCTATTAAGATTTCCCACTTCCCATCTACTGACTTCCTTTTAAAACTTCTGTATCTTTCTCTTGCAAGATTTAATGCACTATAAAATATATATCTGGTTATATTTTCCTCTGCCCTATAAAAAGTACTGATTGGATTTAAATATGAAAAGCACTGTCACCTGTACAGGTTAAGCCTTTGGTTAAAAGTCCAGGATGTTAAAAGATATATAACTGTTTAAAATGTCTTTCATTATAAATACATCCAGATAACGTCTACTGCAGTTTTGCGAGACAGTGTTGAAAGCTTTTGTAATATAATGATCTCACGTTGATCGTACATGTGACATTGTCCTCTTTTTCAGTTTCCTCAACTAGTGCCAAAATCAATTCAGTGAAGACTGCAGTCCTATGCATATTACAAGGGAGTAATTCCCACTGAGCTCGCTAGGACTTACTTCTGAGTAAACAAACACGGAATCAGGATGTACAGCTACAGTCTTAACAACATAAATAATAGCCCTGCTGGATCCAAGCGAAGCTCCATCTAGTCCAAAATTCTGTGTCCAACAGCAGCCAGCCAGATGCCTCCATAGACTCACAAACAGGACACCGATGAGTTTCTCCTTTTGTTTGTCCCCAGTACCTGGTATTCTGTGATATAGTGCCTCTGTACATGGAGGTTTCATTTAGCTTCTTGTCCATATATTTGTCTTACCTCTAAGGTCGTAGCCATCACCATACCTTCCAGAATGCTTTTGATTATTTCAGTGTTTTCTTAATGAACATATTATAGTTAGTGTTATGGTGCTGGTCATATAATATGTCACCTTCCCTGGTCTCTGAGAGACTGAGATTTTATCTGAAGTGCTTGATCCTTGTTACTTTACTATGCATTTTAGGTCAGCTTGCTGGGACCAACCATGAAGACCTTTATGAAACTGTAGTGCTCTAGTCTAATTTATTTTGTTTAATTATTAAGTTTTACATTTATATTCCCCTCTTATTCCTTGGTGCCCAGAGCAGTGTATGTGGTTATGTTTGTCCTCACAACAACCCTGAGAGGCAAGTTAGGCTGAGAGAGAAGCCACTGGCCCAGATTCACTCAGGGAGGTTGTCCACACAACCTTGGGCCGCCGCTCCCAAAGGCTGTGGGGAAGGCAGAAGCTCCTCTGCCTTCCCTAGCAGATGAGCAGCAGCCATTCTTGCCTTTACCACAACACACACACCCCCCCACACCAGTGGCAGTGCAGTGAAGGCAAGAGCTGGGAACAGGAGGACTTCCCCCTCCTGCAGCCCAGGGTGTCCCCCCCCGCTCACTGCCGGAAGTGGCAGTGGGCTGGGGGAAAGCCGTTTACCTGGCAGCGACCATTCTCATTCTCATCTCAGGTTCATTTAACCTTGGCTAAAAGCTGGGTTAAAAAGTTGGGCAGTGCCGGGATCATGCATGATGCTGGAGCTTCTCCCAGGGTTGGACTGAATGGGGATTTGAACTTGAGTCTCCCTGGTCCTAGTCCAATACTCTAACCACTACACCACACTGGTTCTCTTCTTCCCTGGCACTCACTTCTCTAGTTTCCAGAATACCCAGATTTCAGAATACATCTGATTACTAAGACAAGATGCAGAGGAGAACACAGTTCCTGTGTGTTTAATAATTGTAGAGAAGAGGGAATTTTGGCAGACGACGCTTGTTCCGCAGGGGAGAGAAGCTTCATTTGCAGAATGTCTTGTGCCTACTGGTAGATACAGGACTCTTGTCTTCTTTTGCATCTGGTTCTTTTGCATCATGTGGTGGTGATCAGACAGACTCCAGGCTAAGAATCTGAGAGGATGAAGACAGGTCCTGATCCCTGTGATTAGTTTCTTAAAGGAGTCACCAGGGCTTTAGGCCACATTCTCCAACCAGGACGCCATGCCTCTTGTGGCAGATATATTTTGGACTTTTTCTGTGATGATTAAAGGACTCTATTCACAGACAAAGGCACCCACTTTACAATTACTGTAGGCTCAGCCTTGGTTCTTTTTCTCACACACCACACACACACTCTCTCTCTCTCACACACACACACACTCACACTCACACACATGCAAGTCAGAATGAGATGTCTCATTTTAACACAAACCTATTGGAGAGAGGGGAAAAATTCCCATTTGTCACTGCAAATGGGTGAACTTCAGTTGATATAAACTTTATCCTGACTAACTGTTTCAATCCTACATGCATGAATGGCTACTTTCCCTCCTGAGAGACATGTAGCACTTCATTTGACCTTATAGGAAGCCTGTCTGAGGGCTCTTAAAACCGCGCAATCTGAAATTCCCTGCCGAATCTTTCCCCGGCCTCCCTTTCTGATCATCTAAGCAAAACAAGGCTGCCTTTTGCATCCTTCCCCCCATTCCCCTGATACTAAGGAGGCTAAAGGCAAACCGTTCCTCTTTATCAACCCTCACCCCAACTTTTTTTTAGTTCACTCAGTGGGGGACGGGGTAGGAGGTGGAGATTCCAGCAAGGGCCTCCAAAGGGCCTCCTCTGGGGAGAAGGAGACTGCAAGAAGTGCAGCCAAAATGTAAGAGCTCTTCATTTTGAAACACAATGGTCGTGACTCCCACTCCACCGCCCTCCAATGTTTCTCTCTTCTACAGCCCTACGATAATAAATCTATAATATCAACTTTAAGAGAAGGCTGTAAATAATAGAGTAGACATCCTATGGGATAATTTTGTAAGGGGTAACAGAGGTAGAATTACTTGATGACATTAGAAATGAAGGCAGCTCTTAACTTGTCAGAAGAGAGGAGAGCAATAGGCTGAATGAAACGTGCATAAATTGTCTGAGCATAAGACGCAGCTACCCTCGGGAGCTTGACTAGTGCTTTCTTTCTCTCTCCCTTTTTTTTTTTAATGACTGCACTTCTTGAAGACATAAATACTCAGCCACTCCTTTTTCTCTTTTTGGCTGACTTTGAGCCTCCTGGAGTTGTGCATCCCCCTTTGATGTGTAAATAATGAGTGACTGCTGCTGATCAAAGAGCATTTGCTTGATAGACATGGCTCAGTTTCCTCTCATTTGATACCCATATAGTATGATTGCAGCAGCCCCACTGCAGGAAACTAGAGCGTTTAGAAGAGGTGGCATTCATTGGTACCTAAAGGAGTGGAAGATCTCCTCTATTAGAGGGCATGGCCCTGTTTTGCATACTTGAGTAACAGGTGCCGTCGCCAGATCAAAACATCCCCAAATGACAGACACTGCAGCATTGTGATTTTGTCAGCTAAGCGTAAGTAGCTTTGCAAGGTTTTAAGCAGGAGATGGTGTTCTGATACCTTTCAATCTTCCAAGGTGCTGAGCAAAGGTACAGTTGCAGCTCCTCTTATGAATGGGGCTGTAGCTCAAAGGAAGAACACCTGCTTTGCATGCAGAAGGCCCCAGGCTCAATCTCTGGCGTCTCCAGATAAAGCTAGGAAGACTCCTGCATGGAACCTTTGTTTAATTAACACGTTTTATTTTCATCCGTACACAAGTCGCTGGGTGGTTCACAAACCTTGGAGGGCTGCTGCCAGTCAGTGTAGACAATACCGAGTGAGAAGGACCATGGTTCTGACTCAGTATAAGGCAGCTTGCTATGTTCCTAAAGTTGGAGATGGTGTTCCAGTGCATTGACCTTTTGCACCAACTACCTTAATGACCACTAGGGGCATTGGGAGCGGAGGTAGTTAGTGAGAGTCCCCTTACCTGTCTCTGCTTTGCCTCCACTCTATGATCCCTGCCTTGACTCCTCAGGTATTTCCTGTCAGTTCAACTTCCTTTCTCCTTGGAGAGCAGACGGAAACATCTCTTTCTCTCCCCTCCTATTCACTATGTAGCTCATAGTTAGGATAGGTCTTTCCCATCTCGAATGTACTTAACCTAATAAATCTTATTTACTTTATACTGCACTACAGTCTCCATGCTTGTTCTTGACTAACTGCAACAATAAGGCTCTGCACTACTTTGTAACTGGAGCGGGCAGCTTCCTCTTGGTGCTTTGCTAAACAATCACAAATTACAACTCCTAATCCCTCCGCTCTTCTACCCAGAGGTGATCTTAACCCTGGACTTTGGGGCCAAAGTCCAGGGCCTCCACTGCCCCTGGGGCCCCCCAAATCCTCTTTAGTCTGTCCTGGGTGGTGTGGTTGCCTGGCAGAGCATGATGATGCTTAATTTTTAGGGGAGGGGGGCCTCCAAAGGCCTTTAGGTCCAGGCTCCAAAATTCCCTAGCTGCACCTCTGTTTCCACCGGCCTCCTGCTTTGGCTGTGACAGCAAGCAGACCTCATGTTTACCTCACAGTGGGTGAAGGAAAGAGTGGCAAAGGGGCTGATGGAGGGAAGGCAGGTCAGCAGTTGCTGCTCATAGCACTATTAGCAGGGAGTTTGCTTCCCCTCCACTTTTGCTTTGTCCCTATTGGGAACCAGAGGCTTGCCATAGCAGAACAACTCACAGGAAAAATTGGTACCTGAGAACTCTTGCTTCCAGCCAGAGAGCCACATTTGGGCAGCAGAAGCTTGACCAAGTGGATATTCCACCTGGGAAGGGGAAGCTCCCCCATGGCTGAACCAATCTCACCCTAGAGCAGGCCTGCTCAACTTAGGCCCCCCAGCTGTTTTTGGACTACAACTCCCATAATTCTCAGCCACAGCAGCCAATAGCTAGGAATTATGGGAACTGTAGGCCAACATCTGCAGGAGGGCCAAAGTTGAGTAGGCCTGCCCTTGAGGAAGCCAAGGAAAAAGGAAATATTGATGCCCCGAGTGCATTCAAGGCCACAAGAGGGACCCCACGCCTATTCAGAGAAGCTTCAAAACATCATCCACCTCAGGAACACTTTTTGAAGTAAGCTGACTGGAAACCATAGAGCTTTGTTCTGGTCATCAACTTGAATGGGCACTGAGGCCCAAACTTCTTTGAGCCCTTGTCACCTGACTCTAGGGTCGAACCTTTAAGCTTTTGCTGCCATTAGATTTGACTGGCTGAGGAGTTTGGAATTCCCTGAGTGGAAACCCACAGACAAGCCTTTTGAGGCTGAGTTCTTCCAAAGCGGGCTTGCCACAGCCTAAACACCCGTGCCTGATTGTCTGGGCATCTCAGTGCTCTCCCAGATTGCTACGAGCTCATGTAAAGCTGCTCCCTTGGGTGCTGTGCCTGCATCTCACCACCTATGCTTGCCCTCAGTCAAGAAGATTAAAGAGGGACAACCCCCAGCATCCCTTGGTGTTGCTCACAAGATCAGCAGAACTCAGGAGACTCAGAATAATCTCTTTTCTTCAAACACTGTACTCGTTCTTCTTGTCCTATTCCCCTCCTCACCCATGTAACTGCTCCCCCACTTTGGTTTTATTGCGTTTCTTTTCACTTTTTGCCCCAATACCTCATTGGTATTAGGACCAGTTGCCAAATAGTCCCATTTTTCATCGTGCTTCAGTTGTTTTAATAAACTTCATTTCTGTTTTCACAAGCCTCTACTTCTAAGTCCATTGCTGCTGTAGGGACACTCTGACGCTGATATTTGCCTGTGCCTCGTCAGTGATCCGTTGTTATTGCACACTTGCGAATTGGTTTCAGGGCTAATTCCCCCAATTTGAGCCAAAGCATAGTTACAGACCATGATAGTTGACACATGTATCTGGGCAAGTGTAGTAAATGTATTTCAAGATCCCTGAGCTAAAATCTGGCAACCCTAGTACTACAGAACAACGCAGGTCTATATGTTGAGAGCCAGCGTGGTATAGTGGTTAGAGTGCTGGACTAGGACCGGGGAGACCTGAGTTCAAATCCCCATTCAGCCATGAAACTAGCTGGGTGACTCTGGGCCAGTCACTTCTCTCTCAGCCTAACCTACTTCACAGGGTTGTTGTGAAAGAGAAACTCAAGTATGTAGTACACCGTTCTGGGCTCCTTGGAGGAAGAGCAGGATATAAATGTAATAATAATTAATAATTAATATTTGTGTTATAATTCTGCATGTGAGTCATTTCAGTTTCAAGCTAAAGGGCAAAATCAAAATGCTTTTTAATAGCCCAATGCTAAGAAAAATTGTAATCCACTCATACTGAGCTTTTCCAGGGGCGAATAATTTTTTGCTCCTTCGGTTAAATATGTCTAGTTCTGTCCTGCTGCAGCCCCTCTCCAGTCAGTTCTCTGCATGCACAAGTGTGTGCTCTACTCATTGCATTTGGTGATGGCTCCTGACCCCAGTGGCTCTATCAGTGGATGGCCCAGGCCACCTTTCAGCCACAGTGCAGCACTTGAACTGTGTGTTTGCCAGCACAGGAGCTCAGAGGACTAGACTCTTTGAACGCTTTCAATGACCATAAAATTGGCCTTACAACTTCCAGCATGGCCTCTCTTATGGCAAATGTAATGCTGTGTCCAAGCATGACCACTGTTTTCTGGAACCAGCGTAACCACTCACCCTCCCACCAACCACCATCTTCCTTTGTGTTTCACACACCACAAAGCTGGCCCCAGGAACCTCCGTGCCGGGCTAATCCACAACCAAATGTGTGATTAGTGAAAGCATTTTGACATCGGATGCCTTGATTTTGGCCAGCACACTGATGTTTAGGGTCATGGAAAAATTTAGGTTTCACAATGAGGCCACTATGCATTGCTGTGGCATGGATCGCCTGCTGATTGTCTTGGCTCTTTTTCACAGTTGCTGCTGAGGCGGCTGCCAGAGATGTGGGCAGGCGACTATTACACCCATTCCTGCTCTTCAGATGGGCTTTTTGCCAGCATAGATGGTTATTAGCTACTAAAGCTGTGGTTACTTGTCAGTACTCTCAATAACTAATCCTCTGGTTACTGTCAGTTCTCCCCAAATATTGTCAATGCCTCCAAGGGCAGATACTTCTGAAAAGCATTTTTGAAAGCGACTGGGTACAAATTAAGACACCTCCTCTTACAAGAACCTCCTCTCCAAGGTGCTTCTCCCACCTACTATTGGGTGGAGCTACACCTGTGTGTAAGATAAGAGTGCCCCTGTCATGCTCTGCCTGGTCTGAGGCTCTGTATGTTGCTGCCCCTTGTGGCAGCCTGGTGCGCTGTTTTTCCACTCCAGGTTCTGTGTGTGCCCCAACCCATGGACTCAACCATTGGCTCTCCTTGCAGCAGGAAAGGTTTAAGAAGCTTCTGGGCTTAGACAGGCCTTTGCTTGGTTTCAAATTCTCCTTGGTCCTGATGCATTTTTTTCTGGCTTGACTACTCTGACCTTTGGTTATGGCTTGGCCCCATAGCTTTAGTGGCGGCTGGGGGGAAAAATGAGGGTAAAGTGCATTTCTGGGTTGGCTAGCTGTGTTAGATTTTGAAACAGAAATAATAGCATATTTCACATTAACTCTCTCATCTTGAACATATTTCCACTGGAATAAATCCTGTTGAGTTCACAAATGGGGATGTGTGTGCTTGTTTGTGGGAGGGACACTTGTCCTCCCATGCCCCCGGGTCTGGAGTTGCCCCTGCCTAGTTTCTGACAACTGCACAGCTTGGCCCTGTCCTCCGTTCCTGACCTTTGGCTTACTGCTTGACCCTCTGGCATCTGGTTTGTCTGCTTAGCTTGACCCTGGACACTTCTTGGTCTGCACCTGACTGCTTGGTCATAGGATTCTGTCTTGGGCATGCGGGAAGACTCTGAAGAGGAGTTGGAGGCAGAGACAGAGCTGACAGCAGAGCAGGGTGGGCAACGACCAGAAGCTGCAAAGAAGAGTAGGTCTGACACACAGGGAGTCGAAGATGAGTTAGAGCCTGGTGAGGCAGCTTTTGTGGAGGAGGTGTGACCGATCTCAGCTATGGAGAGGCGCCGCTCGAAGAGACAGCAAGCAGGGGCGTATCTAGGGTGGGGCAGGCAGGGCACGTGTCCCGGGTGCCACTCGAAGAGACAGCAAGCAAGAGTTAAGAAGCTGCATGCGTAGAACCACAGGCAAAGCTACTGACTCAACAACTCTTAATTAACAGCACTGGGGGTCAGCCTATTTAAAACTCCTGTAACATAGCTACCCTGCTGATAGCAACATCAATTTTCTGTGAGCTAATCAGCTGTGTTTGTGTATTACCTTGAACGTGTTTAGACCCTGGACTGTGTTGACCTTGCCCGTGGATTTCGCTTTGGACTCTGTTGGATTTATTGGATTGACTCGAACTGGACCTGGTTTGGAGAATTTATTTCTGTTAGACTTTTCTGTTCTGCTTCTGCCTCTGTTACTCTTCGTCTGGCTAGCCTGACAGATTTAACAACAGATTCTAGGAACATGGGAAGCGGCCTTATACCAAGTCAGACCATTGGTCCATCTAGCGCAGTATTGTCTACCCTGATTGGCAGCAGTTTCTCCAGTGTTACAGGTGGGAGTTCCTCTCACCCCTTTCTTGGAGAGACCAGGGAGGGAACTTGGAACTTCCTGCATGTATATGCTCTTCCCAGAGCAGCCCCATCCCCTAAGAGGAAATATACTGGGGTGCTCACACAAATATCTTGTGGTGCCCATTCAAATGCAAAGCAGAGCAAACCCTGCTTAGCAAAGGGGACAATTCATGCTTGCTACCACAAGACCAGGGTGTTTTCCCTCACACGGCAGGCTTTACCATGAGTTTGAAGCTGTCCTCCAAAAATGATGCAAAAAGTGGATTTTTTTTTTACCCTGGATATAAATTGGGTTACACTATAACATGCAATAAAAACCCCGAATCGTGTGTGAAGTGCTCCCTGATAGCTTGCAGGGACTTTGGGGTAAATTTGGCTGATATATGAATACATACACACACACACACACGCCCCGCATTCTGGAGGAGATGAGAACTAAAAGCCCTGTGTGAAGGAAGCCCAGCTCTCCTCTCAAAGAGAGGCTGTCTGTCTGCCTGTCCTGATTCTCCTGGTCCCAGTTTTGAGCCCTGTGCTGCCTACAGGCCGCTGCCCACAGCTCAGTCTGACAAAGGGCTGGACATCTGTGGATCACCTTGAGAGTTATTGCAATGCTGGTGGTGAGGTGTGTGCAACACCAGTTCCAAAGTTGAGCTGCAGCTTTCACTGGCATCTACCATCAGCCTACCATCTACCATTTGGTATACAAATCAAATCAAATCAAATCAAATCAAATCAAATCAAATCAATAAATAAATCAGCCAGCCCCTTAATCAACAAACAGCCCCCTTTTATTTTTATTTTAAAAATGAAATGTATATCTCTTTCTTGTCATTAATCCAAGGTGGCTTAAAAGTAAATTTGTGCCGTCAAGTTGGTGTCAACTACTGGCGATCGCAGAGCCCTGTGGTTGTCTTTGGTAGAATACAAGAGGGGTTTACCATTGTTGCCTCCCACGCAGTATGAGATGATGATGCCTTTCAGCACCTTCCTATATTGCTGCTGCCCGATATAGGTGTTTCCCATAGTCTGGGAAACACACCAGCGGAGATGTGGCTCACGGCCAAATATATCTGTTGATATATTTCAACAGGGAGGAGAGCTGGTCTTGAGGTAGCAAACACCACTTGTCCCCTTTGCTAAGCAGAGTCTTCCCTGGTTTGCATTTGGAAGTGTGACTACATGTGAGCACTAGCTGCTCTAAGATATTCCTCTTAGGAGATGGGGCACTAGCACAGTGGTAGAGCATCTGCTTGCACGCAGAAGGTCCCAGGTTCACTCCCTGGCATCTCCAGTTAGGACTGGGGGAGACTCCTTTGTGAATCCTTGGAGAAGCCATTGCCAGTCAATTTAGATAATACTGATCTAGGTGGACCAACAGTCTGACTAGGTATACAGCAGCTTTCTATGTTCCTTTTTTAATGACAGAATCATAAAAACCAATCAACATGCAAAACATCAAACTAATTAGCCCCTTTTGCCCCTTCCCACTAGAGGAGGAGACTGGATCTTTGAATATACTGTCAACTGGCAGGAACCAGAAGAGGCCACGACAAGCCCCTCCTTCTACTGGGAAACTCCTACATCAGGTCTCAGCGATATAGGAAGGTGCTGAAAGGCATCATCTCATACAGTGCAGGAGAAGGCAATGGTAAACCACTCCTGTACTCTACCAAAAAACCACTTGGCTCTGTGGTCTCCAGGAGTTGACACCAAGTCTATGGCACAACCTTACCTTTCCTTTCTTTTCTTTTCCTTTCCTTTCCTACTACATTGTATCTTTTTGTTGATTGACATTTTAAGCTGCTTTGGGAGCCAGCCCTGGCTGAAAAGTGGGGTATAAAGAAAATATAGGAAAAAGAAATTATTTCATAAATTGGCTGCAAGTTCAGGATGGACTGACTGTTTAAACACTGGGCCTACCAGTCCCTTCTGTGACTTTTCTGTAAAGTGGCCAGCATTATCTTTGAAGCTTAACCTTTTGGACTTCTCTGTGCATGCCTGTCCTAGTGAAATCCGTGGAGTTGTCTTTTGCACCTAAGCACAGAATTACAACCTAAGCGCTCTTGAAACAGCTATTTCCCCCTTCACAATCTGTCACTCCAGATTCATAAAGTGCAATGTAAAAATTCATCCTTCTTGTGTTAGCTGCACAGAATCATTAAATAACAATAAAAGAAATCCTTGGAAATCTCCCCGGGGCAATAGTAATTGACCCAGGAATTTTTCAGTACAAGGGCCGCATAAATATATTTTTATTGTAATAACCATGCAGAGATGTAGACATGGATCTCCATTGGGGGATACACCCCCATTGTTCTTCTCAGCCCTGATGCTTTGCCTTCACCCTTTGAGCTTTTCAGAGGATTGAGATTATTTGGTTTCTTTGAAGAACAAAGGGCAAAAGAAAAAAAATCTTTTTTAGATGACTGGCTATTTTGATCTACTAGGTCTGCTCACAGTATGATGGAACAAACATCAGCAATCATTAAGGAAAAAGCAGAGGAGGAAGCATAATCAAAAGGAGAAGTGCAGAAGCTTGTGCTCTTCTCTAGTTGTAGGAGTCGGGGGCCTTATGCTAAGGTGTGACTTCCAGCTGTGCCTCTGGATTCATGTTGCCACCTTGGACACCCCACCTCCCTCCCTCCTTCTCTCCCTCGCTTTGCCTCTCTTTTCTGTAAGATGGGAAATGAAATTCACAATTTCAGATGATTGGGAACCCGTGTAATTTGGGTGCTGCCTGAAAGTCACTGATCTGGCTGACTTCTCATGTCCTGAGGCAGCAGCAGTAAACTGGGCATAGTTGAGGAGGGCTTATCCAGAACTACAGGGATGGCTTCAAGCCCTGCTTTCCATGCATAGGTACCTTTCTTGGAGCCAAAACCTGATAGCTTTTCTTGGAACTCAGAGCCAGGGATGGATCTACCACCACTGGACGACTGCATGCAGAGCACACAGGCTACCCAGTGGGGCCAGGGTGGGGGGAGTCATACACTGCCTATCTCGGCAGCTCTCCACCCACCTCCCTCCCTCCTTCCCTCTCTTCCTCCAAGACCCCTGCTCGTCCACAGACTCATCACCACCAGCTTGCCTTCTTTTATTATTATTATTATTATTATTTTTACATTTATATCCCGCTCTTCCTCCAAGGAGCCCAGAGCGGTGTAGTACATACTTGAGTTTATCTTTCACAACAACCCTATGAAGTAGGTTAGGCTGAGAGAGAAGTGACTGGCCCAGAGTCACCCAGCAAATATCATGGCTGAATGGGGATTTGAACTTGGGACTCCCTGGTCCTAGTCCGGCACTCTAACCACAGAGTTTCTCCATCTCTGGCTATTTTTAACAGTGGTACAATGGCTGGTAATGTCCAGGCTTGACTACAGTAATGCTCTTTACGTGGGGCTGCCTTTGTATGTAGTCCCGATACTACTATTGGTGCAGAATGCAGCAGCCAGACTGGTCTCTGGGACAACGCAAAGGGACCATTTAACACCGATCTTAAAATCACTGCATTGGCACCCAATATGTTTCTGAGTGAAATACAAAGTTCTGGTTATTAGTTTACTATGTTATTATGGCAACTTGGGATCGGGCCTTCTCAGTTGTCGCCCCTAGGTTGTGGAATGCGCTTCCCGTGGATATAAGAAGATTATCTTCCTTGGAGGCCTTCAGGAGGACTTTAAAGACCCATCTTTTTAGTTTAATGATCTCTAGTTTTACTTTTACTTTTAATCTGGTTAAAATGTTTTTATTTTATTTTAACTGGTTTGTCATGAATTCTTGATTTTAATGTAAACTGCCCTGAACCTCTTTAGAAAGTGTGGTATATAAATTGAATGAATGAATGAATATTACCTATAAAGCCCTACACATGCAGCAGGATCATGTGAGGGGTGAAGCTTTTCCTAAAGTGGATCTCTTCAGACTCTACAAGCAGGGGCGTAGCTATAATTGAGCGAAAGGGTTCAAAGAACACAGGCCCCCAGCTCCTGAGGGCCCTCCAGATCCACCCCTCTCCATTTTCTTCATAATCTCCCTCACTGTGGGGGTTGCCAGAGAGAAGGATGAACACAGGCCCCTCTCCCCTAGCTACGCCCCTCCCTGCAAGTTGAGAAATGTGTACATCAGCTCTAATTACTTCATAGGCTTTACTTCGGCACACATGGGGGACTGCTTTACAGCAGAAGCCAAAGCATTTGGACTTACACATCTGCTTGCTGTACTGTCAAGGTTAGTGGTGGACTGGAGATGAGCAGCCCAGGAGGAGCTCTCAGCCAACTCTCCTTGGCTTGATTTAGGACTGTTTCAGTATTGATGAGATTTGACAAACACTTGGAAGAACAGAAGATACTCTGCAAACAAAAGGCTGCTTGATTAGGTGGTCTGGTTGCCTAGTTCACAGTATTCAATGAGCATTGATTGAGAGTAAGATGTTACTTTACTTTAAGATGTTAATGTTAAAGAACTTCCAAACATACACCTGCAAAACAGCTGATTACATCTGTGAAGATTCTTTCTGGCTGGAGAAGAACTTCTGGGACAAAATGCCACTCAGTTTACAATGCAGTCAAGCACCAAGAGCTGGAGACACGTGTATTTCAAACCAGATCATTACAGACTTCATCAGCATCTCTACTCTGTATCAGTGCAATTGGTTGTTCAGAGACCAGAACCAGGTTGAAGCCAACAGCTTTGTAGGGCCTGATGCAACCCTATTGGTTCTTTGTGTGTCACCTGATCTTTGATGACTTGGTGGCGGTGATACCCCCACTTTGGCCATTTGAAGTGACAGCCCTGTACTTCAGCAGAGAGCAGGCCAGCAGTGTACTCCCCTGAGAAAAACAGAGCAAGACACTTGAGTCCCACTGCTCTAGGTCCCCTGGGACTTTACAAATACCGTCAGATGTTTCTTCATTGCTAAAATAACATGATCATTTGTGATAATATGCTGGCATAACAGCTGGTGCATCCTGTCTGAACACACATTTGTAGATGTTTCCATGTCCAGTTTTCCTGTGATGCTGGCCGTCACCATAGGCAAACATGCTAACTGCAGAAGATTGCCATTGTTGCACCACTATGGAACAGATATGTATGTACATCTTTCCAGGGGCCCACATGAGGCACAGCATTACATCCCCATGTCACTGTGCCCTGGGACTACTGCGGGCTCTTAAGCAGTCCCAACACTGCTTTGAATGATGATAGGGGAAATGGCAGCAGCACTACTTGCACAACTGCTCATTCAGAGCAACTTCACATCTTAGTGCTATGGAGACATGCATCATGTGGGCACCATTTATATCCTGCCTTCCATTAAAAAGCACCCCAAAGTGGCATACAACCATTTCTAACATGTGCATGATGCACCCCAGAGATATCCACAGGTCTCTGCTTGAAACAGAGCAGAACCAGATTTCCTCCAAGGAGCCTGTGCAACAGTGAAGAGTAGATATCCTTCCATGAGTTCATGAACGAGTCATATTCCCTTGCCTGTGGCAACCATCATGATAAACTGGCTTGCCCTTCTGCACAGGCTTCTGCCAAACTCTCCAATCATGTTCATCTGAGTTGTTGTGGAAAAATATAGCTACCAAAAGCATGCACCCTGCTAACTTGGCAAAGAGGCACCTTTTGACGTGGCGATTCTCTTTATTTCGCAGGGGGAGAGTAACTGGCCCTATTCACCCCCAGCATGGTACCTCCAGTGACTGTTGCTGGTATCTGCCTTATGTTTCTTTTTAGAATGTGAGCCCTTTGGGGACAGGGAGCCATCTTATTTGTTTGTTATTTCTCTGTGTAAACTGCCCTGAGCCATTTTTGGAAGGGCAGTATAGAAATGAATGAATAAAAGTGTAGCTATATCCATTTCTCCTCTGTAGCTTTTGAAAGAGAAGCAGCTAATGTTTCATGGGATATTATATAGGAATTCATATATGGGTAGAATCTTCTCTATGATCAGGATAAAAGAGCACCCAAACAAATATTGTACTGCAATGGCTGTGTGCAAGAAAACACAATATTTGTTTTATTTTTGTTTCATTATCATTCTTTTCCATGCATTTATTTTTTCACTATTTTTATTGTAATTTGTTTCCATGTTAGAACAGTAGTTCCTGGCAGGTATTGCATTATTCATATGCAAGCGATGTAGATTTGACTGATGACTAAATTGATTATAATTAATAATAATTAATTCATAACAAATCAGCTAAGATTTCTTTAACTGAGAGATAGTGAGCAGCACTGAAAGGAGCACCTAAAGCAGTCAGTAGAAGGCAGGTATGTGCACGAACTAGTTTGGAAGCCCTTTTATGAACTTCCAAACCAGTTCGAAATTCCAGTGGTTTGGCTGGTTTGAAGGTGTGTGGGGGGATAGCTTTTCGAACTGGAGAGGATGATCATACCCCACCCCCCTGCATTTCTCCCGCTGGTGCTGTGTTAAAAAATGGTCCCTTGGGGCAGCAGTGTACCTCCTTGCTGCCCCGGTGCACGCTGAACCGGAAGTTCCCCTGAAAGTACCTGGCATGTTGCACTAATGCATGCACACTGGGTACTTCTAGGGATACTTCCAGTCCGGGTACTTCTAGGGGTACTTCCAGTCCAACGGGCACAGGGGCGGCATGGAGATACGCTCCTGCCCTGCAGGGCCATTTTTTTAACACAACGCCAATGGGGGAAACATGCAGGGGGAGAGTGGGTAAGAGCATCTTCCCCGGTCCTTAAAACTATCCTCCCTGCCCACTAACCGGCAGTTACCGGTTCCATGCACATCCCAGGTGGAAGGTAAAAAGGAAAGAATGAGGGCAGGGCTGCATGTACTCTAATCTAGATGGTAAAATTCTGTGCCAAGGTAAACTAAATCCTGCAGCCTGCAAGAAAAAGCTAAATTCTGTAACTTGGATAAGATTGCATACAAGTATTGAGAAAGGATTTTTTTTGTTGAAAAGCAGTATATAAATATGTTTAATAATCAAGCTTATTTTCTTCTGCTTGATCTCTTCTGCTTCAGCTAGTCATGGGGGGAATGGGAAGGAAGCTAATTCAGCAATTTCTCAGTCTGCGGAATTGCCCACACACTTTAAAGCTGACCTCTGCAAGCACCATGGCTAAAACTCTATAAACTGAGGTCCTCATGAAGCAGAATTCTGTGGGACTCCATGTCACATTCCGCAGCTTTTCTGTGTCCAAGCCCAAAACTTATGAAAGCAAAACAACCAACAGCTACCACAAAGGGCCAACTATATATTACTTTAGATGAGCCTCCAGTGTTTGTTTTTTAAATGAAAATAGCACATGCCCCCACATGAGTGTGTGCAATCTCTATTAGGAATGTGGTGGCAAGGAAAGAGTTACCTACCCTTGCACTGTGGTCAAGTCCAGATTAGGACCTCCAAACTGACTATTTTTGTTCCATAAACAAGCACAGAAGGTTCAGATTTGGGTTTACTTTAAAGTAACAGGCAGTTTGGCCTAAAGAAAAGTCTCCTAAGCTTTCCATGGCATTTCTTCAAGAAAAGGGAAGGCATCCAACATAGAACTCCCATGAATGAACAATATGCAACAAACTGTGATGTGCACTCTTTAATGACAGAGGCTAGGGGTGTCTGGGCATGCACCTCCAAGGTGCCCAGATTGTGTTAAAATCCCAAGTTTTCCTTCTCACTCTCTGAGTAAGAATCTGTCCCATCAACAGAGAACTGCCAGCTTTGGGACTGCTACTTCAGGCTCTGCTTTTCAACATTGTGTATCATTCCTATTAACCTGCCAGGTGTTCAGCTATAGTAGGTGGCTGCATTCAGTTTAAATTGTTTTGAAACCGTTAACCCATTTAAAACAGGCATCCTAATATTTTGGCCATCATGTTTTCATTCTAGTCCGGAGGACTGGAATAATATTTTTTAAAAGACATTTTCAGGATTGTAACAGCCCCTTCCCTGCAAGCAGGACTGTCTGAAGCGGGATTGGTGGTCGCCCAGGGCACTGTGTTGACAAGGGTCCCATGTGCAGGACAGCCATGGAAACTCTTCTGGTTCTAGCAAGGCTGATTCATTTTTGTTGATTCATCATGGCCCTCTCACAAGCTGTTTTTACTCTGGGCCCCAAACAAACTAGGAACAGCCCTGCATGGAGTTCCATGTTGTTGTCGAAGAAGAAGAGGAATTATTATTATTTCTTGTTTACACAGTCAGACAGGTGTTATTGACTAGTTTGTCTTATCCAGACATCGAGTCCTTCCCAAGGGCCTGGGATGGCTGAATTTTATTGTCAATGTTGTTGTTGTTGTTATAGATATTGTCGCAGAATATAGGCTGTTCCCGGTAAAGCTGCTTTTTGTAATTGGCTGATGGAGATTTCTGTGGCCCCTGTGGTGTTGAGGTGCTCTTCAAGGTCTTTTGGAACTGCACCCAGGGTGCCAATTACCACTGGGATTATTTTGGTCTTTTTCTGCCACAGCCTTTCAATTTCAATTTGTAGATCTTTGTATTTGGTGATGTTTTCTATTTCTTTTTCTTCTATTCTGCTATCCCCTGGTATTGCTATGTCGATTATTTTGACTTGTTTTTC